>NC_143057.1:38516250-38822500 GCF_052426305.1 Pelodiscus sinensis | reverse complement strand
GTCACTTCCACTGGTGCCGGGAGTCCTGCTGTGTGGATGGCACCAAAACATGAGTTAAGATACATCAACTCAGCTATGTAATGAATGTAGGTGAAGTTGTGTTTCTTAAGTCGACTTTCCCCTTTAGTGTAGACCTGGCCTAAGGTGCCACAGGCCTCCTTGTTCTTTTTTCAGATATAGACTGCCACAGCTACCCTCTGAAACTTTCCAGAAGAGAAGTTATTGCTACTGGCATATACTAGCAGCAGGCTACTTTCTTCTCCAGGCCAGATCACCTCCCTCACTGGGGGTGGAGGTAGAGATGTGCTATTCCTCTCATTTCTTTACCCACTCACCCTTTTTTACTGATATAAGCAAAGACTGGCAGTTAGGAAAGGCCACATGAAGGGGTTAGAGGAAACATACTCCAATATACCCCTGTCAGTCTTGCCCCATATACTTGCTATACTGAACCACAGATGAAACATCTATCTGGCTCCAGTTATGAGGTTTACTTAGTCCTGCCTCATCACAGACAGCTGAACTTCTTGAAGTCTGTTCCAGCACTCCATTTCTAAATTTTTCAGGTCATAATAATTAGAACTGGGCAAATAGAAATCTATCATCAAAGTTTTAAGTCAATAAGAAACAGAATTTACTGGGTTTGTACCCCTATCATGCAAATATTAGTGTAAGAAATAGTTGTCAAAAATAAATTTTATCCTACAGACAAAAATTATGTTGTGAAAAAGTAAAATCCATTTGGACAGAAATGGGAGTAGTTTATTAGGCCATCTAAGATAAGACTCAGAACCTAAATGATAAAACTATGAGACAGCAGCAGCAGAACCGGAGTCAACCTCTCCATCATATCACAGATGTCATATACTCCTTTTTTCCCCCTGGTGCTGGTCTTCCTTTGCAGCTGCCAAAATGTGGCCTGCCCTGTTAAGCTACAGCAGGTCAATAGGTTCTCCATTTCCATAGCAGTGGAAACCATGGAAAGGTTCAAAGAAGCAGTGATTCAACTTTTCACTACAGTTTTTATACATGCAATAAAATATATACAAAACTATGTAAGTGATGAATAAAGATAATTTGGAAAATAAAGCTACTCCCACTTACCAACTTTGCAGAACTTACATGTGTGCAATGGCATAAGTAATATAATAGGAGCCCAATGATCCCAAGAGACTCATGTACACAAGTGGTGTGGAAGTGAACAGGCATTGTGTGTGTGCATTTCACTGAATTATTAAGCCTGCCTCATGTGATCAAATGAAGCTCCCCTCACCCACAAAAAGAGAGGGAGAAAGGGGTGCAAAACGAGTTGCATGTGCGGGGAATCATTGCACATGAAGTTTTGCATGTCAGATCATGCCTATCTTCAGGGCTGCATATCCCTCCCCATACAGAAACACGTGGGAAAAACCTGCAAGGAAAATGAAGTTGCTGATGTTTTCAGGTAAGTTCTCTGGACGAGAAGTCTAGGTCAAGGGTTGTTTCTTCTCTTCTACCATATGGCTCTGAATGAGCTGCTCCAAGAATAATATTCTTCCCAGCATTTGTTTGAATATTTGTAGTTTCTGATTTGATTATCTGTCCTTCAGTGTGCTCTTTTATTCTGATCTGTTAATTTGATTGGAATTTGAAGAGTTATTTATATTGGCCTGTATTATCTTGGTGGATTTCTCTTTTTTATTCTCTTCCCATCCAAGTGATCCAAAATTCTGTCTCCATCCTAGTTGTCTGACACATACATTAATTTTATTTGTACTGGTATTATTCTTAGCTGAATTGTCTTTTTGATGTCTGTCTTCCCCAGCTCATAGTTTAACCCGTCTTAATATTCATTGCCACCTGTCTGTTCCCTTTCGGTTATGGAGGAGACCCATCCTTTATAGTAAAGATTCTTTCTTCCTCAGATGTCTCCCTAGTTTCTAATAAACTCAAATGTATCCCCTCAGTCTTCTTAATCATAAATGAAACCCTTTAATGCACTTCGTGTCCCTCAAGCAAGAGGCCAACAGCTCAAGTCATGGCTCAGAAACTCAGAGGCAACAAACTGCAGTGAATGGCCAGGTGCCCTCTTCAGCTGTGGTACAGGGAGAGCAGGAAGAGTTCCATCTTGTTTGGCTGTTATATCAAGGGCCTTGAACCCCAGCCAGTCAATTCAGGAGCCTGTCAAAGGCATCAAGATTAACCAATGAGAACTCACTTCTTAAAGTAGGTTTCCCATTGGCTAACCTGGAATCACAGGGCAACTTAGAAGATATGGCATGCCCTGGCATCCCAGGCTGATTGGAAAAAGTAGCTTGTCTCTTCAGGAATGGGTAGTAAAGGAAGCTTATTTAAAAGACTGTGCCTCATAGTTTGTTTATAGTAATTTTAATTTGACTTCCAGGATCTATCTCCCATAATTCCCTAAATCACTACTACAAATATACAGTGGCTAAAAGCTTATCCCAACATTGCATTCTATAGACATTTCAGTCAGAGATCTACCATGTTCTATAAAATTTCATTATAATCACTAAAGGTAAGTGTACATTTAAGAATCACATTTCTGAAAACACCACTATACATACAGGTATTTATCTTACTAGAACTAGACAAAATATTGCAAATGAAAAATAGTTTTGATGAAAAATGGCCTTTTTCTGAATCAGAAATGTTCATGACTTTTTTTTTTTCAAAATGTTATTTTTCAAGAAAATTAGAATTTGTACATGTCTTTAATTTTCCAGTTTGGAGGTTCTCTGTTTTCTACTTCCCCTTTCTCTCCCTCCAATTTTCCTCTTTTTTTTTTTTTTTTTTTTTTTGTGGAAAAATGGAAAAAGATAATAAATATGGGAAGGAGAAAAAGAGAAACACAGAGAAGAAAAAAAATGCACAAATTAATTTTTTTAAAGGAATAAAAAGACAGAAGAGATATTTTTCACACAAATTTTGAATAAATTAAAAATTCATAATAAACTAAAAATTCTCTACAGAAGCTCTAGAATGAAAATGACAGAGTATTATTGCAAAATAAGATGTTTTCCAGTGTTTAAGCATCTCTAGATCTTAGTTAATTATGTGAACTGGGAATTGTGTATTCAGCACCATATGTTTAAGTATTTAAAAGAAAATCCACCATAAAAATATTAGTGAAACAGACAATTGCACATGAAACTTAAAAACTATAACACCATGAAAACAAAAGTGTATAAAATCATAGGATACTAGAACTGGAAGGGACCTCGAGAGATCATCAAGTCCGGTCCTCTGCCCTCACATAGTATGGAACTAATCAAAATAAAGATATAAGTCCAGCAATGTGTCAAAAGAAATATAAATAATGTCATACATTTGTGGTCCCAATGGTAATTTTTGCTTTTTTGTTGTATACAGCAGTCTTACTTGAAAAGTTTCTTTCATTTTGAGAGCTGTTGTAAGTTCCAACAGTATTCCCCTTTCAAGCATAGGGAATTACTCTGTAACCAGCAGACTGTTTCAATACTGAAAACTTTTAAAGTGTAACCACTATAGATTGCATTTTACTTGTACAGTGTGTGGATTTAGAATAGGAAATCAATTCTCTTCACCCAATCCATCTCCCTGTGACTTTGACTAAAACTGCCATGTTTTAGAAGATGCAGTGTTTAGCAGAAATACGGTTCTATGTAAAGTTTAGATCAAGAAGTCAAACTGCACTTGTCAAAGCAGAACATTCTGGTGTTATAAAAAAGTCAAGTCTTGAAGGCTTCCCAATATACATTTCTGCATAAGCTCAAGCTGATAATATATATCCCTTTTTATCAGAATTTCCTGTCATTTGAACAGTTTAGGTATTACCATGTCACTCTTGTCTTCATCAAGTGAAATCTTTCTTCCTAGAGCCTGGGCAACTTTCTTCCTAGATCTCAGTAACTTGTTAGGTTGCATGAGGTGCAGCTGCAGCATACAAGAAGAGAAGAGAAAGTAGGAGACAGGAAGGAACTAGTCAACATAGTTAATGGATATAATTAAGGACTTAAAAATGAGGAGGCCTCCTACGTGTTATTCCTGGTCTTTTATTGATTTGCAGTATTATTTTTGGCAAGTTTAAACATGGGCACACAAGTTACATTTACAAATTATGTGTAAACACTTAATACATGTTTGCATACAGGAAGCAAATGATTGTATGCATCAGTATTCTTTGTAAGAGGCCTTCTGACTAAGCACATGCAAGTATTATGCCCAGAGATGGTATGCATGTATTTTTTGCTGGCACAACTTATAACTGAAATGTGAAAAAATTGTCCCAGTTAAATGAGTTACCATAACAATATCTACCCTGCCTACTTTGCAGGAAAATCACAAAATACAATGAATTTATATGTATAAGGCATTTTGAGGTCTTCCCATGAAAGCTAGCACTAGTGGAGCAAAGTATTTTTATTACATTCATTTGTATAAGGCTAAGAAAAATATAGTATGAAATTTAAAGCAGGCAACTCATAGCTTTATAACTTATAACTATTCAACAAACCTAACAAAATGCCATAGTGTCCACAACACACCATTATAACAGAGATTTTCAGAAAGAGACTATATTTTACTGCCATTATCTCTAACGCATGAGGCCTGAGCAGAGATTCTGTACACAGCCACAGTGTATGTTTTCTCTTTTCATTTTCACTTTTCTTTCTTTGGTGCCGGGAAGAAAATTTCACCTTTTTTATTTCCTTTTTCAGTGGAAGATTCATAACCTCCAAACCAGAAAGAACTGGTAATGTGCTTTGCTCTTCTCCCATGATATTTCCATTGTGTGAGAATGTACTGAGAATCATTATCCTTACCCCACCATTTGAAAGGCCAGTATGTAGTCCCTATTGCCACCTTTTAAGAGTGTACAGGGATATTAGCAATAGAAAATCCAGAGACAGTAGAAGTTTTAGAATTTGGGGAGAGAAATGACAAGTGCTATTAGAGCTGCATGAACAGCACCAGGAATTCAGCAGACAGTGAGCCTGATTCTCTTTAACACTAAGGCCCCTCTTCCTGACAGTGCAGTATGAAGAGATATGAACATAAATGAGAATTAGGCCCAGTATTTTTCTCCTGATCATAAATTTGAAGATAATGCTTGGAATTCAGCAAAACAGATGGCTCTAAAAAGTTGATTTACTTTTCATAAATTGTTGGAACTGTTGTGATTATATTGCATCATGTTGACAAATAAAATACACAGAATTTTGCAGAGTTTTAAAATATCGTGTGCATAATTATATTTTTTTGGCACAGAATTCCCCCAGGAATATTAAGATGCAATGATTCTGAAAATCCCAAAAGGCACAGTCACTTTGGAACTTTTCTTAGATTGACTGATAATGGATTGAAGCACTTGTTTATGAAAGCAAGGTGCATTGTAACTGATTGAGGTGGAACAAAAATGACTTAGCATGGTAAATTGCTATAATATAAACAAATGTTTTGGTTCTGAATAATGGAGAAAGGGAAGTAAAGGGACAAACAGTGAAATCAGAGAAGCTGGTTGCTCTCAGTAAAAGGAATCTGGTGTTACTGAAAACAGGAGTTCAAAAATAAGCTATATCAGAGCACAACAAATAGAATAGATGGCTTTAGTAAATGACTATGTTACTGTATAGCTAATTAAATAGCAATAGAAGGTGTAAAGAATTTTTGTGGTGTTCTTCTTCAGAATATAGTAGGACCAGACTCTCTGATGGGGAAGAGTAAGGGGGCAATTTCCCCAAGGCCCAGCAATTTAAAGGGACCCAGGATTCTGGCGTCTAGAGTATCAGGCCCTTTATATCACCACCAGGCACTCTGCGAGGCTCTGAGGGCTGGGGGAAGGTTGCTCCTAGTGCCACCTCTACCACCCCAGGTGTGAAGCCTAGCCCCTCCCCCTCCACACACACACCTTGCCCAGGGGTCTGCAATGACTGCTGACCCATTGATTAGGATTTATATCAATTCTCCTTTCATCCTAATTAAAAATTCACTTAGAACCAGTGTACATCTATGCACACAAAGAAATTAATGCAATAAATTATTAGTTCCACTCAGTAATTGAGGAGTAAGGAACTCTTAGGAAAGAAAATTTCCAAAGATCCTAATCAGAAAACAGAGTGGACTACAGATCAAAATGTAGTCATCTGTAGATGGTCACTTACTCTGGAGAGGTAAAGGAATTGGTCATATGTCTCTTGCAGGTTGTACTATTATATAGTCTGGAAAAAAATTAAAACTTTTTGGTTTTGGATTTTGCTCCCCAAAATAAAAAACCCAGCAGCAATGTTTGCCATTAGGACCCATTTAAAAGTAATAAGGTAGGTGCTTGGGAGAAGAAGCATCTGTATAGTGAGCCTCACTTCATTTTAAATTGGGAAAGTATTTAGATTCATTGTTGGTAACCAAGGTACATCTACACAGCAGCGTTATTTCGGAATAACTGATGTTATTCCAAAATAAAATAGTCCGTGTCTACACTATAGGCCTTTATTTCGAAATAATGTTGAGCTGAAGGACTTTTTACTCTGACTCATGGTAACCCTCATTTCACGAGAAGGAAGAGTGTTCTTCCTTTGACCTCCTGCTGTGTAGATAGCGCCCGAGTGAATGGCCTCATTTCTATTGGTCTGTGGGAAAAATAAATAAGATAAGCAGTAAAAGAAAAGAAATTAAGATAAGGTCTAAATGGTGCAACAAAATATGATGGTGACCCTAAAAGTAGAGTTATTTAATGAAAATTTTGTAGATAAAATCTTGCAAGGCCTACTGGCTCTTTTCATTCATAAAGAATGTGTTCTTATAATCTAATGCAGTTCTATTTTGCATAGCATCTTTCATAGGAATATTCAGTTTCTGCACTTATCTATGCCAGTATCTATCCATGCCAGAAGGCGTCTCACAGTTAGATAAAACTATCCAATTAGCAAAAATAGAAGGGTTTGCAATTGGCAGAAGTGAAAAATATCCAGCTGATATTTGACCAGACAACAAACCATTGGTAAACTGGAGCTCCCATCATCACATCTCCAGCTTTCTCATGCAGTTCTTTAAAGATCACATGCATAATCCAGGCAAATAGGCCTTCAACATCTTTTCTAGGTTATGTACCAGCGACTTATTTCAAATAGTCTATGAAAGATTGACAATTCTTACTCTACTACAAACCATGAAGAGGTACTAGAGTGAATAATATTTATCCTTGTGGGAAGCTCTGAGTTCAGACAGCCTAAAGACCTGTTTGTTGGAACCAGTGATTACATATTTTAAGAGTATTGGTTCAGATGGAAGGAAGGATTACTATAGGAACTATTAGAAACGACAAGGAGAGGAAATTATCAGGAAGAAGGAAGAGTAAGATTGAAGGCTTACTCAAGAGATACTGAGTTCTGTGTGGGCTTCCAAATATACTCTCCTTCAAGAAGGGTAACCACTTCATATTTACACATTGTTTTAAAGTAGTTGTCCATGATTTCATAGGTGAGTACCGGAATGTGAAAAACATACTCAGTCATTGTACACAGAAATCTGAGGTCACACATCCTTTACAGTGTCACAGTTTGTGACATCCATAAATACAAACCAGGCCATCCCTTCAGTAATTCAGCCAAAAGATATTGATCAGAGAAATGCTATTGTCAACTCTTTATGTGTTTGAAAGAGGGGAGGAAAGGAGGACGAAGAAATTCAGCATACTTCTTTACTCAGATGAAGGTAAAAGCCTTCCCACCATTTTCTCGTAGGCATCCCGTACTCTCTAAAATTCATCCTGCAACTCCATTTTCTTGTCTGACCAAGAAAATGAAGATCTTGCTATCCTTGCCTGCTTACTCATATGGTCAAGGAAGGGCATGTTACTGTATTACAATATGATGAGCCTCTGTGCTCCTAGCACTTTCAGAGGAAGATATGTCCAGTGCAGAACATTTATTGCTGTTGAATCTTAGCTGCCCATCTTCAAGTGTTTACTCTGAGCATGTTTTAGTGCTGCTGAGGTCATTATCTGTGACCAAATAACTTGTTTTCCACTACCATTATCTAGAAGCTGCTATTTATAAAAACAGACGCTGTTCACTTTCAATTTATATTATACCTTACTCAAAGCTCTAGATTCATTGACAACTGAGGGACAGGTGAATGAAGATAAAGACAATGCAGAAGTATTATGTTGTCACAAATAACAGATTATTTGGAGACAGACACTGGGCTCAGTGCATGCTGCTTTCATTGTTTTGGTGCTGCTCAGTTCAGGGTGGATTTGTTATTACAGAGCAATTGTTCCCTCTCAGATTTTTAAAAGAGCACATATCACTAGGATATCAAAGTACTCTCTTCTAATCTGCATGGGGACTTAAGCATAATGCGTTGCCTGTTCTGATGTTTGCTAGCTATTAACTATTGTCAAGTTTTAAAGTGAACAAATGAAATAATGCAATGTCCTCAGAAAGCTACTATGGGATAAACAAACAAATGACAGCAGCCATCTTTTCTGTTATATCTTTTCTTTTTCTGGGTGAAAACATCAGGCACTCAGATGAAAGACTAAAGTAAGACTCTTAAGTCCTTATTTATGGCATGTCTACACTAGGAAATTATTTCAAAATAACTTATTTGAAATAATAACTCCCAAAATAACTATTTTGCAATAGTGTGTCCACACTCCAGGGAAGCCTCAAAATTAGTCCGAGGTAGGTTCCCTTAATGTAGATGTGCTATCTCAACTTAGAGCCCCACAAAGCACTGGCAAGTAATTACTTTGAATGATTCAGGGGTGTAGTTATTTTGAAATAGCAGTGGAGTGGCCACAATACCGCTATTTTGAAATTACAATTTCTAAATCAGCATTATTCCCTGAGGAAAGCAGGAGTTATTATTTCAAAATAACTGGCTTAGTAGTGTGGATGCTCTGCTTATTATTTCAATATAAGAGGAGTTATTTCTAAATAACTCCCCAGCGTAGACTAAAGCTTAGACACTTACGTAAGTAGCTTGATGTTCGGAAGTACTTGCTACCTAGTAGTTCCCCTTAACATCAAGTGCCCATTATGGCCACATATATGTAAGCGGGGGAATGGTCCCGCTCTTGTGGGGAACTTTCCTGGCTTCTATTCACCCCGGTGAAATGGACCAGCGAAAGGATCTGAGTCCCCGCTCCCACTTCCTTTACCCCACGGCTCCCTGATCCTGAGGGCTCCCCCTCCACTCTCCTGAGTAGCAGAGCCCTTGAAACCCCAACAAGGCTGGGCCCAGGTTTCCTGGGGCTTAATCCCTGACCTTGTAGTGACTAGGGGCTGGAGTTAGGGTGTCCCCACTCCGAGGTGCTCTCTTTACACTGCAGGCCTTCTTGGCCCAGTGATCACTTCATAAGGTTCAAAGCAAATACAATTTATTAAACATCAACTAATTAAAGAGAATAGAATAAGAAACAATGAGAATGGTTAAATGAGAACACACAGCCCTGCTCTGTAGCACAGGGACATCAACACAGCAGTCTGCAGAGTGTAAGGACAGTTCACAGTCTCTTCCTTAGAAGCCCTGGATGTGCTGCAAGGGGCTGCAGGCTGGACACGCTTGCACTGGCAGTGACCACACAGCCTCAGTCTCTAAGTGGCCAGACCCCTCTCCCAGTCCAGAGCCTTTCCCCACACTTTGCATGTCCCAGTAGCTCACCACATCCAGCTGCAGGCTGTGCTGCTTGGCCAGTTCCAGTTCCTTGTGTTGTTTCTCTGTTCCTTTTGGCTTTCTGAGCACTGCCAGTCTGCTGCTCAGCACAGGGTCTGCACTGCTTGGCCTGTCTGTGTCTGGTTCTGTCGCTGCTGGACTTCTTCTTGTACTCCTCTTTCAGATCTCTGTCTTTGCAGGACCTCTCCTGCACACAGCTCGCTCTGCTCTTTCAGCTCCCTGTTTGCTCAGAGACAGAGCCAGAACAATCCCCACTTACAACCTGTCAGTCAGGCTGAGCTGGAGTGTTGACTGCTTTCCATTGTCTCTGGGGTCTGTCAGTCTCATGAACCCTTCCCCTTCTGAAGCTGGTAAACCAAAAAACTCCCACAGAGTTTTAGTAAGGGGTAACAGTCCCCTTACATTCCCCCTTGCTAGAATTCTACCACAGCCACAAAATTCACACCATATAAAAAACATTAACAATTAACAAAAACATTCCACATACTTAACATCTTATTTCTACTGGACATGCGGACACTCATTAAGCCATTACATAGGACCAATAACATAATCATCTCTAAGTTTAACAGGCAATACACCCTTATTAGTTCTCTGGGACCTTCTTACAACAGGTGGTTCATTACCCATATTTTCTATTTCCCTGTCTTCGGGTAATACTGGTTCAGCCTGAGGGATCTGGTCATCCTCGTTATGGACTGGGGTTGCTACCCTCTGTTCCCTTTGGTATTCAGTTTGTGGGACTAGAACCATTCCCCAACTCCTTTCAGTCTCTTCAGGCCGTCCTGATCTACGCCTCCTAGGATTCCTGACTGAACTAAAGGTGCAATGTTTTAGCTGGTCTCTATGAACTGTTCTCTCCTGACCTCCGCGTTCAGGTCGAATGGTGTAAACTGGCAGGTCAGGATTGTTGTGAGCAACTACAATGTGAGGACTCGACTCCCATTTGTCCTGTATTTTATTACGCCCCCGGTGTCTATGATTACGAACTAGTACACGATCACCAGGCCTGATGAGAGCCCCCCTGGACTTGCGATCATAAGTCCTCTTCCTGCTTAGGGCTGCCTGTTTAGACGTACTGAGAGCAACTTCACAGGCTCTCTTCAGCCTGTCATGGTGACTTTTGACCCAATCGTCCAGATTGGTCACATCATCTTCCTCAGGGCCCTCTCTGTCTAGAATATCCAATGGCAACCTGGGATCTCTAGCAAACATGAGGTAAAAAGGAGAATAACCTGTCGATGAATGGATGTGACTATTATAGGCCATCACCAGCTCAGGGAGATGCTCCTGCCAGGCTCGTTTCTTTTCAGGCGGGAGTGTTCTGAGCATGTCATGCATTGTCCGGTTAAACCTCTCACACTGAGCATTTCCTTGTGGGTGATAGGGTGTTGTTCGGCTTTTGGCTATGCCATACAGTTTACACAATGCTGATATCACCCCTGACTCGAAATTCCTCCCCTGGTCTGAGTGTAACCGTGCTGGACAACCATAATACATAAACCAGTGTTTTAGGAGGGCTTCAGCCGTTGTCTGCGCTGTCTGGTTTCTAGTTGGAACTGCAACAGTGAATCGGGTAAACATATCTGTGAGAACCAGTACGTTCTCAAACCCCTCGGAAGATTTCTCTAGCCGAGTGTAGTCCATTGCTAAGACCTCCATTGGGGCAGTCACGTTAGTGCAGGTCAAAGGGGCCCGAGTGGGTGGAAACACATCCTTGGCTAGGGCACACCGCTTGCACTGACGGATCCATGCTGTTACATCACTAGCCATGGTAGGCCAGTAATAGTTCTTCCTCATCGCCTCAAGAGTGCTTCTGTCTCCAAAATGCCCTCCATGGTCATGCCTGGCTTCATAAACTTGTCGGCGAAGTGACACTGGCACCACTAACTGCCACACTTCTTCGCCATCACGAGGATGACAGATTACACGGAACAGCACTCCACGGTGCAACCTAAGTCGCTCCCACTGTCTGGTCAGCTTCTTAGACTGAGGGTATCTGGCCCCAAAGCTCCGGTCTGGCCTCATCCGGTTCATGACTGCCTCTAAGACTGGCCCAAGGTCCCCTTCTTTTTGCAGGGTGCGAATTTCTTCCCATGAATACCCTGAGATTATTGCATCCTCACCTTCTACCAGGTTTTGTGATACCTCTTTTACCATCACTTCACCCTCTTGCTTCGGAACCTCTAGCCACAAACAGGCCCGCACAACGTCTGCAGGAATGACCAGAAAGTCCTTTTCAAGGTCTTCACCCTCTTCTAATTCCTCTTCCAAAGGCAATCTAGACAGGGTGTCAGCACTGATATTCTGTCTTCCAGGTTTATACTGTACTTCAAAAGTGAACTCAGCAAGTTGGGCCACCCACCGGTGTTCAATCGCACCTAAGTTAGCAGTGGACAGGTATCGGAGAGGATTGTGGTCTGAGATTACAGTGAATTTAGAGTACATTAGATAATCCTTAAATTTTTCAGTAATAGCCCACTTCAAGGCCAGCAATTCTAGCTTAAAAGCACTGTAGTTTTTGTCATTTCTTTCTGACCTCCTCAGCCCTCGGCTTGCATATGCGATCACACGCTCAACCCCCTCCTGTTTCTGGCTGAGCACTGCACCCAGGCCATGTAGGCTTCCATCTGTTGTCACCATAAATGGCAGGCTAAAGTCAGGATATGCAAGCACAGGTGGTGTCATCAGCCGGTGTCTTAGTTCATCAAAAGCTGCCTGACAGGCATCATCCCATACAAAGCATTGATCCCTTTTCTTCCTTTCAGTTGGTTGGCCCACCAATCCATATAGTGGCGCAGCAATGTGTGCAAACTTTGGAACAAATCGTCTATAATAGCTCATGAAACCCAGAGCTTGTCGCACTTGTTTGGCATTCTTCGGGACTGGCCAGTTTTCCAGAGCCCTGGTCTTCTCCTCGTCTACCTGGATTCCATCCTTCGAAATCACATGGCCCAAAAATTTGACTCTCTCACGTAAGAGGCAGCACTTGCTTGGCTTCAACTTCAACCCATGTTCCTTCAGTCGTGTGAAGACTACATCCAGTTTTTCTATATGACTCTCGAAATCTTTGGAAAACACAATAACATCATCCAGGTATATTAGCAAAGTGTCTAGGATGTAATCTCCCAACACCCCTTCCATTAGTCTCTGGAACGTAGCAGGTGCATTGCACAAGCCGAATGGCATACGCGTCCATTCAAACAGCCCAAACGGAGTTGTCACTGCTGTCTTTTCCTGGTCCTGTTCTTCCATTGCAACCTGGAAATAGCCAGAAGTCAAATCAAGAGTTGAAAACACTCTGGCACTTCCTAATGCATCCAGGGACTCTTCCACCCGGGGTAGCGGGTAAGCATCCTTGTGTGTTACTTCATTCAATTTCCTGTAATCACAGCAGAATCGCACCCCACCATCCTTTTTTATTACAATCACTGCAGGCGATGCCCAGGGGCTGTGGCTTTCTTTAAGGACACCTTGAGCCACTAGGTCCAGGATGTGCCTTTTTACCTCCTGGAACACTTGTGGTGAAATCCGCCGGTGTCTCTGTTTTATTGGGACAGCATCTCCAGTGGGTATTCGGTGTGTCACTGTGGTGGTGTAACCAAAGTCTCGGTCATCCCTGGAAAAGACCTCTTGATGTTTCTCCAGTAGTGCCCGTAAACGGCCAGCCTGCATAGGGGTTAGCTGTTGGAGATCCACTTGGACTGGAATGAGTAACTCTCCATCAGGTGCCTCTTGAGGTGTAGTAACCTGTGCTCCCTTCTCCAACCTTGTCACTCGCAGCTCATCTCCCTTTTCTTCCAGGACTACTCCTCCTGGGGGTACTACTTCTTCGGGTCTGTGTACCTCTGCCACTCTAGTGCGGGGGTACAACTTTATGGCCTTCTTACTTGAGTTTAGCAGCCTGACTGGCACTTTTCCCTTGCTGGCATTAGCAAGTACGTTCGCAACCAGTAGTCCCTGAGGTAGACTGGCCCCTCGTGTTGGCTCAACAAGCACCCGGTATCCATTGAATCCGCTTAGTACCTGGCAGCGTCCATCAACAATCTTCTCACTCCAGGGAGGTATAACTACCTTCTGTCTCCCTGCCACCTTTACGTAGCCAATCTGTCCTGTGGGACCAGGAAAACATCCTTGTCTCTCCACTTGGGCCAGTACCCGCTTCAATGCAGCCTTCATCCTAGGCTCCCCATGCCGGTTCATTTCTTGGGTTCCTTCCCCCACTAATAGTAATTCTTTCAGCTCTCTTATTATATTCATCCCGAGAATTCCTGGTACTCTGTTCCCCATCAAAGTCTTTTCCGAAGCTGGATCCTTTAGGATAAAGATGCATTTTCCCGGGATTATCCGACCCATATACCCTACATCAGCTTCAAGGCACCCCACAACAGGGATAGCTAGTCCATTAGCTGCTGTTAGCTGTACAAACCGGGTATTATGCATGGTCAGATCTCTCTCTTTTAAGTAGTTTTGGAAATATGATTCAGAAATAGTGGTGACTTCTGAGCCAGTGTCTATCAAACAGCGGGTCCTCACCCCTGCTATGGTTATTTCCACTGTCAAGCAGTCCCCAAAAGCTCGACCGCAGAAGTCATCAAATGCACTAGCATCATCAGGGTCCTTTTCCTTACTGCTGGCATGCTGCCCTTTTCCGAGGGACAGCCGTAGGAACCCTTCTGTCCCCGCTTGGCCTTCCCCTGATGTGCTACTCGATCTTGGTGTCTCTGGGATTTCAGACACTCGGGATTCCAGTCCCCTCTTCAGTGGACAATCTCGGCTAGTATGCCCTGGCCTTTCACAAGTATAACAAATGTACCTTCCCAGCTCATCCTTTAGTGGGGGCCTTCGGGACCCTGGGGTCCTGGGGTATTTTGGCCAAGTAGTGGAGGAGGTGGATTTTTCTTTCACCACCTCAGTCATTACTTTCAGCATCTCCCCCTGCTGGACTGCCAGTTTTTGGATAGCTTCACTTAAACTTTCCAATGTTAACTGTGTTTGGGGCAGGGCCTTTTCCCCAAAAGTTGCACTGACTAGGCCCCCACTCCGTGTTCGGGAGTTAGGCTTGCCGGTCTCTTCCAAAGGAGCCTCCTCTTCTTCTGACCACATAATGGCAGCCTGCATGAGTTCAGGGAACTTCTTTCCAGGCTCTTCCTTCAGCCTTCTCTTCATTTCACGGCGGAGGGAGTCATCCCGAAGCCCAAACACCATCTGTTCTTTCAGCGCCATATCTGCGTCTGAAACTCGTTGAGGGTCTCGCCGCTCCACTTTGCTCATTCTCTCCTGGAGTTCATAGGCATATGCCCGGATAGTTTCACCAGGCTCCTGCTTTCGCTCAAAGAACTCCTTTAGCCGAGTTCCAATAGGTACCTTGTCTCCATACACTTCTAGGAGGAGTTCAAATACCTTTTTCACATCTTTCTTGTCTGCCATTGCCATAAACTTTACTGTGGCCTTGGCCTGGCCCTTGAGGTGCTCCTCTATGAAATCCACATGATCTTCTTCAGGTATTCTTAGCACATGCAGAGCTGCCTTCACAGACTTCACCCACTCCTCTACCGTAATGTCTCCTGGCCTAGTTGGGAAGCCACCAAACTCTGCAACCTTCCGCTCCCGTGGGACATAAATAGTAGGGGGTTTCTTAGCTTCTGCTGCCTGTTGGTCTATAACTGCCCTGGCCAGTGATAAGGCTTCTCTATGCTCAGCTCTAGCTTGCTGTAATGCCTCACTTTGGTCTGATAATCTGCGCTGAAGTTCAGCAACTTGGATCTGTAGTTCTTCAATTCCAGCCATGGTTGCGCTCTCGACCAGGCCTGGCTGGTGCTACCAGAACTCAACAAATAAACCAATGGGGTGGACCCTTTGAATAGGATCCTGTTCGTGACGCCAATTATGTAAGCGGGGGAATGGTCCCGCTCTTGTGGGGAACTTTCCTGGCTTCTATTCACCCCGGTGAAATGGACCAGCGAAAGGATCTGAGTCCCCGCTCCCACTTCCTTTACCCCACGGCTCCCTGATCCTGAGGGCTCCCCCTCCACTCTCCTGAGTAGCAGAGCCCTTGAAACCCCAACAAGGCTGGGCCCAGGTTTCCTGGGGCTTAATCCCTGACCTTGTAGTGACTAGGGGCTGGAGTTAGGGTGTCCCCACTCCGAGGTGCTCTCTTTACACTGCAGGCCTTCTTGGCCCAGTGATCACTTCATAAGGTTCAAAGCAAATACAATTTATTAAACATCAACTAATTAAAGAGAATAGAATAAGAAACAATGAGAATGGTTAAATGAGAACACACAGCCCTGCTCTGTAGCACAGGGACATCAACACAGCAGTCTGCAGAGTGTAAGGACAGTTCACAGTCTCTTCCTTAGAAGCCCTGGATGTGCTGCAAGGGGCTGCAGGCTGGACACGCTTGCACTGGCAGTGACCACACAGCCTCAGTCTCTAAGTGGCCAGACCCCTCTCCCAGTCCAGAGCCTTTCCCCACACTTTGCATGTCCCAGTAGCTCACCACATCCAGCTGCAGGCTGTGCTGCTTGGCCAGTTCCAGTTCCTTGTGTTGTTTCTCTGTTCCTTTTGGCTTTCTGAGCACTGCCAGTCTGCTGCTCAGCACAGGGTCTGCACTGCTTGGCCTGTCTGTGTCTGGTTCTGTCGCTGCTGGACTTCTTCTTGTACTCCTCTTTCAGATCTCTGTCTTTGCAGGACCTCTCCTGCACACAGCTCGCTCTGCTCTTTCAGCTCCCTGTTTGCTCAGAGACAGAGCCAGAACAATCCCCACTTACAACCTGTCAGTCAGGCTGAGCTGGAGTGTTGACTGCTTTCCATTGTCTCTGGGGTCTGTCAGTCTCATGAACCCTTCCCCTTCTGAAGCTGGTAAACCAAAAAACTCCCACAGAGTTTTAGTAAGGGGTAACAGTCCCCTTACATATACGTTAAACATAGCCTTACATGTTGTATATATCAATGAGCAAAAGTAATCTCACCTCAGGAAATACAATCTTAAACTCATAAAACCTTAAACCTGCAAAATTTCTTCATATTGCAAGGCTCACAAAATCTAAAAAAAATTAAATTTTATATTATTTTTACCGTAATGCCTGCATTTTCATAAAAAATAAACATGGTAAATTAAAAATGAGGTTGTTCTCATCTATCCAAGTTTTCATACCAGACAGCAACTGAAATTCCCCTTACTCCTCACAACACATTCTGGTCATTACTCTACATTAATTATTTGGTTCTACTCAGGAATTATTGTGTGAAATTTCTGGCCTGCACGACGCTATAGATTAGAATAGACAACCATACTGATCCCCCCTCCCTTTCTGGTCTTAATCTGTGTGTGTGTGTGTGTGTGTACGCGCGCATGCATATTTGTCCCACTGCTGTCAATCTATGTTACTTAGCTATGATTGGTCACATGGATCATATGATATTGTTCAAATATCTCACTGCGAGGCTCTTGTAAGTAGAAGTCTGGTATAGAGGCTTCTGTGTCATATGCTTGTAAAATGCTATTTAAAAATCACTTTCCACAAACATTTTGAATGTGGAGTCTTAATATTCACTCCCTGTGATCATTCATGCTTGTAAAACTTGACTGTATGTTTATAGACAAGAACACAAACAAAGGTGTGACTAAGTCTGTAGCAAATTCATTTAAAAATAAGAATATTGGCAGAAAGCTTTTGGTGGTGTTCTATTTGTCAGGCATGTTCATCTCTTTTTAATACAGACATTCATGGCATGTATTTAAAGATGTTCAAGTTGTATTATAATGCTGCTGGTTTAAAATATGGCAAAAGAGTTCTGAGCGAGACATCTTCATTGATTCAGCTTGAGACAAGCCACTGACCTAGAAATTGTGGAAATAACAGGTTATTGACCAAAAAAATATTGAAATACCATGTCATTTTAACACTTTCTATGTCCTGAACCTGTTATTTCCACACTTTATACGTCATTCATAAACCACAGGATTTATCAGATTGAATAATGTCACTGTTATACACTTGTGGTGTATATTTTCTAAAATTCCCCTTTTGAAAATATGTCATTATATTTTTCAGAATGTATAACTCCATTTTGTCTAAAGCTTCAAAAGTAAAGTTTTCTAAAATTTTATTTTAAAAATTCAGGGAGGGAAGTTAATTGACATGACTTGCTTAGACAGGAGTTTTATTGAGTAACTGTGGATGGATTAATATTAATCTAAATTATTGATCATCTTTTTAATTCCACTAAGCACTTTGTGTCTCTGATATCTTGAATTTATGCATTCCACAAAATAACTATGCATGGTATAAACTCTGTTCTTTATCAGCTTTTGCCTTTTAACTTCATTGGGTGACCCCTTATATTCTTCTATAATCTATCCTATCTTTTTTGAAATGGACTAACTGTGACTCAACTGAAGACTGATGTAATCACTGAAATTAATCTGCCTGACTTGGGTGTTAGGATTGTTAAAATAGGTATTAAAACTTCAAGAATGTGGTTAGCATTTATACTTTATAGAATGCTGGTAAATTTCTGAATGCATTAATCTCGCTGAGATTAATACTTATTCAAAATTATAAGGTAATATTTCAGTGTTTGCATTTATAAGCCTCTGTAACTATTTAAATTACCAGCCAAGAAAGAGATTATGAAGTGCTGACCTCTAACAGTAAAGTGTTATGTCCTGGCTGACAAGGAAAGTCCATCAACAGCAGATGGACTAGAATGGAACATTAAAAAAGACTAAATACTTTGTTGTTTGCTCTTCCCCAACCCATCCCCTATAGAGATGTGTCTTGTAAGTGAATTCCTCCGATCAACTGACTTTGCAGCTCAAAGCAGAAGGGGAAAAGGGATAAAAATTTCCTAGCAAGAATATATATATATATATATTTTCTCTCTCTTTCTATGTATATATATAAGTATATGGATTATTAAGCAAAAGCAAGATTGCATAGTGATTAATCTGGATTAGCACTAACAGACACATAGAAGTTTCTATTACTTTGGAAACTTATTTCCTTTTCCTGTGGGATACATTTGTAGTTAGTTTATTATAGGATAGGCTACAAGCACTGTAACAGGGTATGAGATCTAAAGTGCTATTGACCTGGAGTAAGGGACAGCTTCTAGGGACTGGGAGTAACCTGAATATTGTTATGAACGTTGGTGTAAGGGATCATCTGTCACAAAGGTAAACTTAGATGAGTGGCCAGACAAATCAGTGTACCAAAATGACTGTCTATGACTCTGAGTAAGAGTGCCTGAGAAGCTTTGCCTGAGTAGTGCCTGAGAAGTTGACACTTAAAATTGGTTGGCGAAATGTAAGCACGGAATTCCCCACTAATATGGGGTTTTGTCCTGGCTCCTAACAGTCTGCCCTGAGGTTGGTACTCCTGCTCATGAATCACTGTAGAACATCTTGACATTAGATACCATTGTACTCTCATTCACCTAATTATTTTAGGACTCTCAATCCATTCATTCATTCCAGTCAGAATCCGTTCAAGTCTCAATCCACTGATAATACATTTTTCACCCTAGAACATTAATAGCAATTTCCAATAGTTCTAGACCTCATCTGCATTCTTGGGAAAGGCCACTATTATAACTTCCTTCCAAGAGAGAGCTAGAGAGTCCTATCCTGAAAACTCAGTGACATCCTTACAAAAACACTTCTCAAATCTCAGCAAGATGATCAGGATTAATACTTTATTTGAGTTTTTCACAGAAAAAGGGAAGGAGATGTACCATTTGGCTTAAAGAGAATAAAGGGATTCACATTGGTTCTCTCAGTCTTTCACATATTGGATTACCATGTAAAGGGAGAAGATGAGACAGGATTACTCAAAACAGGTGCTTATAACTTGTATCAAGTTGTATCTATTTGTCTCTGTGACTAATATTTCCAACAATATGAACATAGGTAACAGGAATGTTTACCACTTCTATACCACTCACATGTTACAGTGCTGCACAAACTACCCTGACAGATAAATAAATAAATCTTAATATACTAGTTTCACAGTAGGGAGACTGAGAAATGAGATAACTTATGCAATGTTAAAAGAGAATAAATGAGAGCGTCAGGATTAGAACCAAGGACTTCTCAATTTTATGCGTATTCCCTAGATTATGCCATCTCCATAACATATGGGACAGATTTTAGTAATACACTTTCTGTGTTTTACTGTTCCATTTCATTTTCTTCCTATATTGTGTGATTTTTGACTTTGTAAGTTATCTGTTTAAAATGTCCAATTTACTATTTTCCATGGGCCGGAGTTTCTGTTGAACCTCACTTTGCAGTTGCACAATGGGCAAAGTAGAGATAAGATGCTGTTATTCTGAGATGGTAGAATTTTACACACATTTTGCAGCTTACACTAATGTAAATGACTACACAAACTAGAATCAGATCCTGGATGCATCATTGTATTTTAAGGATGTGTCTTCTCAGGGCATTTTATTAAAAAGTCAAGAGGCAAGCAATCCACTGTAGAATAAATTAATCTGAGGAGGGAGAAGAGCATTTCAACTAACGTCCCCAAAGGATAGAGGAATATTCTTTAGCAAGCTAAAGATGGACTGTAAGGCTGTAAAGGCATGGGCATATGTTAGAACTTCCTGCTGAGTTATGTGCACTTCTTGTACTCATCTGACATGTTTTCAGTGATTTCTATTTTCAGCAATAGACTTAGGATAAAAGAAAAGACATCGTGTTTATTTCATTGAGACAGGGCATCTGGGAGAGCAGGAGACTGAAATGTACACACCAAGCAAAGAAGAAAAAGGAGAATAAGCAAATACAGGGAATAATCTGGATCCACAGGATGCAAATCTCATAGGAACCAGAATATGTACTTTTTTGCCTACACAGTTAATAATAACTAGTTGAATTCACTCACTTGGGACGTTACAACTTTCAAGCTTCTGCCTTTGAAACTCAAAATTATGGGCACCTGAAGAGGCATAATCTGCAGTGTGGTAAAATCAGAATAAAGAAGTTTCAAATGTTTGTCAATTACTGTTTAGAAACCTATAATATTGGTGAAACAATAGTGGGCCTAGTGGGTCCACCGCAATTGCTAGTAGGAAAGTGGGTAAAGGCCAATGGAGTGTTCCACTCACTGATAACAAACAAATGTTGAAGAAACAAGGTTCAAAAGAGAAATAGAAATATTGAATTGGTCCAAAGAAACCTATTACTATAACTCAAAGTCTGTACTGATGTAAGGCCTAATAAAAAAAAACTGGTGTGGGAACTCACAAATCTGTGTATCAGAATTAGTATATTACAAATTAAGCCTAACTGGTGAATAAAATGAGAGGATAAGTTATTCTGTCGCTTTTTCATTGTCCTTAAGAAAATGAACTTTTCATGGAAGGTGAGGGGAATGGCCATCAGGCCTTTAACTTCAGAGAAGCGACTTTGCCCTTCATTTGCAGGCCTCAACAGCAATCACATCATCATGACTTCCAGTGGGGATACTTGTGTGACTCACAGGACCATTTATAGTTCAGTACTCTGTGTCATCGACTCATGTCGGGCCTGACATATTTGTTTCACCTCACTCATACTGGTGTCAGAAAAGTTATTTTTAAGGGTGACATGCAACATATACTTTGCACTCTAACAACACACATTGTTCAGTAATGTCACTGAGAAATCTTACTAAGAATTTGGTAAGTGAAATTATGGATATTTCTGATATTACCTCCTGGAAACCATACACAAATAACACTGACAAAGCAGGTTTCTTTTATATATAGGAGGAAAGAAACTATAGTGGCAGATGCACTGTGGGCTCTGACCTGCAGCCTCCAGATCAGACGGTGGCTAACCTTCATGCTGCTTTTTAAGAGAGGAACACAATGACATGTGACCTAAAAGAATGCCAGTGCCAGAGGGAAAGGGACTCATTGGTATCAGGGAATGAGCCTCGGCCAACCTAACCAAGTCGCTGCATACCAGCTCACTGTGATTATAATCTATGTAAAAGGTGTTATTTTTACCACTGTATCATTGAAAAACTAACAACTCACTGAGGGTATGTCTACACTACAAAGTTAATTCGAACTAACAGACGTTAGTTCGAATGAACTTTGATAGGTGCTACACATACAAACCGCTAGTTCGAACTTAATTCGAACTAGCGGAGTGCTTAATTCGAACTAGTGGAGAGCTTAATTCGAACTAGGTAAACCTCATTCTACGAAGACTAACGCCTAGTTTGAATTAAGCAGTTCGAATTAAGGGCTGTGTGGCCACTTAATTCGAACTAATGGGAGGCTCCCCAGCTATCCCAGGTGGCCACTCTAGGCACAACCAGGGAAACTCGTCTGCCCCCCTCCCAGCCCCGGAGCCCTTAAAGGGGCACGGGCTGGTTACGGTGCCCGTGCCAGGTGCAAGCCTGCCAGCATGGCTCGAGCCAGCTACCTGCTGCCACCCAGCCCTCCCCCTCTTCCTGGGACCAGGCTGCCAGCTCCCAGGAGCCTGCACAGGTCCGCAAGAGGTGGGCGCCCGCCTGGTCTAGTGCAGACATCGTGGACCTCATCCACGACCTCTGCACTAGGCACAGGAAAGTGGCCATCTAGGGCAGGATAGCTGCCAGCCTGGACACCCAGGAGCAGGTTTGCATGAAAATCAGGGTGGTCCAGTGAGACCCCCGACCCTGAGCCCTGAGCTTAGAATGGCTGTACTGGGTCAGACCAAAGGTCCATCTAGCCCAATAGCCTGTCTGCCGACAGTGGCCAACACTAGGGACCCCGGAGAGGATGGACCGAAACAATGACAAAGCCATTTGTCTCGTGCCTTTCATCTCCAGCCTTCCACAAACAGAGGCCAGGGACATCGTTTCTACTCCCTGGCTAATACCACTCCATGGACCCAACTTCCATGACTTTATCTCACTTCTCTTTAAACTCTGTTCTAGTTCTAGCCTTCACAGCCTCCTGCAGCAAGGAGTTCCACAGGTTGACTCTTTGCTTTGTGAAGAAGAACTTTCTGTTATTAGTTTGAAGCCTGCTACCCATTCCTTTCCTTTGGTGTCCTCTAGTCCTTCTATTATGGGAACTAATGAAGAACTTTTCTTTATGCACCCTCTCCACACCACTTCTGCTTTTAGAGACCTCTATCCTATCCCCCCTCAGTCTCCTCTTTTCTAAGCTGAGAAGTCATAGTCTCTTTAGCCTCTCTTCATATGGGACCTGTTCCAAACCCCTAATCATTTTAGTTGCCCTCCCCTCTCCCACCCTCTGTCTTCCCCTCTCCTACCTCCTTTTCCCAGTCTCCCCGAGTTTTGTTCAATAAAGAGAGTTTCTATTTTTGAACACACGTATCCTTTATTTTGTACATCAGGAAGGGGAGCTAGGGAGGGGTAAGTGGAAGGAGGTGAGGGAGGAATGGGGTACGAGCCCCCGATGGGGAGGACTGGGGTGGCTCTGCGGGCTCCTCGGGGTGGAAGCTCTCCTGAAGCCCCTTGATTAACCCTCCCTCCGGATGGCAGCCTGTGGCAAGTGCAGCCGGGCTGATGTCCGAGTGCTGTGATGTGCCCAGTGTGGGCACTCAGGGCACTCCAAGCCAGAACTGCTTTGCAAGCGGGGAACCCTGAGAACTGTCTGTCCGGGGTGGGGGTCGGGTCCCTTTAAGCACAGCCCTCGGCTAGCCTGAGGCAGCAGCTCCACGCTCTAAGTCCTAACCTGATGCCCTGCCGGCACTGCTTCCGGCCATCCTTAACCTCGGTTCAGGGTCCACTCAGTGTGGACATGCTAGTTCAAATTAGCAAAATGCTAATTCAAACTAGTTTTTTAGTCTAGATGCGCTAATTCGAATTAGCTTAGTTCGAATTAGTGCTGTAGTGTAGACATACCCTGAGTGTTAATTCTCTTGCATGATGTGTACAAAGAGTTATGAATGTGTGCTTGAATTGTATTCTTAAAGTATGTGCATAAATACTGTCTGCCTTAGACAAAGGAATGTGTATGCAAATCTCAGATCAGCCCAGTCTTCTGGCAAAGACAATGACAATGAATTAGGCAAATGGAGTTAGCAAGCCAAAAGAGAGAGAGTGGGAGGGGAGATACCATGATGCCTGTGCCCCAGCAGGAGAGAGAACCTTGGTCTAGGTTTTAAACTTGTCCAAGAATGCATCACAAAGTTTTATTAGTCCATAAAGACAAGGGAATGGATGTGAACTTCAAGTGTTAAGCAACTGAATCAGCTGATGGTTTACAACATTACTGAAGCTGATGGTATATAATATTACTATAGCCATGGATAAAAGATATTGGGTATAGCTAGGATATAGAGCTGAAATATACGTTTTAATTAGTGCTATGACACAGGGCCTTCATGCATCACTCCTGTACAATAATTACCTTTGCAAAATTAGGATTTAGGATGAATTAACATAAGTAATTTAATAATAAACCTGCTGAATTTGTATCCATATTTGTGACTTCCTGCTGTTTTGAAAATATCTGCTGAAGTTTGGCTAATAATGTCTACATGTAGCTATTGGACATCACAAGATGATTGTTGGTAGAAAGGATAAAATGTTAGAAACTTCCTTAAGGAAGTTGCTGTTACTAAATACAGCCTCTTATGATGGTGCTCAGGTGACTTAAATGTTAATGAATAATAGGAGGCTGAACCCTTTTCTCACTATGCTCGCCAACCCCCTTCTCGCTGTCTCCTTTCGCAGCCAGAGAGACTGTTAATATTGCACAGAGCCCAGCAGCGCTCTCCATGGCCTCAAATCACTCACAACTTCTCCATTCCTACCCCACCACACTCCTAGACAGGCCCCTCTATCCGAACACTCTGGGCCCATCCCATCCGCTCGTGCCCTTAAAACGCCAGCCATTCCCACTCTTTCTCCCACACCCTTCCCACACCTGCCTCACCCGCAATAAAAAAGTTCATTTGCATGCAAAGTTTGGAGCCTCTCCTGGCAGCTAGCACAGGTCTACTGAGAAGAGACCTCTCAGAAAGGGCTATGCTCTGCAGGATTGTGGGCCTCACATGTAAATGAAAAACCAAACAATCAGAAAAATGGGGCCCAACTCCAAATGAATCCCCTTCGTTCCGGGTGCTCTTGAGCACCCAGATCACTAGCAAGGGGAAAGGGCTGGATTACGTGTGAACGGCCAGGTAGGGAGAGAATTCCCCACTCTCCACACCTTATTACTGCCCATCTTTGAAGGACAGCAGTGCTCCACATGTGCCCTTCCAGCAGGCAAGCAAGCTCCCACCGTGGGGCTGGGACATGCTGCGTGCCAACAGGGAGGAATGGAGAGGCATGGAACCATAGGGGTGCCCCCAGCTTTACACCCCTGTGCCCTACTGAGAACCAGATTTGGGTCATCCGGGAAGAGAGCCCAGTGGGGTAATCTGGGCTGCTAACCTTATCTGAGAGCTCCATGGCCCACAGCCCACCCCATTTCTTCCAACCCTACCTCCACCTCCATCCTACTTAACCCTTCCCCCTTCCCTGCACTACACTGCCTATCCCTAACCCAACCTCCTTTCTCCATTCCTACACCCCCATCTTTCCCTAACTCCTCCTCCTCCACACTACCCATCCCCCTGCCTCCATTCCTATATCCCAATCATCCCCACCATGCCCCCCTTACCTCACCAGCCATCCCCACATACACCATAACCCCCTTCCTCCCTTCCCCACACACATCCTGTCCCCACCCACCAAGTCTTCGAGGTGTGCACTTGTGTCTACCCAGCCTTTCCCAACGGGACTGTTGGGCGTTGTGTAACATCATGTGAATGGCCTCTAGGAGAGCTTTGCTTTATGGCAAGCCCAGGGAGCCCGGAGCACAGAGAGACCACTCTGGAGAGCTGGGGAAGCAGCCAGGGTGCTGCATAACCTCACCATCCCCAAAGGGCCAGCTGTGCAGTGTGGCTAAGACCTGCCCAGCTTGTGGCAGTTCCGGGAGAGAGCTCCTAAGCCAGAGGCCTAAGTCACCAGCACACACCAGAGCTGCTTGCTCAGGGAGAGACCTGCAGCGTGGCCCCCAAGCACTGTGGCTGGGCCTGGGCTGCACAGAACAAAGCCGCATAGCAGGCACGTGGGCTAGGCAGGCTGAGGGTAGGGCCTAGAATCAGGTGGACGCTGCTCCAACAGGTGTGCTGGAACGGAGCTATCCCTCCACCCCATTTCACAGAGTGATCAAGTGGTCAGGGCTCCTTGGGCAGGGCCACCGGGGATGGGGGAGGCAGGCAGTGGGATGCAGAGTGACATGATGACATCACTCTACTGTCCCACAGGAATTTTTTTTTTTAATAGAGAAAGAGCGATAAGGGGAACTAAGGAGTTAGCCTATGAAAAATGGGGCCACCTAGAGGAATGTGCTAGTTCAAATAAAGGAAAAGAGTTAAAACCTTCATAAATGTGTGTGAGTCCCAGTGGCTGTCAGCATAACCCATGATAAAAGCAGCGTAGGGGAGATATCAGAATGATGACAGTGAGGATAAGGACTAACACTTCAAGGCATGGTGTGAGTAATGAAAATATTGTGCATTCTGTATTGGTCTCTCTCCTTCAGCTGACAGTAGTGTATGTATTGTTTGATTGGCCAATAAAAGGAATTGTAATAGAAAAGGCATCATGTAGTCTCAGTTGTGCATCCTGGAGTCTCTGTCTCTCTACTGTAGTCAATCCTGGGTTCTGAACTCTCACAGTTTAAAGTAGGTATAAACCCACATGGGGAGTGATTGGTTAGAGTGGCCCATAATTACAAAGAAAGTTGCAATGTGTAGAATGGGACCTTTTCTGAAAGCTAACGATGCACTGATGATTAATATCATTGTGAATTGCATGAATTAGCACTACATAAGAAATTAGGAATGATCATTAGCAGTATGCTTTGTAGTCTGTGACCCAAAGAGAAAGATGAGGCAGGGAGCATGATGTATTGCTAGTTATTTTACGTAATAGGGTTGTGTCACTTTTACCTTATCCTCTTGCCACAACAATATGTCTTCCTTCACTTCTTGCCTCTAATCACAAATTCTAGGGCAGGGTCTTCTTCTTATATATGGGTGTACAACACTGAGGCTATGTCTAGACTACACTCTTTTTTTGAAAGATGATAAGAACATAAGAGGAAAGAGGATAATGCCATACTGGGTCAGACCAAAGGTCCATCTAGCCCAGTATCCTGTCTGCCACAGTGGCCAGTACCAGGTGCCCCAGAGGGGGTGGACCAAATTGTCTCCTGCATCCTTCTCCAGCCTTTGACAAACAGAGGCCAGGGGCACCATTCCTTACCCCCAGCTAATAGCCTTTTATGGACCTAACCTCCATGAAATTATCTAGCTCTTTTTTAAACTCCGTTAGGGTATGTCTACACATCAAAGTTATTTCAAAATAACTTTACTAGCGTCTACACAGCCAAACTGCTATTTCAAAATTAAATCGAAATAGCGGAGCGCTTATTTTGAAATTGGTAAACCTCATTCCACGCGGAATAACACCAATTTCAAAATTGCTATTTCGAAATAAGTGCTGTGTAGACGCTTATTTCAAAATAGGGGGCCTCCAGCCCTTCCCAGGGTGCCCTGCTGGCCACTCTGGCTGCAACCAAGATCACTCCTCTCCCTCTCCTTCCCCCTCCCCACCCTTAAAGGGGTAGACTAGCCTGCCAGCCCAGGAAACAGTCTTTCCTGCCCCGACCCAGTGGCCCCAAATCATGAGCCAGCAAGCCACTGTCAATCAGCCCTCCACCGCTCCCCAGGAGCAGTCCCCCAGGTCCCAGGAGCCTGCCAGGGGCTGCAAAAGGTGGGTACCTGCATGGTCTAGAGCAGAGATCATGGACCTCATTGAGGTTTGGGGGGAATCCTCCAATGTCCATGATCTCTGCACTAGATGGAGGAGCATGGCCATCTATAGCCAGATGGCTGCCAGCCTGGCCGCCAAGGGCCACATCCACACCCAGGAGCAGGTGCGGATGAAAATCAAGGAGCTGTGGGACATTCTGAACATGGCCTCTGTGAAAGTACATAGGCTCTGATGGTGCAGGGCACGGTCATCCTAACCTTGCACAGGGGGGCTGGGCTTCACCCACTGTGTCCCCAGGGATAACTGACCACTTCTCTTGTTTTTCTACAGCCACACCAGCTGCGTGTGCAAGGTGCACCATCCCACCCAGGACATGCTCCCACACTCGAGGACTCCACAGGACCACCCATGCAGTGGAGGGGTACCACCAGCAGCACTTGGGGGCTCTGCAAGCCCTGCACTGCACCCTCCAGCACTGGGTGCAAGAAGACCTGAAGCTCAAGTGGGAGCTGCTTGTCCAGGGACGTGCCATCTGCCAGTACCTGCAGACCTTGGTGCAGAGCATGCTGCCTCCTCCCACTCCAGCGCCTGCTGCTTCCCCAGCTACCGTTCCTCCTCCCACTCCTTCTCCCCCTCCCGCTTCTTCCTCCACCTTCTCCCTACCCTCCATCCTCTCTCCATCCCCCTGGGGATGCTGAGACCGCCACACCCATGGTGCTGGGAGACAGTTGGCCCGGCGAGACCCCCAACCCTGAGCCCTGGGCTTCCTCTCCCCCTTCTTCCCCGTCCTTCCCCCTTCCAGCTCCTCCTCCCAGGTTTCCCCCTCCCCTCTCCCACCTGCTCTCTCCCTTCTCCTTTCCCCAGTCTCACCAGAGTTTCATCCCCCCCCCCCCCCGTTTTGTTAAATAAAGAGAGTTTGTATTTATGAAAATATGTGTATTTTATTTTACACCAGGAAGGGAGTTAGGGATGGGTAAGTGGAAGAACATGAGGGAGGAGTGAGGTACAAGCCCCCAGTGGGGCACACCAGGGAGACTGTTAGTGCTCCTCAGGGTGGAAGCTCTCCTGCAGGACTTCCTGGATACTTACAGCCCCCCGATGGACCTCCCGGATGGCAGCCTGCAGCAAGTGCAGCTAGGCTTGCAGCAACGTATCCAAGAGAAGCACCAGAGTGCCCGGGGCAGCTCTGGCTCCATGTTACAGAGTGCTGTGATGTCCCGAGTGAGGGCAATCAGAGCACACTGAGACAAAAATGCTTTGCTGTCCCTCATCAAGGTAGACAAGCAAGCAGGGAAACCTGAGAACTTTCTATCCGGGGATGGGGACGGGGTCCCTTTAAGCACAGACCTCAGTTAGCATCAGGCAGCAGCCCCACAAAGTAAATCCTGACCTGGTGCCCTGCTGGGACTAGTTCCGGCCAGCCTTAAATGCAATTCAGAGTCCACTCAGTGTGGACGCACTATTTCAAAATAGCAAAATGCTATTTCGAAATGCATTTTGTGTGTAGACGCGTTATTTTGAAATAAGATATTCTAAATAAGATATTTTTAAATAACACTGTAGTGTAGACATACCCTTATAGTCCTAGCCTTCACAGCCTCCTCTGGCAAGGAGTTCCACAGGTTGACTGTGCACTGTGTGAAGAACTTTCTTTTATTAGTTTTAAACCTGCTACCTATTAATTTCACTTGGTGTCCTCTAGTTCTCATATTATGGGAACAATTAAATAACTTTTCTTTTTTCAACCTCTCCACACCACTCATGATTTTATATACCTCTATCATATCCCAATTCAGTCTCCTCTTTTCTAAACTGAAAAGTCCGAGTCTCTTTAGCCTATCCTCATATGAGACCCTTTCCAAACCCCTAATCATTTTAGTTGCTCTTTTCTGAAACTTTTCTAATGCCAAAATATCTTTTTTGAGGTGAGGAGACCACATCTGTATGAAGTATTCAAGATGTGGCCGTACTATAGTTTTATATAAGGGCAGTAATATATTCTTTGTCATATTTTCTATCCCCTTTTAAATAATTCCTAGCATCCTATTTGCTTTTTTGACTGTTGCTGCACACTGCGTGGACATTTTCAGAGAACTCCGATAACTCCAAGATCTCTTTCCTGGTTAGTTATAGCTAAATTAGCCCCCATCATATTGTATATATAGTTAGGGTTATTTTTTCCAATATGCATTACTTTACACTTATCCACTTTAAATTTAATTTGCCATTTTGTTGCCCAGTCACTCAATTTGGTGAGATCTTTTTGAAGTTCTTCACGGTCTGCTTTGGTCTTGACACATTGAACAGTTTAGTATCATTCACAAACTTTGCCACCTCACTGCTTACCCCTTTCTCTAGATCGTTTATGAATAAGTTGAATAGGATTGGTTCTAGGACTGACTCTTGGGGAACACCACTAGTTACACCTCTTCATTCTGAAAATTTACCATTTATTCCTACCCTTTGTTTCCTGTCTTTTAACCAGTTCTCAATTCATGAAAGGATCTTCCCTTTTATCCCATGACAACCTAATTTACACAAGGTGAGGGATCTTGTCAAAGGCTTTCTGGAAATCTAAGGACACTATATCTACTGTATTCTCCTTGTCCACATGTTTATTAACCCCTTCAAAGAACTCTAATAGATTAGTAAGACATGATTTCCCTTTACAGAAACCATGTTGACTTTTGCCCAACAAATTATGTTCCTTTACGTGTCTGACAATTTTATCCTTTACTATTGTTTCAACTACTTTGCCCGGTATTGATGTTAGACTTACTGGTCTGTAATTGCCAGGTTCGCCTTTAGAGTCCTTTTTAAATATTGGCATTAATGTTAGCTGTCTTCCAGTCCTTGGGTACAGAAGCTGATTTCAAGGATAGGTTACAAACCACACTTGTTCGTTCCACAATTTCACATTTGAGTTCTTTCAGAACCCTTGGGTGAATGCCATCTGGTCCCGGTGATTTGTTACTGTTAAGTTTTTCAATTTGTTACAAAACCTCCTCTAATAACACTTCAATCTGGGACAGTTGCTCAGATTCATCATCCACAAAGGATGGTGCAGGTTTGGGAATCTCCCTAATATCCTCAGCTGTGAAGACTGAAGCAAAGAAATCACTTAGTCTCTCTGCAACGGCTTTATCGTCTTTGATTGCTCCTTTTGTATCTCGATTGTCCAGGGGCCCAACTGGTTTTTGGATATGCAAATTTGGTGGGAAAGTAGAGCTTTTGAAAGTGAAAGTAGTCTGGAAGTGGGGGGGGGTTTCAGAAAAAAACATCTTTTTTGAAAAAAAATGCTCTTCCTTAAAAAATGAGGTTTATGTGGTTTTTTCGAAAAAGGTTTTTTTCCCTGAAAAAAACCATGTCCAGACTTTCACTTTCAAAAGCTCCACTTTCAAAAGTGAGATTGGAGGAAGATATGCAAATTCCCATTCCTACTCTCTGTCAAAAATAGAGTGTAGTTTAGATGTAACCTTATTCGTATGGGACAAGAGGTGCTACTGTATTACAAAGTAATAATAATACGTACATCCTTTGCATGGGGTGGAGGAAAACTAAATTTAAAAATTCGGTTCTTTCCACAACTCCATTAAAACACATTTCAACAGAGACTCCTATAACAAGCATTTCATATAATGTTGCTAAAGAGAGGAAGAAACCCATAGAGACTACAGAAATGCTGGATTTCAACTTGTAATAGACACAAATGGACATTAATATGTATCTCTGAAGATCTTCAGACTCACAAAAATCACAGAGGAGAAGCAGAGAGCGATAATAGCAAGTAGGAGTTATGCACGTATCTGATATGCTTTTAATCTGAATGACAATCTAAAAAACTAGAAATATACAAAAATACGAGGGTTTCCACTCCCTACTTTTGTTGTTGTTGTCTGTTAAGAAATTCCCAGCTATCTAGTTTTATCCCCTTTGAGACCAGTGGTTTTAAACTTCATCCAGCCAACTGGAATTTATGACAAAAACATAAAGCACACAAGAGATCAAGCTACAGTTGAGTACGGCAACTTGCCAGTAGGAAAAAATACCCACAAAGACATGACAAAAATAATAGAGCAATATCAGAAATCTATACAAAACACTTCCTGAGAGTGACATTACAACCCATCACAGAAGGATGATGTGAAAGCAGACAAAGCACATCCTTCAGTGGGCACAAATCAGAACAAAGCCTAAAGCCCCCCCAGGGGCAAACCCTTCAACTTGGGTAAAGGCTCTGCAAAGCCCTGCTTATGTGCAGCAATGCTGCTGCAGTTCAACTGCGAGGGCATAGAGACAGAGGATGAGACAGGATGTGGATAACCCAGGAGCTGCAAAAGGACTGTAGGGACAGTAAGATCCTGTAAGAGACTTTGGGGAGTTACTGAGAGGTCCTTGTTAAAATGCCATCACCCAACTGGGGTGTTTTCCCTGCTTCTTTAAGAGATTAGATTCTTTCTGGAGATACTATTCCTTCTCAAAGATTACTAATCCTTAGCATAAAAATTCTTCCTAAAAACACCACTGCTAAAACTACTGAAACCATTCGCTCTTCCTTCACCCCCTCTTCTGTGAGCATGCATATCACCACTGACATCATCTTTATCACTAGCTATATTAGGAAGTTTTCATGGAAGCTGTTTATTAGCATATGTGTGGCTCATCATGGAGGCTGGGTCTGCTAGACCCAGAAGGTCAACTGAAGGTACACAACTCCAACTATGTAATAACGTAGCTGGAGTCGACATACATTAAGCCAAGTTTGTCGCTTGTTCCACTGTGGGAGGTTGATAGGAGCAAATACTCCCTTCAGCTTCCCTTAGCCCTCACAAATCAAGGAGTACTGGCACCAACCGGGGTTGCTTTCAATGTTCGATTTATGGGGTAATTACTAGACCTGCTAAATCAAATGCCAGAAGATCAATCTCCTGGCATGGTAAGTATAAATGTGGCCTGAGTGAGAAAAGATTGAGAAACGTAGGGCAAAAGTGAGGGAATTCCTTTCCTTGAGCTTGCAACAGAGAAGATTTTTCCCTATGCTATATAGATACCATACAAAAATGCGGGAAACCAAAAGAATTTCTGTAGCCTTTCTTTGAAGCCCCAAAACACCTCAGCAAACAAAGCTTCTGCTTTAAAAAAAATTGGAAATATTATGCGTGGTTGTGCAGATGGTGTCAGAGAGAGGGTTTTGGTCTCTTTGCCCATGGGACTCTGTTCCAGGCACAAGGATCATTAAGAAGAGATGGAATCCACCTAACCAAGAGAGGAAAGAGCATCCTCGCAGGCAGACTTGCAAACCTAATGAGAAGGGCTTTAAACTAGGCTCGTTGGGGGACTATGACCAAAGCCCTGAGGTAAGTGAGGAAGGTGGATACTGGGAAGAAGCACAAGGAGGAACGAGCAACAAGGGAGGACCCCTGATTCGGATGGAGAAGGTAGGGCGATCAACTGGTTATCTAAGGTATTTGTACACCAATACAAGAAGCCTGGGAAACAAACAGGAAGAATTAGAAGTCCTGGCCCAGTCAAAAAACTGTGATTTGATTGGAATAACGGAGACTTGGTAGGATGACTCGCATGACTGGAGCACTGTCATGGAAGGGTATAAACTGTTCAGGAAGAACGGGCGGGGGAGAAAAAGAGGAGGAATTGCATTGTAAGAGAGCAGTATGATTTCTTGGTGCTTCAGTATTTAGAGGGAGAAAAGCCTGTTGAGAGTCTATGGGTTAAAGTTTAGAGGTGAAAGCAACAGGAAAGCTGTTGTGGTTGTCATCTGCTATAGACCACCAGATCAGGTGGATGAGATAGACGAGGCTTTCTTCAGATAACTGAGAGAAGCTTCCAGATCACAGGCCTGGTTCTCATGGGGGACTTTAATCACCCTGACATCTGTTGGGAGACCAATACAGCAGTACACAGACAATCCAGGAAGTTTTTAGAGAATGTCGGGGATAACTTCTTGGTACAAGTGCTGAAGGAACTGATCAAGGGCCATGTGCAGCTTGACATGCTGCTCACAAACAGGGAGGAACTAGTAGGCGAAGCAGAGGTAAGTGACAACCTGGGAAGGAGTAATCATGAGATGATAGATTTTAGAATCCTGACCAAAGGAAGAAAGGAGAGAAGAGAAATACACACCCTGGACTTCAGAAGAGCAGACTTTGACTCCCTCAGAGAACAGATGGGCAGAATTCCCTGCAAAGCTTACATGAAGGGGAAAGGAGTCCTGGAGAGCTGGCTGTATTTTAAAGAAGCCTTATTAAAGGCTCAGGAAGAAACCATCCCGATGTGCAGCAAGAAAAGCAAATATGGTAGGCGACCAGATTGGCTTACCAGGGACATCCTTGGTGATCTTAAACATAAAAAGGAAGATTACAAGAAGTGGAAACTTGGACAGATGACTAGGGAGGAATATAATGTATTGCTCGAGAATGCAGGGGAATTATCAGAAAGGTGAAAATGCAACTGGAATTGCAGCTAGTAAGGGATGTGGAGGATAACAAGAAAGGTTTCTACAGGCATGTTAGCAATAAGAGGGTGATCAGAGAGGGCGTGGGGCCCTTACTGGATGAGGGAGATAACCTAGTGACAGATGATGTGGGAAAAGTTGAAGTACTCAATGCTTTCTTTGCCTCTGTCTTCACGGACAAGGTCAGCTCCCAGATAAATGCACTAGGCAACGCAGTATGGAAAGGAGGTGGACAGCCCTTGGTGGGGAAAGAACAAATTAGGAACTATTTAGAAAAGCTAAACATACACATATCCATGGGCCCGGGTTTATTGCATCCGAGGGTACTGAGGGAGTTGGCAAATGTCATCGCAATGCCTTTGGCCATTATCTTTGAAAACTCGTGGAGATTGACAGAAATCCCGGATGATTGGAGAAAGGCAAATGTAATGCCCATCTTTAAAAAAGAGAAGAAGGATGATCCAGGGAACTACAGACCAGTCAGCCTTACCTCAGTCTCCAGAAAAATCATGGAGGGGATCCTCAAGGAATCCATTTTAAAGCATTTGGAAGAGAGGAAAGTGATCAGGAATACTCAACATGGATTCACAAAAGGCAAGTCATGCCTGACAAATCTGATTAGCTTCTCTGATGAGGTAACTGGCTCTATGGACATGGGAAAGTCAGTGGATATGATATACTTTGACTTTAGCAAAGCTTTTGATACAGTCCCCACAATATTCTTGCCAGTAAGGTAAGAGAATATGGATTGGATAAATGGACTGTAAGATGGATAGAAAGCTGGGTCCAATAGGTAGTGATCAATGGCTTGATGTCAAGTTGGCAGTCGGTTTCTAGTGGAGTGCTCCAAGGATCTGTTCTAGGACCAAGTTTTGTTCAACATCATTATTAATGATCTGGATGAGGGGATGGATTGCACCCTCAGCAAGTTCACAGATGTCACTAAGCTAGGGGGATAGATAGATACACTGGAGGGCAGGGACAGGGTCCAGAGTGACCTGGACAGATTAGAGGATTGGGCCAAAAGAAATCTGATGAGGTTCAACAAGGACAAGTGTAGAGTCCTGCATGTGGGCCGGAAGAATTCCAAGCATTGTTGTAGGCTGGGGACCAACTGGCTAAGTAGAAGTTCTGCAGAAAAAGAGCTGGGGATTACAGTAGATGAGAAGCTGGATATGAGTCAACAGTGTGCCCCTGTAGCCAAGAGGGCTATTAGCATATTAGGGTGCATTAGGAGGAGCATTGCCAGCAGATCCAGAGAAGTTATTATTCCCCTTTATTCGGCTCTGGTGAGGCCACATCTGGAGTATTGTGTCCAGTTCTGGGCCCTCGCGCTATAGAAAGGATGTGGACTCATTGGAGAGGGTCCAGCAGAGGGCGACCAAAATTATAAGGGGGAGTGCATGACCTATGAGGAGAGACTGAGGGATTTGGGTTTGTTAGTCTGCAGAGGAGAAGAGTGAGGGGAGATTTGATAGCAGCCTTCCAGAAGGGAGGTTCCCAAGAGGATGGAGAGAGGCTGTTCACAGTAGTGATGGATGGAAGAACAAGGAGCAATGGTCTCAAGTTACAGTGGGAGAGGTCTAGGTTGGATATTAGGAAAAACTATTTCACTAGGAGGGTGGTGAAACACTGGAATGGGTTGCTTAGGGAGGTGGTGGAATCTCCATCCTTAGAGATTTTTAAGTCTCGTCTTGACAAAGCCCTGGCTGGGTTGATTTGGGACTGGTCCTGGCTTGGGCAGGGGGCTGGAATTGATGACCTCCTGAGGTCTCTTCCAGCTCTATGATTCTATGATTCTATACTAATTGAAATCATAAAAGATATAACACCTAACACCTTAATAGTCTAAATGACATTGTAAAACCCACTCTGTTCGTAATGAACAATATTCATTAATATTCATTAATAATTGTTGCAATATTCAGTTTCAATTATTTACAGAATTTACATTCTTGTTTGTTATGAAATATACATGTAAACTCTTATCAAAAACACTAATTATCCTACTAATTTATCATTTTTTACATTTATTCGGTAAAATTTGCTACCATTTGCTTGGTAAATTTAGCAGAAAAGTTGAATTTACCAGTTTCCTTATACAGCAATCAAAAGACAAGTGAAATAAAGTAAATAATTCCTGTTTCTCAAGAGGTAACTGCAGAAAATAATGGTGTTGGGGCAGATAAATGACTGCACATTTATTTTAAAATAATTATAATCCCTGTAGCAAATTTTCCCCTTGGTCAATATTTTGCACATATTCAGCCTGATTCTCCACTGCCTTGTGGTTTCTTTAGTCAGAGAGATCTGTTAATAATAAGTGCTATATAAGAGTCAGGCATTGTTATGAGCTCTTGAGCTAAGGAATTTGTGTAAAGTTGGTGTAAAACTCTATCCAATCAGAATTCTTCAGTTTTTTACACCAATAATGGTATTTTTATATTCAGTTTACAGAAGCACAAATGTTTACACAAGATACAAGGCAGTTGGGAACCAGTGTATCTTCCTGTAGCAATCCTGTTTCCTTTGAAATCAATCAGAGTTGTGAGAGCAGGAGCAGAAAAAGGCCCATTGTTTTCATATTCTGACAATGGGTTTTCATTTTCAGCTGATTTGTGGGCCATTCCTGCAAACACCACTGATCCAAAACCTATAGAAATCAGCTGAAAGATTCCCATTTATTTGAATGGATTTTGTAGAAGACACCCACTCCCCATTATTCTGGGACTACTTACAGTAGAGAGAGAGAAAAGGAAGAAGGGAGGCAATAGAAGAGGGAGAAGACTGAATCTTACTATTCAGTAAGTCCATTGAGTTGACACTTCTATGCAGAACTGGCACATTTTTTCAAGTGAAAAGTTGATCTTTTGTCAAAATCATTTTCTTGATTGTGTGTGTGTATGTGTGGAGGGGGGAATTTTCATTGTTTGACAAAACTGAAAGTAAACAATTTAGCCCGTCTGCTGGTTTTCAAGTTTTTTAAATTTGTTCTGTTTGTTTTTCATTTCAAATGTGTCTGAAATACTAATTTCTTTTCTCCGTGAGTTTCAAAAGATCAAACATTTCAATTTTGGAATACAGGAACAATAACTGAAGGAAAAAAGGTTCAGAGAGAATATGGAAAAGCAAGCCATAGTCCCTTGGGCATCCCATGAGTAAAAAAATTGAAATTTCATGAGAAATCATGTTTTCCAGTGAACTCTTTTTACTTCCTTTTAAACATGTGTTTAAATGCTTCAGTGAAATTAATGCCCAATATATTTTAAACATGAACTTATTGCTGAAAATAGACAATTACAGATAGAATCAATTTTTCTTTAAAATCCATTACTTGATTTCACATATGAGGTACTGGGGGGAAAGCATGTATCTGCTATACTGTATATTGCTCTATGCTGCTGTACTCTATGTATATGTGTGCCTAGTAAAATAAATGAAAGCCTGTGTGTATTCTTATTCTTATTACACACACAGAGATAAAAAGATGATATAGAATACAGTTATATGAAGCAATATATTGTAGAGTAGATATGCTTTTGTTCCACTATCCCACACCTACAGTAAATGACAGTGGGGATCAGGAAATGGAATACAAAGGCAGCTCTCCAGTTCTGTTCCTACACTACTTGAAGTATGCTCCTACCCTTGTAATGTCAAGCCTAATGCATTCTGGTTCCTTTCAGCCTCCTGCAATCTATTGGGAAGAACTTTATTCCAGTTTTATACAATAATGAGAGCTGCCCTTGCTACCTCTTTCTAGTATTTATAGTACACACAGGAACCTTGGGTCATTGTGAATCACTTCAAGGTTACTTTTTTTTCTCAGTACTTCTAAAGAAATGTGAGCTGCATCATCCTGCACAGACCATATATGAAAAGAGTTCAACAAGCTTGCTAAGTGGCTACTGAACAATATGCTACCTCACATGATGGAGGATTAAAAATAAGAGCATTTCAAAGAAGAATGGATGGAACACAGCTAGCCCATATATTAAAAGCTGACTTTTCAGAACCCAAGAGGTATTTTAACCCTTTAAATTCATGTTTACCTCCTGGACCTCAGTGTTTCATTTCAGGGAGCTCCTCCGTAATTTCAATCAAATACAGAAAATTGAACTAGTTGGATTTTTCTATTTTTGAAGATTTTTTTTCCTTGACATTTTCAACCTTTTGATGAAAAATTGAAAACTGAAAAATGCTGGCTGAACAACAAAAATTTGTATGCAGAAATGCTGCCATGGTGCCTGATGAGTATTGCAGTTTGAGTGTTGCCACAGCTTGGAGTTATCTGTGTCTTTGACTCCTTTCAGTCTCTTTGACTTCAGTACCACCAATTGACAGATCCTGACCTTCCAACTCATTTGGAGCAGAACCCCACAACTTTCCTATTCTTTAGTCCAAGCCACAGGGACGCAGGTCCCAGTTAACCAACCATGACTCCTCAGGAAGCCTGACTGAATCTTGTTGCCCTACACGTTCCCCTTTTAGGAGCTACAGGCAGTGTATGAGCAGGGACTTTAAACAGCCTTTTCAAATCCACCATATTTTATTTAATAACAGCAGCAACAAAACATAACAAGAAAAAGATTGTCAATCAAACTCTCTACAGACATCTGTCTTGCCTAAAGGTTAGGTAGACCTAGCTCATCACAGAGAAATCTTACTTCTAGAACAAGGGGGACAGGCCGTACCCTCTGCACTTCCTGTGATTCTCTCTTCCGATCTCTAACTAATTTAAAACCTTTCGTTCAATTTCCCCTCCTTGATTCTCACCTACTCTATGCCAAACCAGGAGTTTTGAACTCAGCATGGTCAGATGTAGACTTCTAAGACATTGTCACAAGTATTGGCAAATTGTGCTGATTATTCTGATGTCCCTTCCTGACTACAGGCAAGACAACTTCTTCTGGAAACCAGCAACACAATCACAATCAAAGTAGCAAATGGAATGTATAACATGCATAAAATATTGCAGCCACCTTTCATATCCTTTACAGCTGCTTCATTCCCTCACTCTTTATGGATTTAGCTCGTATGATGCACCACTGTCTCCTCTCTTGCTAAGCCACTATCATCTCTAATGACTGTCCTTGGCCATGGTACATAATTAGAGACAGTCTGTCTGGGAGACCAGGCCCAGAGAGGAGAATGAGGACACGAGACACCTGAATGACAACTCTCAGGAGGAACTACAATGACATTTCAAACAGAAAAATCTCTCTAGGACAGAGGCAATGGGAGTGATTAACTCGTTCCACATTTCTGAGTCCTGCCATCAGCTTGCCTACAACTGGACAATGTCCTCCTTCTTGGACCTATGTTCTTGTTTGTGATTCCAGTGTTTCTATGTCACCCCTACCATTTAGCCTGAGTAAGTTCACTTGTTTTTAATTCACATGAGGCCCTGTGTGTGTGAGAGAGAAAGAGAGATCGAGGGCTCATCTAGACTATGCTAGAGTGTCAAAAGAGGATATGCAAATTCCGTGGGAATTGGCATATCTTCTTCCGATCTCAGTTTGGAAAGTGAAGCTTTCAAAAGTGTAAGTAGTTTAGATGTGGCTTTTTTGGCGAACCTCTCCCCCCTTTGTCGAAAAGCCATGCAAATCTCATTTTTTGAAGAAGAGCGGCTTTTTGAAAAAGGGGAGGAGGATTTCGCTGAAAAAGCCACGTCTAAACTACAGTAAAACTCCATTAGTCCGGCATCCAATGCTCCGGCACTCCTGATGGTCTGGAACCATCAGGAACCCAGAAGTGCTAGGGGCAGCTGGACAATTGGAGCTGCTCTGAAATTGGCTTCCCCGATTCAGCTGCTGCTGAAACTGACCAGCGGCTGAATCGGGGAAGCCGGGGGCAGAGCAGCTGGGGTGCTGCCGGGTTGGTCCCATAGCGCCGCCTCTGGCGCTGCGGGACCAACCTAGCAGCACCCCTGCTTCTCTGTCCCAGGCATCCCCAAGAGCAGCTGGGGTGCTGCCAGGTTGGTCTCACAGTGCCGAGGGGCGGCGCTACCGGATCAACCCGGCAGCACCCCAGCTGCTCTGCCGTAGGCATCCCCAATTCAGCTGCTGCTGAAACTGAGCAGCAGCGGCTGAATCGGGGATGCATGGGGCAGAGCCGGACTATCGGAAGGGGGGGCTATGAGGGGTCTGGAGTGGCATCCCCCTCACCCCACCCCAGACCCCTCATAGCCCCCCCTTCTGATAGACCAGCATATCTGATAAACCGGCACCCCCTGGGTTCTAAAGGTGACGGATTATCGGAAGTTTACTGTATTTTCACTTTCAAAAGCTCCGCTTTCCAAAGTGAGATCAGAAGAAGATATGCAAATGCTCGTGGAATTTGAATATCCTCTTTCGACACTCTAGCATAGTCTAGATGAGCCCTCTAGAGAGGGAAAGAGAGCGACAGAGAGAGAGAGACAGAGAGAGAGAATGAGAAGGTAGGAAGCAGCTAAAGTGAGGGTCATACTAGGTTGGAAACCACATAAAACTGTCCTGAGGATCCTAAAAAATGCAGAATTGGCTTTGGTAATAAATTTGGCATTCATGGGTATATAGGGATTGCTAAGTCCTCTAACCTCTTCTGAAATTTGAACTGCAGCAGAAAAAAATATTTAAGTGTGTTTCTGTGCTGAAAAATGATGACTTTAGCAACTTCTTATGTACCAAATTAGCTCCCTTCATACATTCAGCATCATCTGCTGCTTACCTGACTGTCACTAATAAATTTATACACTTATTAGCACAACAGAGTCCATTTGCCTGCAGGGAGAGAGATCACATCTATTGTGGTCAGCCCATCAAAGAACTGACACATGAGATGCCATTGAAGAGCTAAATTTTGTCCTCAGATATTTCTGTGCAACCCCATTAACTAAGGAAAAAATGTGGTAGACAATGAGGTAGCACAGACATCACTGAGAGCAGATATCCACTGAGGTGGATTGTGTTACTGGTAACAATATCTAAGAATGCAGTTTAATTTTCAGAGTTAACGGAGCACATTTACTCTGGAGTCACTGAGAGACAAATTTAGACCCCTCTAATGTCAGCTTTATACAGTCACTCTTCAGTATGGAAATGCACGTCTGACTACAGGCACCACCTTATTCCTGACACCACAAAGATAAGCACTGGAAGCTCATATACTATTCGGGTGCTAAAAGACAGACGTTACGTCTGACATCTTTGGTTGTTTTTTGTTTGTTTGGTACAAATGTAATATTCTCTTCAGATTATTTTCACAGTTTGGTGGGCAGGGAGACAAAGAGGAGAGGGAATGAGGCAGTTGCCCCAGGGCCTGGCAATCCAAAAGGGCCCAGGACTCCCAGCCTTTGCTGCCATCACCTCAGGAGCAGCAGCAGCCAGAGCCCCTGGCCCTTTAAAATATCACCAGAGTGCCTTGTAGTGTGCTCCAGGTGTGCTGAAGCCTGGCTGTCCCCAGCCCCTCCCCTTCCAGCTGAGGCTCCGCCCTTTCTGCAAGTGGGCTTCTGTCCCACCTTTCCCACCTTGACAAGTTTTTCAATTCCTCCCCATTGGTGGGTGATTTTTCTCCACTTTAGTAATATGTTTGAGACATGGGGTAGGTGATTTACAGACTAACTAACAAGACTACTTGAAAGACTCTCAGAACAAGATAGACAGTAATATGGACAGTAATTCTCATAGGGGACTGGCTCTTACATCTGCTCCAGCATCGATGCAAAACTCTGCAAGAGGCTACACTCCCAAAGGTTGTACCATACTACCTGAATACCTACAGGAGATAACACAGCCACAGTGGATGTCTCTGAAATGCCCTGGAACACTGCTAGGGCTCCTGTGATTAAACTGAGTCCCTGAACCATGGATTGTCTTCCTGCTAAAATGCATTCTTTACCTCTCAAGACAATAAATGCCATGCCCACCCCGTCACGCCTCCAGCTTCTTCTGTGTCTCATTACATTTCAAACAAATAATTAAGCCTTCAGACTCTGCATTTCTGTAGTGTCAAATGAGTCTGTTTTTACATAGCAGCAGCCTAAAGTGTTCCATTGAGGGTTGAGGCAAGTGGAATTGTTTTTTCATTCTGAAAGCCCCAAAGGAATTAATTTAAAACGTGTTGTGATAGCAGGAAAAGCGTGAACTATGAAAACCAACTTGCATGTCATGGGTGCCGCCAAGTTGCCTATAAAGGCATGAGGCTCAGTTAGGGTATGTCTACACTACAGCGCTAATTCGAACTAACACATCTAGAATTAACAACTAGTTCGAATTAGCGTTTTGCTAATTCGAACTAGTGCGTCAACACTGATTGGACGCAGGGGCGCATTTAAGGGCAGCTGAAACCGGTTCTGGCAGGGCATCAGGTCAGTAGTTGGGTTGTGTGGCTGCTGTCTGAGGCTATCTGAGGCTCGTGCTTGAAGGGACCCCCTGGACAGCCGGTTCTCAGCTTTTCCTGCTTGCTTGCCAACCTCGCCGAGGGACAGCAAAGCATTGGTCTCTGTGCCCGTCTGTGTCGGTGCTTCCCTTCGGGGATGCCACCGCAGGTGGCAACATGGAGCCAGAGCTCGCCCTGCACCTTCTGGTGCACTTTCTGGACTTGCTGCTGCAAGCCTGCCAGCAATGGCTCGAGGCTGCCTGGCACCTCCTGGTGCACGTCAGACCCCTGCCTCTCCGCCTGGCCGCCCTGGGGGCCGTGGAGGAACCACAGTGGTGCCCCGGCACCGGCGTGCCCCGCCGCATCTGGCGTCTGGACACCAGCAGCGACTGGTGGGACCGCATCGTCCTGGAGCGCTGGGAAGACCGACAGTGGACCCAGAACTTCAGGATGAGGAGGGACACCTTCCTGGAGCTCTGCGAGTGGCTCGCCCCTGCTCTGCCCAGAAGGGACACTCACATGAGGCCCGCCATCCCCCTCCAGAAGCGGGTGGCCATCGCCCTCTGGAAGCTCTCCACGCCGGACAGCTACCTATCCGTCGGGAACCAGTTCGGCGTGGGGAGATCCACCGTTGGAGCATTGCTCATGCAGGTATGGCACTCGTCGGCCACTGCGCCGAGGGGAAGGGGGGCTGCAAGGAGGGGATGGGCCACCCCAGGGACAAAGGGGGGCAGGAGGAGGCGAAAGCGCCCCGCACCGGAGGTGTCGGTCTGTCCCGGCCGTACTACACGCCGCCAGGGGGGTTGCTTCCGGGAGTGGGGCGCGGGGCACTGCCAGGGCACGAATGCTCCCAGCCACCCGCACGCCCCACTGATTGGCGCTTTGCTGTGTCTCTCCGCAGGTGGTCAAGGCCATCAACCGGGTGCTGCTCCGCAGGGTGGTCCACCTCGCCGACCCGGACGCCGTCATCCGGGGATTCGGCGCCTCGGCTTCCCCAACTGCTGGGGGGCCATCGATGGAACGCACATCCCCATCCGTGCCCCGGAACACAAGGCCTCCCGTTACGTGAACCGCAAGGGGTACTTCTCCATCCTCCTGCAGGCCATGTGTGACCACCGGGGACAGTTCACGCACATTAATGTGGGCTGGTCCGGCAAAGCACACGATGCCCGGGTGTACCGCAACTCCTCCATGTGCCAGCAGCTGCAGGACGGGACCTTCTTCCCCGACCACCACATCAGGGTCGGGGACGTGGACATGCCCGTGTGCCTGGTGGGGGATGCCGCCTACCCACTGCAGCCGTGGCTGATGAAGCCCTACACGGGGCACCTCAATCCCTCCCACCAGGCCTTCAATGCCAGGCTCACCAGGGCCCGCATCATGGTGGAGGGGGCCTTCGGGCGACTGAAAGCCCGCTTTCGATGCCTCCTCACCCGTCTGGACCTGGCCGAGCATAACATCCCTCCTGTGGTGGCAACATGTTGTGTGCTCCACAATTTATGTGAGAGAAAGGGGGAGGCTTTCCTGCCAGCCTGGATGGCTGAGGCTGACCGCATTGCTGGCCTCTACGGTCAGCCCCGCACCGCCGCCGTCCGGGAAGCCCAGCGGGGCGGCCGTCTGGATCTGGGAAGCCCTGTGGGAGAGCTTCCTGGTAGAGAAGGAGGACTGACCTCTCCCTTGCATGCCCCACTGGAGCCTTCTTCCACCCTACCCCTCTTCCCCTTTCCCCTCCCTACCTACTGTCAAATAAAGACACCTGTTTTTCAAACAAAAACGTCTTTTTATTTAACATAACTGGGGTGGGGGGAGGGAGGGGGGAGAGTGGAAGAGGGGAGGGGGAAACCTGAGATGAGGGAGCTGGAAGGGGAGGGAAGGGAGGAAGGGAAAGGAAAGCTCAGGGGTGGGGGGTCCGGCTGCCTCTCCCGTCTCACAACACTGCGGGTCCGGTGACGTCGGTGGGGAATGGTTGTGGAGGGTGGGGCAGGAGGGACGGGAGGTGTGGAGGAAGCAGGAGCGGGAGCAGGGGGAGCAGGAGGAGCAGGAGCGGGAGCAGGAGGAGCAGGAGCAGGAGCAGGATCCGGAGCAGGAGGAATTGGGAAGCGGTCGAGCAGGCTCTGGAGGTGGCCTCGCAGGGCACGGCCCTGCTCCTCCAGTGCCTCCAAGCTCCTCTGGCGCAGCCTCAGGTCCTCCTGGACCCAGTGGTCCTGGATGCAGAGCTGGTGCTCCAGGAACCGTAGGTGCCACCGCTGGTACTCCTCCTGGTTCCTGGCTCTCCTGCTGGCCCGGGCGCAGGCGGCTGCTGCAGGCAGGGTGGTGCGCCCTGCAGGCCCAGGTGCTGCGGCTGTGATGAAACAAAAACAGCGGTCAATTACCCCAGGGGCTCAGGTGTGTGAAACCCAGCCCCCCTCTGCAAGGCCAGGGCCCCTGCAGGATCCCCAGCTGCTGCTCCGTGGTGGGCAAGGCCCAGGCGCACGGTCCCTGGGCTCCCTCTCGCCCCAGCCCCCGTACACATAAGGGAAGCATGATGGTACTCACATGTGGACACCTCCCTGGCCTCGGATGACACAGGCGAGCGGCTCTGTGGGGTGCCTCGGGGGTCCTGGGTCCTGGGCAGGCTGCCGGCAGGCTCCTGGCTCTCGGAGCCCTCCTCCTCCTCCTCCTCCTCCTCTGCGTCTGGGAGCGGTCCCTCTGCCCCGGGGTCTATCACCTCCCGGGGGGCAGGGATGGCATGAGCCCCCAGGATGTGGTCTAGAGCCTGGAAGTGGGGGCACGCCTCCAGGTCAGCCCCTGGCAGGCAGGCCTGGGAGTAGGACTGCCGCAGGTCCTTAATTTTCCAGGCACCTGCTCCCGGCTGCGCTGGTGGCCCCTGGCAGCCAGGCTGGCAGCCATGCGGCCGTACACTGCCACGTTCCTGTGGCTAGTGCGGAGATCGTGGACATTGGAGGCTTCCCCCCAAACCTCGATGAAGGCCACGATCTCTGCACTAGACCACGCGGGCGCCTGCCTCTTGTGGCCCTGGGCAGGCTCCTGGGAGCCGCCAGGCTGGTCCTGGGAAGAGGGGGAGGGATGGGGGGCATCGGGTGGCTGGCTCATGGGGTGTCAGCTGCTGGGTGTGCTGGCACGGGTGCTGGCAGACTTGCAACTGGCACAAACCCCGTAGCCAGCCCGTGCCCCTTTAAGGGCTCTGGAGCCGGGAGGGGGGCAATAGAGTTTCCCTGGTGTTGACCAGAGTGGCCACCAGGGAAAGCTGGGAAGGGCTAGCCTCCCACTAGTTCGAATTAAGGGGCTACACACCCCTTAATTTGAACTAGTAAGTTCGAACTAGGCTTAATCCTCGTGGAATGAGGTTTACCTAGTTCGAACTAAGCGCTCCGTTAGTTCGAATTAAATTCGAACTAACGGAGTGCTAGTGTAGCGCCTATGAAAGTTAGTTCGAACTAACGTCCATTAGTTCGAACTAACTTTGTAGTGTAGACATACCCTTACTTCCCAATGTGTGAGGGGAGCTATCCACCTTGAGTGTACACAAAAGGAAAAGACCTTCAGGGAGAGCGAAAAACATCTCTGCAATCCATTGCCATTAAAAGAGAACACACATTTCTTGTTAATGCAAACTTATCCCTGATAGCAAGTATTTGTAGGGCCTGGGTAATGATAATTGCAACCTACTATATTGATCCATTTTGGTCTGACTATAGTTACAGACAGACAACCTATCTTTTATGTTCTTAACTTCAGTTCTTCCTCACACACAGAATTTCTCAGGCAGAACCAATATGTACAAGGTCACTTCTTTTCCTCAGAGTTTCCCTAGGCAACTAGGAATAGTTGCCAACATATATGTTATTTGCCCTGGCTGTTGCTTTCTGAGGACACGAGCACAACTGGATTTGCCTTTTAACTGCTCAGTCCATTCCTGGTTGCTATTGCATGTCAGAGACACACTTTGCAGGTATGTCATCTGCAAATTCCCATTGATGTTTTCACTGTGTGGAAGAAGGCAATGACAGATGGTATGGGTTTTAACCAGGCTACAATTTTTTTAGTCAAATTAGATCCAAATTTCCTGACAGGGAACAGTCCAGCACAGTCACTTGCACCCTCTGATCCTTTGCCAGTTCTTGGGGGTTCCCACCAGAGAGAGAGCCAGTCATCACATTAGCAGTGCCTCTGGGCATCTCCACTCACTAGTGCTCCTCTCCAATTTGGGGACTGAGGCAAGAGTGTACCTAAACCTTCACCCAGCACTGCCATCAAGCACACTGGTACCATTGTAAACCCAGTCCTGAGCACCCCCCAGTCATAATGTTGCTGACAGTTTCATCCAGAAAACTTCAGCAAGATATAATGTCTTTAAATTGGAACGTTAGTGAAGCCAGCTTGTAGGTGAGTGCAATGATTTTAATACACTGCAATTCATGATAATGTAATTATGTTGTTCATTTACTGTTTTAATAATGATAACATTAAGATACCAATGTACATATTCAATAGCTAAAATATGAAAGAAGCATATAAATATGCTGAAAATAGCCTCCAATGGCAAAGTCAATCCCTGTGAATCCACCAAACCTTGCACCTCTACCCATACTGCATGCCACTAGCTTCCTGATATTGGGTAGCCCTGGCCCAACCCTCCCACATCCTGCTGTTTGTGAATCCCCTGGAGGGGTCCAGATGACATGGGTAATGACGTTTGCAACCCACTATATATCCATTTTGGTCAGACGATAAAAGAACACCCCAGATAATTGATTAGCTATACCACGAACTGCCAAATTTGGAATTCTGGTATACCCCTGCCCTGGGTAAATCCTCAGCTTCCCTGGAACTCCTTAAATACTGTTGTGTAAGCTAAAAAAGAGAAGAGGTATGAGTGCTCCATGGACACAAATATCATTTTTAGCAATCAGAATGCTATAGAGCTTCTGGCATTTGTTCTGGCACTTAGTTGGCCTCTGGTGCAAGTGCTCCAAAACAGTTGTCTTGCAATCTAGAGAACATTGGGTATGCCATTGTTAAACCCAGGCACACACTTGGCAGTGAAATGAATATTGCAGGCACATCTCTGTTTGGTAGTGTTAATTATTAAACATTCTAGGTAGAAAAGTGTGCTTTGAAAGCCTTAGTCACAGTAAGGATTCCATGTGAAATGCAGAATGCACTTAGAATAAGCACTGATATCTTGCCCTTAGCAAGAATGGAGCTCTCACATCTTACCCACTGTGCTAAGGAAGACATATTTCCCTTCCTACTGCAAGGTAGTCACCCCCCGCTACTGTGGGCTAGTCTACACATTGGCACAGCAGCCCTTCACAGTCTGATGAACACTGAGGGACAGAGGTATATCGGGGCTATCGTGTTTATCCATAGGTCCAGCATGGCAAAGATTCTAGAATGAAGGTGGCACCTTACACAATAAACAGTCACATTAGCTCTGTAAGTGAGGGTTCACTGGAGGGGAATGTCTCTGCTAAGGCATTACACCAGCCAAAATAAGCTGACAACCAGATCAGTTCTGCACAGCCTCACATACAAGTGCCTTCCCACCTGCTCACACTAGTGTTTGCTCATTGCATGGATATCACAGGGCGTTTCAAGTAGCTTTCACCGGATGAGCTATTCTTACCCACATTGTCTTGGTTTCCATTAGGAGGGGCTCAGCAAGATGTGGGAGTACTAATTTGCTTTCCAATAGCAGATGATTGTCCTCCCTCAGTTTGTACTGTACATTAGACTTTAAAAAACTGCATTATCATGGTCAAAGACTCCTGCACTTCAGGGGAAGGAATACAGATAAAGAAAAGACAGCTTCTTTCTTTCTTTCTTTCTTTCTTTCTTTCTTTCTTTCTTTCTTTCTTTCTTTCTTTCTTTCTTTCTTTCTTTCTTTCTTTCAGAGTGAAGCAACTTTTATAATCCCTACCCCAACTGCTGCAAGGATTGTGGGATTTATACTCACCGACAGTCAAATTAATCAGAACTCACTGGAAAGTGATAAACACAGAACGCTTAAGAGTGGTTATTTGCCATCTGTGTGGTGGGACACACATGATACAGTCTATCTATACTCTCTGAATTAGGGAACTTTGCCATCATGTGACCACACTGGTGCACAAACCCCAAACGAAAGTTCATCAGTCTGAAGCAGGAAAGGATATCACTCCATACGTGTCTGATTATACCATTCTTGCTGAGCACATCTCAGAGGGACAAAGTCACCAGGAGCATCAATAGCAGACATGTTACCAACTGCCAGTGATTGTATGTTGCCGCTGTCACTTACAAAGGTGTCCGTTTCTATGATTTGCATAGGTGTACAGGGCAGGCAGGGCTAGTGCACCACAAGTGGTTATGGAGAGAACACAAGCACAGGAGTATGCTCACAGTGAATGGGGCTCTGTACCAGGAGCAAGGACCACGCCAAGGAGCATCGCACTCAGTCCCAGAACAGGAGCTCAACACAGCCACCCCACTGCCCTGTTGAAGCAGCAATGGAACCAGGGAAAGAACCAACTAGACTAGCACAGCGATGCGAAGTCACCAGGTGCATTCTCCCCATGGAGGGGGAAATACCGGGCTCACTCCTGGTCGAGTGTTTACTGGATGAAGCCAGCCAGCAGGAGTGGATTAGGGTGTAATGGGGACCTGGGTCAGAGCAAGTAGAGGCCCCTCTTCAGCCCTTCTACCAACAATTCTCCTGCAGTCAAGGCACGGGGAGTGGCAAGTGTGCCTGGCAAACAGAGTGGGGCAAACCTCCATGCTCCAACCCTGCTCCTCCACTGGAACACCTGATGAGGAAAGTCAATGTGGGAGGGGGGCACCATTTTTCATTCTCCCCACTTGTTTGTTGCTGATCAGGGGCCCCGTTGTGCCAGTGGCTACTCTGCCATCAGCCAAACGTATAGTCAACAGCTGCTTCTTCAATTCAAATACCAAAGGGCAGGGAGCAGTCTCTCGTAGGTGTGGTCCACAGTCCAAGACAGCTAGGAATCTCCACCAGGGCTCCATCTGGGCCACTGGGTTCAGCCTTGTCCTCACTAGCAATTCTTAGGGTACGTCTAGACTACAAGCCTCTTTCAAAAAAGCCTCTTTTGAAAGAGATCGTCTAGACAGCAACACAACTTTCGAAAAAGTGATCCGCTTTTTTTTGAAAAAGAGCACCCAAGCAATCTGGACACTCTCTTTCAAAAAAGCCCTGTTTGCATTCAAGAACGCCTTTTTTCGGAAAAATGTTTTCTCGAAAAAAGGCGTTCTTTCTTGTAAAATGAGGTTTACCGTTGTCAAAAAACCCACCTCGTTCTTTTGATTTAATTTCAAAAGAACGCGATGGCAGTCTAGACACAGGTGATGTTTTTTCAAAAAAAGGCCACTTTTTTTGAAAAAACCTTGTAGTCTAGATATACCCTCACTCGCTACTGCCTGAAGCCCATCAGGATTCACAGGGAAAGGACAACAGCATTTACCTTGGTCCAGTACCTAGACCCTGAGCAGCTCTGCATGGGGTACCATGAAAGAATCGCTCTAAGGTAAAGTCACCCAGGCATGGCAAGTAGCAGCTTTTCCGTTCAGTTTGCCTTTGTTTTCCCACAGGTTTTAATATCCTGGAAGGAGTCACTCTCAAAAGTGTCCAGCTGGAGGGCTGCGGCACTAGTATATGAGAACATCAGCTGAACATGAGAGACCCCCAGCTGAGTGAGACATATCACAACCCAGTTACAGTCAGAAATGATGTGTCTTATAAAGTGAAAAGGAGAGATTTATGCTTTAAATTCATTTCATAATTTAAATTTTACTTCAAGCAATTAGTGTGCCCTGTATCCTCAAGCTCCCATCCTCAAGACTAATTGTATGTATTTTCCAAGGGAAGGGAGGTATTACATTTTCGGGGGGAGAGGGGGACTCATGTTTGTCATTAGAAATGTAATGGGGACAGATGGATTAGTTCTGATCCAGCTGTGATCTTGATTCAGTATTTTGTTAAAGTCATATCAAATTAAAACACTTTCAGGGATAGTGTGAAAAGAGTTACCCATAAATTGACTCAGAATAAATCAAAACACAGACTGGCCTTTAGTTCTGAGGAAATCTACTGAAATGTCATGTTTTTACATCATATAATTTGATACTTTTATTGACTTAAAAGATGTTGTGTTGGGGAAAACATGCTGTTTTATTGATTTCTAACAACATTTCTGCATAACTAAAATCACAGGGTGGCTGTGTTTCATTCAACACAATGAAGCTTAAAAATTCATTTGTTTGGCTGAATTGAATACTAACGACTAAGAATATTTTTCTTATTGCCTTAGCTGGTGTTAGCAATATTTGTGGGGGGTAGAGAGAAGGGAGTTCATCTTCACATGTAAACAATATTAAAACAAATGAACTGCAAATGAAATCCAAATTTCTGCCTCCATAGCCACAGCTGAATCTCCCCCAGAGCTCTCTTCCACTTGCATCTTAGAAGGATGGAACATGACAAAAGCCACTAAGTAGTTCCATTTCAAACAGAGACATTACTAGTTCAAGCCAAATCCTACTCACTGGATTCATGAGTAACCACAACGGGCTTCATGAAATACACTTTTGTGCAGAGTCCATATATAGCCAGTGGGTTTGCTGCCTTAAAAAGAGAATGGTTTGCCTTTCTAGGGGATATGCTTTAGCTAAATATGAGTTATTGGTGTCATTTCAGTAGTAACTAGGTGAAATTTAATAGTTTGTGATACACAGGAGGTCAGACTAGATGATCTAATGGTCCCTTCTGGCCTTAAAATCTATGAATCTATGAACCACTTAAGTCCCATTAAGTAGGATATCAGTGTTGCATATCCTTTGTGCTGGCTTTTTGCACAGTATGTGTATGTCAACCTCTGATTTAATTAAAACATCAGAGAAAAAAATAAAATTTTAATGTGTCTTTAAAATCAGTTTAATCTAACTGGTATCTCTATTATGTACTAATAATAATTGCATTTTTATTTCATAGCATCATGACAGGGGAGAGTTAAGGTTGTTTAGGGTTCATATACTGTGCCTTTCTGTAGAATATTTTCTTTAGATTTATTTTTTAAGATTAATTATGAATTTTCTGGACTACTTGCTCATGAGACAAATATAACATCCTTGCAATATAGTTTACCATAAATTATTTATTTGTACTGTCAATCTTTATCTATTTCAACCTAGTTGTAGTTTGGCATCTATATAGAAAAACAGTGTTCCACTTAAAAAGTCCAATATACGTAAGTACTGAGAAATTCCTAGTCTTAGAGATACAGTATGATAGATAATATTTGTGTGAATTAATAATTTAAAGAAATTATCAGAAGAAAATAACTTTTATTTAAACATTGGCCTAATTTTTTATCTTTAATATACCTTAGAGGTACTTTACTTCAGACTCAGGCAGAATAAATTTAGACCCTGAAGGTCTCTTGGGGTTTCATAAAAGGTCAAGAGACTTTTTAGGGTTCAATTGCAGCTTGCATTTCAATTTCAAATATAGCCTTTTGTATATTACTGATGTTTACTGGTATGAGTAAATATGATATTCCCTAACCCTGTGCTTACTAGAGTACAAAAAAGACAGGTTAGAATACTGTACAAATCTTGGGTGTTATGAAATATTCATGGGGCACTTCTAGGCTGGTTTGTTTGTTTTTTACATAAAAGTGCTTTTATTTGCTTGTTGTAGATGTTGGTATTTTCAGAGCTGGAAAAAAGGTGTTTGCTAAAACTATTGTTACAGAAACAAGTAATGCTGCTCAGTGAAGCTATGCACTGAAGAAATAATCATGTGCAGTGTGTTCATTGTTAACTCATGATATTTAATGTCACATTTTTCACACACAAATCTGTTCCTGCATGATTAAGGCACAGTAGATTATATACCAGCTGTCTGATAGAATCCTATCTTATTACTAATATAATATTACAGTCATTAAAAAGATCAAGAATAATTTTTCATGCCCCCCTAACTGCAAGATGAACGTGTCTCGCCTTTACCACAAAACAGTTCTTCTGTTGGCAAATAATTCTGATAGTATGTTTCTTTTTCAGGATGAAAGAATAACTAACACTAATTGTTTTACCCCTAAAAAGGAAGAGTGAAATATAATTAACACTTGCTGCTATTTTACAGAAAAAGATTGCAAACCATCAACCACTTTTTACGATAGTATAAAAAGTGGTAATAGCACAATGAGTCAGCAATCTCCACTTGTTCCCTATTTCAAGCTTCCTGCAAATATTTTAGTTAATTTTGTTCCAGGTGGGTGTGCATTGTCTACATTTCATTTTGAGCTTTGGGTTCATAGGAGGTATAAAACCACAGATCATATTTATAGATTACCATGGGAAGTGGAGCATTGCAAAGATTTTTTTTTATTTTGATAATACCAGAAGCTATTAGTGCACAGCGTATTTGAATTTGGAGGTCAGGTTTATTACTGTAATTTTTAATAACTGAGTTATAGCTATAAATCAGATCACCACCACCACATTCTGTGTTTTAGTATGGGGATTTATAATAGTTGTGTTCCATGAACATAGATAAAGTCCAGGCAAACTGGTGTCAACTGAGTTTAATTTTCTTTTGCTGAGTGTTAGGGCTCCTTTTAAATCAGGATTATGCTTTTGAGATCTTTCATCCAATCAGATGCAAATATATAAACTAACCCAGACTTGTAGGAAGGTTTGATGACATGATTAAATCTTTCACTGACCTGACACTGAGATTTGAGAGCTAGATTCTGACTTTAACATCTGCCCTGAGCAAAGGAAGTACTTTGTTGCACTACTATTGGAGCAGCCTGGGGGGATATAGTGACTTTGCGGATTTCCTGCAGTCTGGAGAAAATGTAAAGTGTTCTGGATATAAACCCAATGCAGCATATACAGCTGGACATACCAATACATAGGACGGTGGGATGTAACAGCTCTATGATGCCTGCTTTCCCTCCCACACTGCAATCCATGATGCAGATAGATAATGGGGTTGCCAGCCTTCCAGGAATGGACTGGAATCTTTAGAAACTGAAGATTATGTCATGTGGTGAAATCTCCAGGAATACACCCAGCCAAAATTGGCAACCTTAAAAAATAGGGCCCTACTAAATTCACAGTGGTGCAAAATGCATCACTGACTGTGAAATCTGGTATCCTCCCCAGAAATCTGGCCTTTTGTGTTCTTTTACTCTAAACTATACTGATTTTATGGGGAAAACCAGTGTTTCTCAAATTCGGGGTCCTGATCCAAAAGGGGAAATCACAAGGTTATTTTAGGGGAACACGGCATTGCCATTCTCATTATTGTGCAGCTTGTACTAACCAATACTGATTCTGTCTCCTTGTGTCCTTTCTTTCTATATGCATTTGGCATCTCTTGTTTTATACTTAGATTGTAAGCCTTTTGGGGAAGACACTGTCTTTTTCTTTTGCTTTGGTATAGCACCTAGCACACTGAGATCTTAGCCCTTGACTGGATCTCCTATGGCAATGCAGATAAGTAGCACTCATTTTGAGTAAGGGTGTCCAAATCTGTCCATTGACAATGTAAAACAGAACGGGAGCTGTTCAGATTGCAAAGGAGGATATGTTTTTTTTCTATGGACCTGGGAATGGATATTATTTGTATATTATATCCATAATGTTAAATATATATCTGCAAAATTTAGGCTGGGATTTTCAAAAGAGCCTAAGAGTGTTAGACACAAAACATCTTTCAATTCAGTGAGATTGGAGGAGGGGGCGGTGGAGGTCTTGCCTCCCTTAAACTGCTTTGAAAATCCCAGCCTAGCCATTAAGAAGTTTGAATACGATGTTGAAATGGAAAACAGTAAATATACTTTATAATTACACACTGTTACTGGAACAGAGGTTTACAGCAGTGTTTTTGTATGGCTCCCTGTCTTGCTCTCAACAGTGAGTCTTTAGACACAAAGAAACTATAGCTTCAGACACACTCTAAGGCAGCCATTCACTGGGACTTCTGCTGGAACAGAAGAGAGGCTACTTCAAAAATTCATTGTTAACATTGCAAAGCAGAGACATGTGTATCCAAATTTTCTCTTAAGCAATAGTGAATCATGATTTGGATGGGATTCATACAAGCACTTGACTGTTTCTCTGGCAACCTGAAGGGTACCTAATGCAAGAAAATACACCAAAAAGCCTGGGCCACTTCATTCAACAACAATAAAAAGAGAGGTTATCAGGGTGAAAGTCTTCTTTAACAACAACCAAACATTTATTCAGTTTCCAATTACTCATTTTGGGACTTACTATATGCATAAGACCAGCCAGGGGAAAAATGCTGTTCTGGATGTTACTCCTTTCAGATTCTATTAAAACTGTAATAGCCTGCTTCCATTATATATTTCCCTGTGTATTTCAATCAAAATGTCACTTAGCTGCTGCTCGTAAAGTGCACTTAATATTTTCATTAAAATCAATAAAGCCAAGAAATGACAAGGGTGCAGGTGGATGCAGGCAATTAAACTTCTCCTATATGTATTGTTAACTAGCAGTTGGAAAAAAGAAGCCCCATTCAACACCTGTCCCTTTCCTTTTGAATGGCAGCTAACAGAAATCCACTTAGCCAGCTTTTGTCTGCTTATTTTCCTGACAGATAATGTGAAGAAGTAGGCAGTTACAGAGCCAGTAATTCAGAATTAATTTTCCCTTCACAAGAGTGATGTGGACAACTGAATGTGGTAATGGTACCTGCTCAGAATTCAGGGGGTAAACAAGACAATTTGAGATGATGGGATTGAAATTAAGGTTCTTTAAAGGTCTGCTCCTCCTGCGGCTCTGAATGGCATTGTCACTGGCACTTCTTATCTGCCTCAAATGAGAGTCAGAAGAGTTAATCATTAAAGCATTAGCCTGGTGTATTTTTGTGTGTGTTGGGATTGAAAAGGAGGCAAATGAAAGAAGACTCTGCATGTCCCCTTCCTACTATTAAAAATATGAGGGTCTGTGAAAGACCCAGCTGTTAAACCACAAACTGGCTGTTTATCAAGGCTCCTCAGCTGCCTCAATCCAGTAAATTATATTTTCTTTAATGATCAGAGAACACTTTAAAAAATATTATCATGTATTCAATTCTAATAGGAAGAGATCTCTCCCCTTCCATACATTCAGAAGGGCAAATTCAATCCTTGTGTAATTATTGTGCTATTGATTTATTGTATTTGGTTATTGGCTCACATGAAATGAGAAGTCAGTGTTCTCCATCCAGTCCACTAGATGTGTCTGAGAAGACAGTGCATTCCCAGACTAGAAATGAAGGCCATGTACTGATTTCATAGAAGCACACACAGCTCTCACTGATTTTGGTGATAATTTTTCACACACACACATGCATGCACACACATACACAGAATTTTCCTGATTTCTCTCTATACACATACATGCCTTTTTCACATACAGGTAAAAAAGAAAAGATTTCTCTGACTTCTGACCTCCTGGCTCTGTCACAGGAGACTTACCAAGGGACTGCTGTCTTGCAAGTCTGAAGAGCATTGAGGAGAGCTATGTATTCCTTGCAGTCTCTGAAAACTGTGGAGGGGAGCAGCAGATTTACTTATGGACTTCTGGGGCCTGTGCCTCCCTGACTTTATTTCAGTGAGAGTTTAATAGAACTTCTCATATGACTGCTGTCTCGTCAGGCTCTGTTTGGTGCTTTGCCCCTTATTTTCTCCTGCTCCTTCTTGGCCCCTTAACACACTTCTTAAGAGAGGCAGCTTTGAAAGGCAATATAACAAGGTTTCTCTGCCCTCGGTCTTGTGGATATTTGCTAACTGTTATTGCTAAATAAACTGAAGAAATGTGTGTAATATATTGCCTATAATGTAAAGCAAATAACCTGTATACTACTATGCAAAAGCTATTATAATTTTGGGCTATGCCCTATGAGTATGTAGAATTCTATGAGGAATGTTTAGTTAACCCCAAAAACGCTACAAGGTGTACATGACACACCTTTCAGTTGACTCACTGTGGAGTTACTTTGTAAAAATAAATTAGGAGCTGTTCTAGGCTCTTTGAGCATTGTAAAAGATGGTTCTTCCCCATAGTCATCCTTCCACAGTAACTCATGCCCACAGAATGGATTTCCTGAGAAATTCCATAAAACCACTATTATCTCCTCTTTTAAATTGTTGCTGAAGGAAGGCCCACCTTTACCTTAATGCCTTTCAGAAATATGCCCATAAGTATTCTACTTATTAGTGTATCTAATTAAAATCTCTTTGCTTCATCATAGTGTACAGAAGCTTTCTCTGAATGACCATGTAATCTTACAGATGTCCCCCCTGTATTTTTCCCCTACTCCTCCCTATGCTCTTGAACTCCCACTTGCAGTGTCAAAATTAGGCCTCAGTTGTGCAAAGATTTATGGATATGTTTAATGTAAAGCATGTGAGCTGTTCAACCAATGCATAATTTTAATCATGTACCTAAATCTATGTAGGATTAGAGTTTTAATTTGGAAATTCTTTGATGTACAGACTATATCTTTTACGTAAGTGGAGAAACACTCAGCATGCTTTGGGATCTTTTAAAATAATAAGGTTAGATTGGCCTCCTTTTGTGGTTCATCTCCATTCCTTTTTACATCCTCCTGGGAAAGAATAGGCTTTAAACATCCATTTGATGAAATATATTATTTGTAAAATAGAAGGCAGTGTAGCTGGATGCAGTCTATTTTGAATTGTCTATTTTTAAGATATGTTGCCTCCTAGAACAGAGTCTGATTTCACATGAAGTTCAGATGGGAGTTACTTTAGATTTACACTGATAAAAATAAGATCAGAATCTGCCCCGCTGTATGTGAAGGTCATGTGATGTGGAGTTGCTATGGTAATGACTTATTCCTTTTGAATAGGAGGGCAACTACAGCAGATAAATCCTGCATATCCTGACAGCAAATTAAGTCTCCTCCTGTCATGTTTCATGCTGACTTGTTGAACTTAAAAGCAGAAATGCTTATTCTGTAAAATAGATCTAATTTATTAAATCTGATCTTAATGTTGGACCTTGTATTGGCCATTTGCAGTATTGTATTTCCAAGTAAAAAGAAACAAAGTCTGTAAGAAAGGATGTACACCTTCATCATCACCCCCACTCTGCAAAGTACTTCTGGACATTATCAGTGTCAATTATTTATTTGTTATTAAGTTTTAAGTTGCTGTTAAAGAATAAATCAGTGAATTGTATGTTTATAGTCTTAGCCAGAAGGCTGTCTCCTTAAAAGTGGTTAAGTGGAGATAATTTATGAGTACTGGGGTTAGATCTGACATCAGACCTTAATTATACCTTGAGACACGAGAAAAATGGAAAATGAAAAGTAATTCAATTGAATGTTTGATCAAGCAATAACCAAAACAAAAATGTGTTTTTACCTGTGTGCTGACTATATGAGAGACTGATATTTATAGTCCAGTTTACGTTCCTTGTTGAAAGCACTATATTGCATTTGGATATATAGAAGGTTCTTTCTCAGCTTTTTTTTTTTTTTTGGTCAACGATATATATTACTGCACTTTATTTAAAATGTAAAACAGCTAATCTAAATAAATTGTCCCTACATCATGCCATTAACAAAGTACTCCTAAGATTACTGGCAATTTCTGCTCAAGAATAGCTGTGCAAAAAATGTAGTACTTGTACCCCTGGGAGCACATAGAAGTTTTCTAGTAATAGAGGGCTGTGGCACTTTTGTATTTGTGTGTCTGATTTTATAAGCAAGTCTTTTTACGTGAGGTGCACCGTGGGCCAAACAAGACAATTAGGCTGTGTCTACACTGCACCACTTTTCCGGAAAAGGGATGCAGATTAGACACATCGGAATAGCAAAATCCGCGGGGGATTTAAATATCCCCCGCGGCATTTGCATTTACATGGCTGCCGCTTTTTTCCGGTTTGGGGATAAGCCAGAGAAAAGCGCCAGTCTAGACGTGATTCTCCGGAAAATAAGCCCTTTTCCGGAGGATCTCTTATTCCTACTTGAATCACGTCTAGACTGGCGCTTTTCTCTGGCTTATCCCCAAGCCGGAAAAAAGCGGCAGCCATGTAAATGCAAATGCCGCGGGGGATATTTAAATCCCCCGTGAATTTTGCTATTCTGATGTGTCTAATCTGCATCCCTTTTCTGGAAAAGGGGTACAGTGTAGACACAGCCTTAGACTCCTGAAAGTTGTTTACTTTTTACATGTCCTTAAGGTTAAACAATGAACTTAGCATGATTGATTTCGCTTTTGATTCTACAGGTTGGACCTCCCTGGTCCAACATCCAGGCTCCCCTCCCCTCCCTGCCACTGCCTCCATTTCCGCCCTAGCCAGCCCCCCTTCTACCTGCCCGAGGAGGCCACTGGATGGTTCTGGCCCTGCTACTGCCAGCAGGCTCTGGCCCCAGCTTGACTGCCAGCCAGCTCTGGCCCCTGCCCTGCTGCCGCCAGCCAGCTCCAACCTCAGCCAGGTTTGCCAGACACTGGCTCAAGCCCCATTGCTGCTGACTGGCTCCAGACCAGCAGGGCTGCCAGACACTGGCCCCAACCCTGCTACCGCTGGCCCTCCTGTGATTAGGCTCCTGGCCTGGGGCTCTCTGGTACTAGAACTTCCATGGTCCTGCCACACCATGGATGTTGCTGGACCAGAGAGTCCTGGATTTGGGAGGTGCAACCTGTAGTTGAATTCACTTTCTGGCTCTCAAGAATCATCAAACTGTAACTTGTGGCTTCACAGAAATAGTTAGAATTTAGAATAAAACAACATTTTCCATTGGATTTCTCTAATTATTCCTCTCCTCCTTCATCAAACATTAAATTTTTGTGACTAAAATGACCTGATGACATTTTTCCTGTAATGTTTTCCCTTTGAACTATGATTCCTTTAAGTGTAAGGTTCATCACTTGGCAGAGAATTTGCTCCATTACTGATCAGTGCATGGAAACAATTTGCTGCAAATCTGACTGATGAAATGTTCAATTTGGTAGAAGACACTGTAGAATGAAGATAATGAATATAATCAACATTAATTATAAGCAGTATGACAACTCATATTAAACAAAATGAACTTTCTAGATTGCTACTGCTCCAGATGTGCTAAATATAGAGAAGTTGGAAATTTGATAACCCTTTTATTTCAACCAGACATTTCATGTGTATGCCAAAATAAATTAGGACAGTATCAACAAGTGGCATATACTTCATCTCCAAACCTCATGCAAACTCACTGGCATAGATGGTATGTGTTGTGGCTCCAAAGACTAGCTGCTGACCAAACACACCATCACACCATACTTGGGCTAAAGTATGTACAATTTTCTTCACATGAGGCATCCCATTAGTTACATTTGCAAGTCGTGCAGAAAGAGGGTTAAAGTGTTCAAATGAATTGGTGTGTCCATTAAATGACAAATATGATAGGGAGAAACTGGTAGCCATCCCTGAATTTTGATTGCTAAATATTTTTCATTATTTAAAAAAAAAAAAGAGTCCTACACATCAACATCTGGAACCCTTACCCTCTCTGGAAAAACAGCCTAGCTAATGTTCTTGGTCACATAGGAACAGTCTATACTGCAGAACTAAAGGGAGAGGTTCAAATCTTGCTAGTAATTCACAATGCGGGTGGGAGGCATGACTATTTCAGTTGCAGTTAGAATTAGAAATTAAATATAGTTACAAATATACATAATATAAATAACATACAAATAAGCTAGATTAAAAGGATATTATTTGAAAAGACATGGCTCAAAATGGCACCTATGTGCATATACTGTATACTCAGATATGATTCACATCATACTTTTCAAAAATAGATGTTAAAAAGTTAGACTCCTAAATCTTAAATGGGTGGGCTGATTTTCAGAAATGATGAGCATCCTGGAGGTCTCTCTAAGCCTTATACAGAGCTGCTTGGTGTTTAAAAACTTGAGTAAAAAATGTACATACTTCCATGTCGATGACCACTGTGCTTATCGCTGTTTTTTTTCTTTTTGCATAGCTTTGGTTTCTGATTTAATCTTACAGGTGCAACTGCATATTATTTATAATTTGTTCCCAGTTTTCTAGCCAGCATAAAGGCAACTGATCACATGGATAAAGACCTGTATGGATACAAAATTGGTATCTGCAAAAATGTTCATGGATATCCACATCCACATCTGGGGTTGCGGATACCCACAGATATAAAGCAGATATCTGCAGATTTTCAGGGTTCTAAATACAAAATCTGTATTTGCCGCTGCTTTTATATCCATAAAAATGAACCATGGATATCCATATCTGTGGATTTGTAGGTTTTTTTCACATACAGTCCACGTGGCCATAACGGATGCCCCAGAGGGAGGGAACACAACAGGTAATTCTCATGTGATCCCTCTTCTGTCCTCCATTTCCAGACAAACAGAGGCTAGGGACACCATTCCTACCCATCCTGGCTAATAGCCATAGATGGACCATGAATATATCTAGCTCTTTTTTGAGCCCTGTTAAAGTCTTAGGGTATGTCTACACTGCCACCCTAGTTCAAACTAGGGTGGCTAATGTAGTCATTCAAACTTGCAAATGAAGCCCAGGATTTAAATATCCCAGGCTTTATTTGCATGTTCCCAGGCGCCGTCATTTTTAAATAGCCCGTAGTTCGAACTACCTGCCCGCGGCTACATGCGGCACGGGCTAGGTAGTTCGAATTAAAGCTCCTAATTCGAACTACCATTACTCCTCATTGCAGGAGTAATAAAGCCCGGGACATTTAAATCCCGGGCTTCATTTGCAAGCTCGAATGACTACATTAGCCACCCTAGTTCGAACTATGGTGGCTAGTGTAGATATACCCTTAGAGAGGAGCAGTTGGTGAACTGCTAGTTTCTGCAGGTGGGCCCCTTGCACTCCAAGGCTTGGAGGCCAGGCAAACGGGACCCAATCCAGATGGACAGCCAGGGAACATTGCAGTGGGTACAGAGACCACCAAACCACAGATGCTAAAGACTTCACAGAATCAGGTAGGATGGACCCAGGGAAATTTAGCAGGCAAATGGTGTTAGAACCCACTAAAGGCTCAGTGTGTCGAGACCAGATTCCTGATGACCTGGTGGCAGATTAAACCACCACCAACACAGCCTCGTGTCAGAATCCAGTGGAAAGAGAGGGTTCAGATTCCCTTACCCTGGACACCACCCAGCTTGAGATAGTGGCTCACCTTGCTGAATACAGTGACCTCTGGACTTTGGCCTGCACTACCTGACTGCAGGCAATTGCTATAGTGACTCTTGCCATTGGGCTGCTTAACTCTGACCACAAGGGTTTATTAGACTGATTTGGGGGGGAAGATGTGGATGCTGGATTGCACAGTCCTGAGACATGGGACTATCTTTGGACTTAGGGCATGTCTACACTGGCAAGTTTTGTCCCGGATAGCATTCACATTGCAATATGGCAAAGGTCACAAAAATGCCCAGTTCTGGTAACAAAAAACCCCCACCAGACCACCGAGTAAGGATTTCATACAATTGTTTTCCTTAAACATTGTTTTATTTCATTAACCAAAGTCCCGATCCTGTAGACTCCTGTTCACAAGCTTATAGAAGCATCTGATGCACCTTCGAGAAGTACTCCTTCCGATTGATGGACTCTGTGGCAAGCACTACAATGAGGGGTAGCACTACAATGTGAATAGAAGTGCCTTTGATTGCCCCATCACAGTTTGGAAATCTCATTTCTGCAAAGCCAGCCACTCTATCATCCACAGTCTCCAGAGAAACAGTCCTATACAGCAAAACGTGATTTATTGCATAAGTGCTGTCCCAAAGGTAGAATTCCCCACTCAGAGCTGGTCTGAGGGGCAGGCAAGCCAGGCAGTTGCCCTGCCATTTTCAAGGGGCCGCCTACAGAGCCGGCCTTAGGGGCAGGCCACGACCACAGTTTGGCCCTCTCCCGAATCCTCTCCCCAGGATTTCTTTTTTTTTTTTTTTTTGCTTGACAAATTTTTGTCCAGTATTTTTTTAAAACTATCTGGCAAACCTATGGGTGAGCTGGACAATTGCCTGGGGCCACCAACTGGTTAGGACTGGCCCTGACCCCACTCCAAACTGATTTGCAAGTGAACGGTAACAATTGGGAATCACCAGATTCCACAAAGCAATCGCAACATGCTTCTCTGCTGAGAAAGCAGCTCTCATCTGAGTGTCCTTGCACCGCAGTGCAGAGGCCAGCTCAACACACAGCTCCATGGTGGTTGCTTTATGCATCTTGAAGTTCTGTAGCCACTGCTCTTCATCCCACACCTGCATGACAATGTGATCCTTCCCACTCAGTGCTGGTTTCCCTAGCCCAAAAGCAATGCTCTACTCTGCCCAGCTGCTCTGTGACAGCCAAATGCAATGCCAAGTCGCTGCTGTCCGTGTCACTCATGCTGTCATTTGCCTCCGCGTCCTCTTCCTTTCACAGTAAGTTCAACAGTAGCTCTGCTGCAACATGTGATGCCCTCAGTACATTAAGCTCAGCATAGGAGGGAAGTCTGGGATTCATGATTTCTCATAGCAGATGCTGGAGCATACAACAAGGGCTGGCAGTTTCAAATGGCGTGAAAGTAAGCCGGAAGCTGTGGGAGGGCTGTGAAGGAAAGAGCTGACTGACAGGATGTTTTCCACGTTCCCAAAATGCCTTGTGCTACATTTCACATTCCCACAGTGCTTAGCATCTGAAGGTTATGCCAGGAACTCTGGGATGCATATCACATTGCTTTGCTCTTTCTGTCGATGAGGAGGGTAAAAATGTGGCTATGATATGTCAACAGAGGGTGACAGTATAAACATTATTTGTCAACTTTATTTTTTGCACATTACTTTCCTCACCAAAATTTTCATCACCAATTTCCCTTAGCTGTGGGGCTGAGACACGTCTTTTTCCCACCCCAAAAGATGACAGGATGTATCAGCTCCACGACACACACACTATTCTTTCTTTCTTCAGGGAAAATACTTTGCATTGTAAAATCAATGAATATCCTGCCACAGGAAAGGTACTTAATACCAAAACCCAAACTTCTTGTAGTACCTCAATAAATTAGCAAGGCTTTTATTCCTGTTATCTTGTGTTGAACTACAAATGAATACATCAAGTTTTCCAGCAAAATGCCTTCCAAGGTCTGCTTAATTCCATTAGACAGTGTGAAACCAAGCATTCAAGCTGTACAGAATGGTAAACAGAATGGGAAGTGTTTTTGAGCATGCTGCAGATGGGCTAAGAAAATCAATAGTTTGTGAGGGAAAGCTTCCAGCAATATAGATTGTTTCAACTACTTACCATTATGTCAAATTCACTTTAGCATCAGCAAACAGACACACTGTAAGATGAATATTGAAAGAAGCACTATTTCTACTGCTTGCATTTAAAGGCCTAAAGTTGTATAGATTTTTATAATCAAGTCAGCCTTTATAATTCAATAACAAGGCTTTTATTTAACCCTTAAACAGTAGATGTCTTGGGTCATTTTCCCCCTGTTCGATTCACTCAGTAAGAAACTCAATAAATTATTTAGATACACAAATTTCTTCCTCTTATCAGGTCCCCAGTGCATTGGTTGTGATTTTTAAAATACGCTCCCTCATGAGTGCCAGAATCATTTTCAGCAAGAGCTCATCTGAAAGCAAATGAAAGTGTTCCCACAAAAACTGGGACTGGGCATCAAAACCCAGCTTCCCAGAGGAAACTCTTTCCCGTTCAACGCCTCTGTTAACCAAACATTTAAGCCTATGCTTCAAGTTAAGCTGGTACTTAAGTACTGATTAGAGAAGATCTTATTTAAAATAGACACAGAAAACATTGTTTCTGATCAACTAGGTTAGCAAAATTAAGACCCAGTTAATCAAATAAGACTCATAACAGGATTATGCACTTATAAATCTGGGCACTTCTGTATAACAAACCTCATGAAGGCAGGAGTAAATGACACTGGTTGCAACTTGCAGCTCCCCAGTCCTGGGGCCAGTCCATTGCCAGCCAAGTCCATGACGTAGCTTAAAGCTGCCCCCAAACTGATTGTTCATTATTGATTTGAGATGTAAAAACGGGACACATTTTTAAATTTTTGGTCCATAATGTGTATCTAAAAATATTTATCATTATAAGATATTAGATTAATTTACAAATACTTAGTCCATTATTGCAGTCTTCTTAGCTTGGGCTTGTTCTCACACAGGGGAGCAAAGGATATAGACTTTAGATCTCTGTGATGGATTACCTGTATTTCAGGAAGCATTGGCCTCACTCCCCTTCAGTATGCCAGCCAGTACATCTGAACTAGCATGGAAATAAAAGAGCAGGCAGAGTTTACATTCCCCAAAGACTATTTGAGGGTCCCTGCTGTACTCCTGGAACAATGCAACTGTGTGCTGCTCCTTACTTGAGGTGGATTGCAATATTCTGTTCCAACCTTTATTAGGCTTGGACCAGTAAACATGGGACACCACCTACCATTTGATGGCATGCTCCTCAGGAATAATGTCTGTTTCAAATGTCTGTTTCAAATTTCAAATGTTTGTTTCAAATAACGTCTGTTTCAAATTTCGAACTATGTCAAAGCTGACAGCTTCGTCAGTTCAAAGTTAAAGCTAGTACCTGCCAGAGAAAGTTCCCTCTGGTTATAGAATTCTCCTCCATTTGAACTTTGAACCTGACCCTGTGGGGTTCTATGAGTATGTAGGGGGAGAAAACATACTTGTAAGCAGAGGTGTTTAAAAAAAAAGTCAGAATGGTATGACTCTTTTTTGAAAGCATATAATGTTAGATAATGTGTGAGACAAATTCAGGAGAGGTAGGATAAGAAGCATAATTTATCTTATGAATATGAGCACCACATGTTCATAAAATTATACACCCATGTTTGCATGGTTATATTATATACATATGCAGTATCTTTATTAAATAGTCACAGACAGTCATTAGCTAACACCTCTTTATGTGACAAAAAAGCCATTGAAGTAATTTGTACTGCACTCACACATGCAAGCTACAGCAACTCTCACAGAAGAACCATATAACTGGATACTCCTCAAAAAATGAGGAGTAATGTTAGTTCGAACCAAGGGGTTTGGTTCGAACTAATGTGTCCCAGCACACACTTTCACTTTTGAAATAGCTGTTGAGCAGAGTAACGCACCGGCGAGATCATGCTAATGAAGCACAGGATATTTAAATCCCCGCTTCATTAGCGATTTCGGTCGCCTACATTTGCATTCCTAGTTCGAACTAGGGAGCAAGTGTAGACATATACTTAGTTACTGAGCAGCATTATTGAGACCTCAACCTACCCATTGCCAGGATCACCTCTATAGCCCTTTTTAAATATTGGTGTCACATTTGCTATTTTACAGTCATTAGACACAGAATTGATTTAAAGAATAGGTTACAAATCACAGTTAATGGTTCTGCAATTTCACATTTTAGTTCTTTCAGAATTCTTGGGTGAATGCAATCAGGTCCCGGTGACTCATTACTGTTAAGTTTGTCAATTTGTGCCAAAACTTCCTCTAATGACACCTCAATCTGGGACAATTCCTCAGATTTGTCACCTACAAAGAGTGGCTCAGGTTTGGGAATGTCCCTAACATCCTCAGCCAAAGTCCGAAGCGAAGAATTCATTTAGTTTCTCCACAATGACTTTATCGTCTTTGAGTGCTCCTTTGACATCTTAAGTGTCCAGAGGCCCCACCGATTGTTTAACAGGCTTCCTGCTTCTGAAGTACTTAAAAACATTTTGCTATTACTTTTTGAGTATTTGGCTAGCTGTTCTTTAAACTCCATTTTGGCTTTTCTTAATATATTAGCCAATTAGCCCGTCATAAGATGGGATTTTCAGGTCTCTCCTCCACATCGGTCTTCTCTCCTGAGCCTCCGTTCTCTCTCTCTCTCCTCTTCCTCCTCCTCCTCCTCCTGCTTCCCGCCTCTCTCTCTCAGCTCTCCTCTGCCTCCTGCCTCTCTCTCTGTGTCTCTCTTTCTCTTCTCCTCCCCCTCCAGCCTCTCACTCGAGGGAGCGCAGAGCCCAAATGGTTGCTTACGCCACTTGCTTCCACATGGTGGCCTGGCTGAGCAGCACAGAAGTCAGCCGAGCGCCACGGCGGGAGGCGAAGGGGAGGTGGGACAGTGATGTTCACGGCCAGCGGGCAGGGCCTAGAGCTGCTGTCATGCTGCACATCACTGCCTCACCCCCCTTCCTCTCCCGCTATGGCATTCAGTTGGCTTCTGTGCTGCTCAGTTGGGACACCACAGGGGAGCAAGCAGCCATTTGGGCCCCACACTCCCTATGCAGCACAGGCCGCCCAGAGGGAACAGCCAGCATTTCAGCAACAGCGCCGCTCAGAGGGAACAGCCAGCATTTCAGCAACAGCACCGCCCAGAGGGAACAGCCAACATTTCAGAATTACAGACTCTCAGACATTGGGCTACTATATATATGATTTTTTACACTTAATTTGACAGAATTTGCATTCCTTTCTATTTTCTTCAGGATTTAACTTCCACTTTTTAAATGATGACTCTTTATCTCTCACTGCTTCTTTTACTTGGTTGTTAAGCCACGGTGGCACTTTTTTAGATCTCTTACTGTGCTTTTTGAATTTGGGGTACACATGTAAGTTGGGCCTCTAGTATGGTGTCCGTGCAGCTTGAATTTATTTTCATCACTGTATCTTTTAATTTCTGTTTAACTAACCTCCTCGTTTTTGTGTAGTTCCCTTTTCTAAAATTAAATGCTACAGTGTTGGGCTGCTGAGGTGTTTTTCTCCCCCACAGACATATTAAATTCTATTACATTATGGTCACTATTTCCAAGTGGTCCAGTTATATTTACCCCTTGGACCAGATCTTGTGCTCTACTTAGGACTAAATCAAGAATTGCCTCTCCCCTTGTGGGTTCCATAACCAGCTGCTCCAAGATGTAGGCTTTTAAGGTATCAGTAAATTTTATCTCTGCATCCTGTCCTGATTTGAGGTGTACCCAGTCAATATGGGGATAGTTGAAATCCCCCACTATTATCAAGTTTTTTATTTTGATAGCCTCTCTAATCTCCCTTAGCGTTTCATACTCACTATCATTATCCTGGTCAGGTGGTTGATAATATATCCCTACTGCTATATTCTTATTATTAGAGAATGGAGTAAGTTGGGCCTCTATTATGGTGTCTTTGAGAAGTTGATGCTAAGTGACTCTTGGGAAGGTATGGATGCTCATATTAGAATACTTGAAACCTTTTGTAAATTCCTGGGGCTTAAAGTTCAAGCTAAAAAATGTCATGGATTTTATTTAAGCTTGTCTCACGATTCTTATACTGTTAATAACCATGAAGCCTGGCAAACTGATCATAACAGATTGAATATGATCATTCCAGGTGAGACAGAAAAGAATCTTGAACTTAAAGTTGGCCCACAGACTGGGTTTTCTAAACCAGCATTGATTGATAAACTCAATACTTCATTAAATAGAATTATCAAAGCTCCTTTGAAACCTTCCCAAAAGCTTTTTTTATTTAACATGTTTACTCTGCCTCGGATCATCTATTTAACTGATCATACTGACTGTAAAAAGAATGTGCTTTCTTTTTTGGATGATAACAACAGGAGTGCTGTTAAAAATGGCTCCATTTACCTAATGATACTTGCAACAGCTTTATTTATGCCAGACCCAGGGATGGTGGTCTGGGAGTAATAAGACTCACAAGTCTTATTCCATCAATTCAGCAAAGAAGGTTACATAGAATTGTACATTCTGATGATGATGCAATTCCGTATATTACTCTGGTTAACAACAGAGAATGTGTTTCAAACCCTCTGGGTGGCTACTGGTGGAAAGGATGATGAGATTCCTAAAATAACAGATCCAGTCTTTCTTGATTATAAGTTACCTCAGCATGTGTTAGAACTTTTGAATGAATGGGAAAAGCCAGTACCCAAGGCAGTATATCCATCACCATGTAACTGGAGAAACAATGAATTCTCCCAATAGAAACGAATCCAATTCCAAGGAAGTGGGGTAGAACATTTCTGTAATGATACTATTAGTAACCATTGGTTGCAATTCCATCAAGGGTTTTCGGAACGTCAATTTCTGACTGCTCTTAAGTTGCGATCTAATGTATATGCCACTAGAGAATATCTCAGATATGGTAAAAGTAATAGGATAGTTAAACGTAGATACTGTGTCTCATCTTATGAATTGATATCACATATTCCTGGTCAGTTTCCAGGGATCCAGGAGAGCCACATAAAACGACATAAGAAGTGATGTGAAATATAGAAGCAAGAGGCCCATATACTATATTGGGGATCTATCAAAAACCACATTTGCTTCTTATTGAGCAAGAACTATATAAACCAGACCTTATTTTTATTAAGGAGGAACAGAATGGTGATAGAGATTACAGCTTGGGGTTTGAATATAAGGATGATGATCTGGAAAAAGCAGCTGAAGAAAAAGTAAGACACTATGAACCTCTTACTAATCAAAAAAGAGTATTACAGATGCCAACAAAGTAGAGTATTATGGATTCCCATTAGGAACAAGAGGGAAGTGTCCAAAAATTAATGAAAAATTCCTTTTAGCTTTAGGTATATCAGAACATAATCATGCATGGATTGCTAGATTTTTTTAGCCTGAGAACATTGCTATATCCGGTGGATATGGTATATACATTTGCTAATACTGGCAAATCACCTGTTCCATGAGGTACTGTCCTTCATGTGTTGTCTTCTTTTTCTTTGCTGTTCCTTATCCCATCAGTATCCCTATCCTTTTTCTGGGAATTTTATAATAATTAAATATATTCCTGACTGCTCATTGGATTTGATATGCTTGGTTGGACAGGCCACCTGGAGTATGTAAACACTTCAAATAACCCCCCAAAAAAAGCCTTCACAATTTTTAAAAATAGTCTGTGTTCTGGTAATTCAGAATGCTGCAAGTTTCCTAAAGACTAATGACTTCATGCCCAAATATACTGTATGCCATAGTCCAGCCAGAAAAAGAAGGCGACGTGTCAGTAAAGCCAAATCATAATTCTCTTATATAGGCTGGAGTCTCATTGCCAGTGTTTTTGTGCACTGGAATGTGAGAGCTTAGTATCAGCAACTAATCCCAGTGTGCTCCTAAACTATAGACAGAACTCACCCAACTGCGTGGGTTTACCTTCAGTCAAAAGGAGGCTTTGCACTGAAGATGCAAACTCCTCAAAATGTTCTCATTTACCAGCCAGCATAACTTGTGCCTTGCTTGGATTCAGCTTCAAACAGCTGTTCTTCATCCATGAGTTGATCTCATCCAAGCACTGAGCCATCTTGGCGGTAGTGGTGTAGTCATGTGTGTCAGAAGTTGCATGTCATGTGTATACTATACTGTGAGCACTTGAGTGTATGTCATCTTACCAGTTGTCTCAGTGGCTGCACATAGATATTGGATAAGAACAGAGGATTGATTTTTGTGGGACCCCACAAGTGAAGAGTCTGGTAACAGAGCTTCTAGTTCTGCTAGATGATGCCTAATAAAAGTTGAGGCTTTTACTCTAAATCTGTGTGTGTCATGTCTTATTCATTGTGGAATCTAGGACATAAGGAAGAGCTGATGATGGAATTATTGTAGTCAAGTGATAAGGAAGAACACTATCAATTGTTATAATAGTTTTTGCCTGGGTGTAATTATATTTATTTCAGTGGAGACACGCTGGTATAAATAGTGGTGTCAAGGGAAGGGAAATCAACCCCATTCTATTATAGATAATATATACATTTTCATGCCTTATTTTTGGCCCAGATCAAAACCCTAAATCCTCTGGAAAATTGGGATGTTGAAAATCCAAAACCTAATCTTGCCTGTTAGCCTCACTGTTTAAACATTTTGAAGGCAAAGGCAGTTTTCCTAGCCATAGTAGTTGTTGTTTTTTAAGTTATGGCAAGAAATTTATTTCTTGTGTAAATTTACAGAAGTAATTAGGGCAGGGCTGAATGGGACCTAGTGGCTATGTTTCTTACAACAATCACTAGGAGAAAAAAAAATCATTACCTATAAAAATGTAAATACTTTTATTAAATGTACTGCTCCCTAGGTGATTTTTTATAGCTGGCTACATTAAATTAAGAAAATCTATGGAGTGCAGGCATGTTGTTCTCCCTCCCTCTGTTGAAAAATAATGCATCTGAAATTTTATTCAACACATCCTGAAGAGAGTCTAGTTGGATACAGACTATATAGATCATCAATAGTAGTTCTGATAGTGATTTTAGGCCAATGCAAATAAGATCACTACTGTTATCACCCTAATGCAAATGTTCAGAGACTTTCCCTTCTTCAAAGAGCTAGAGATGCCAGAACAGCACTGAAAACTCATTAACATTCACATCAACCCCAGCCTCATTATCTCACCCAGATGTTTCTGTGACTGTCCCTTTAAAGAATCCCTGTCTAAATTTTATTTACATTTGTTCAGCAATATTGATGCTTAATGAATAAATGCAGTATGCTGTCAGTACTGGAGACTAATTAAATCTATGTATGAGCCTGAGAACCTGATTGAAAATCTGCAGTAACTAAACTGGGTTTAAATAAACACTTTAGTGTAGTGCTTTAATTACACTTTAGTTTGTAATGCAATTTTTGGCTGTTTAAACTATGATTTAGGCTGAGCTAATTACAAATGATTTTCTACTCTGTAATTAATAATAACAAAATTGTAATTAGACAGCTGCTCTGGATCAGGGCGACAGTTTGTATTAGCTGACTCATGATCAGCCTGGCAGATCTACAAGAACAGCATGTGGGGGTGGGGACACACTTCACCCTCCTGTGTTTCCCTCTCAAGCAAAATGGTCACTGTTCTTGGGAATGAACCAGAAGATTCTGTGTTCTGATGAAGGTACAATTTGTATATCTGCTGATAGTCACCTCATCTATTTGAGCACAGGAGTATCTTACTTCTTAAGGGTTACTCCACTGAAGCTTGGTATAGATGGGGGTCATCAGCTTCCTCTCTTCTCCATGCCAGGAAAGCACCATTTTGTTTCCTCTTATGCGCCATCTTTGGATGTTTGTAATCATGTGCCCTTTCTCAAGCCAAGATGACAGTTGAGTGGAGTATCAGTGGCGTTAATCACTCAACATCCACCACTACTGGATAGACATATGCCAATATAATAAAACTCTCACTTTAGACTCCTAAATCTATGATTTGGATGCCTAAATGATTGTCAAAAGTTCTGACCTCCCAAATTGCTTCCACCTACTTTCCTGCCTTACTCTAAAACCTGGACACCTTAGGTACATCTATATTGCACCATTATTTCAAGATAACTAGTGTTATTTCAAAATAATAATATGAGCATCTACACAGCCATTCCGTTATTTCAAAATAACGGATAGCTTATTCCAAAATCTGTAAACCTCATTCTATGAGGAATAACACCTATTCTGAAATAGCTGTTTTGAAATAAGGTGCATGTAGATGCTCCACTGCTGTTATTTCGAAATAGCCCCTCACCATGACCATTCTAAGTTATTCCTCCTCAGTGCTTCTTGGGGCTCTATATCGAAATAATACATCTACATTAGGGAATCCTGCCCTGGACTAATTTTGTGGCTCCCTGAAGTGTAGATGTGCTATTTTGGAATAACTATTCCAGAATAGCTTATTTCAAAATAGCCGTACAGTGTAGACGTACCCCCTGTGAATAAGCCTGATTTTAGAGTACTTGTAGTTCAGGTATGCAAAGCCAGTAGTTTTGTAGTGGTTGAGTAAATTTCAGATGAGCAGCTGAACTCTCGAGGTATTGTGAAGCTAGCCCTCAATATTTACCAGTTAATTCTTACATCCAGATACCATCATAATTTTAAAAATAATGTTAATATTGAGTGAAAGCCATTTAAATTTAAAATTTACTTTCATCTGGTCATTTCTGCCTTTTGTTTTCTGTGTATATTCTAGGTTTTAAATCAAGATAATGAAAAACAGGAGCAGAAATAGGCACAAAATAAATGCACTGATTTTTTCCGAGTGCTGAGCACCCAGAAGTTCCAGTAACATCCAAGTGCAGTTGGAGCCGGGTTCCTGTCCATTGGGATCCTGACTAACTGATTTATCTCTTAGCTATGTACTATACTAGACTGGGTTGAATTTTTCTACTTTTGAAATTTCAATAATATTTTTCATTAACATTTCAAATTTTGATAGAAAAGTGAAAAAGATCAACAATGTTCATCCTTAGAATATCTTTTCTGTATTAAGTTGTGGCAACTTGTTCAAATTAGAGAATTGTGCCCTTGTCTGACCACAGAAAAAGTTCTCCAAAATTCAAACCAGTTTAGTTAAGTTTGCTTTTAAAACTGATTTGAAATTTTTGGTAATGGGGCTCCAATCATGACTGGGCTACTAAAAATAATAATTTTAATACTGTGTGAAATACTGAATGACATACTCCATCCTATTGCTTATTGATTGATCATTGGCTGGTACATTGTATGATCATGTCAACACATATAATTAAAATCAGACATGAATTTTAATTGCTGCCGCACATATGTTTAAGCACAGACAGGGTTGAACCATCCATAGAGCTAAAATACCCACCACTACTAACTCATTCATTAGAATAACCTCATGACAATACGTTTTCAAGTTATTAGCAAGCTTGGTGCATCTGCAATTGACAAATTTATGGAAAGGACTAGAATAATATATCAATTATATGAACAATAAATGTAGCCCAACTTTTAAACTATGATTATGTAAGTGGAATAATAAGATGGGGCTGATGTTTTAAAAAAAATCTACTTGAATTTTTATTTTATTTTATTTTATTTTTTTTGCATTCCAGCATATCTTTTTAAGGTGTCCTGTGAACATTCTTCACAGATTGATAAATTAACCTTTCTGTTTTTATGCACCAAATCTAAAATATTTCCCCAGCTTCCTCTGGCTGGGGGAAGCTTGAAACACATGCCAAACTGAGTAGAGTGACAAACTTGAAATATCCCCAAGGATGCACTGTGAACTCTGCTAGGATTCTTTGACATACCGTACTCTTCACAGTAACATATTTTGTTTCTTTAGGTTCCATGGTCTGTATTTACTTTGCAACTAACTTTTTTTTAAAATCTAAGACACAGTGCTCTTTTCTATTAGCACATAAGATTTCACTGTTGCAAATGAAATGTTATAAATACACAAAGAAACTTTGAATCAACATGGCTATTCTGTTTGTTTCCTAGCTTCTACATTCCGTGATATCAGCAAAACTGCATGTAGCAAATACATCTATAGAGTATAATCTAGAACCTCTATAAAAAGTCATGTTTAATTTCTGAGTCAGCATAGTATATTTCAAAACCTTTTTAACAACCATATATGCTAGAGTATTTCCTACTATAGCAATTTTAAGATAGATCAAATATAGCTTCTAAGATATTTCACTATGTCCCATTAAATATTATTACACCAATCATCTTCTGTCCCCCTCTCTGAATTAGACATTCTATAGATCTGCATAGATTCACTAAGATTTACACCCATGTACCCATCAAAATTAAATATCACTTTTAGACCAATTGAGTTTGATTAAAAAGGATTATGAATTTTAATTCATATGCCAAACACTCAGAAGGAATGAGTGAAAAAAGAATAGTAGCTAGAAAGAGGGTACAAAATGATGCAAGTTATAATTACAAAGAGCAATTTTAATTTATGTTTCCTGTGGGCTGTTCATTGTGCAATCTACCCTCATATAGACGACCACAGAATCGGTTAGAAGTCATAAATTAGGTCAGGAGAAGTCATTGTCTGGGGGTGTAAGTCTGCGTGTATGGAAGTGTAAGTTACACACATTTCACCTCTGAATTTTGCCCCTAAAATGTCACCTTTCTGAATGAAGAGATAGTCCAAACTTGAACTTTGTGCTCACCTTCAGAAAGCACAGGCTGTTCACTTTCCACATATTTTAAGTAATCTGAATCCCCTTTCTGCACTACTCTCTCCATTTTGCTTACAAATGTTGATGTACTGTTAACAAACTCAATTTTAGGTAACATACATACAGCTGTAGAAGGCTATCATGGGATTCTCAGATGGCTAACAATGAGACTTCCTGTAATCAGGTTACTTAAAATTGGGTATTCTGGGATTGTTAAGGTATTGTTTCTCACAATGTTCACAGCTGCAAATCAATTTGTTGTTTTTGTGTCAGTGTAGGGTATCCTCCAGCAGGAATACACACCTGGAAATAATCAAACTGTTTTCTGCCCTGGGAATTTCAGAAGGATCCATAAACTAAATTCACCCTCAAATTGAACTTGTGCCTCAGTACCTAGCTCTGATTTTATGGAGTTGCCTTGTCCTAAATGTATATAACATCACATATTTTATGTTTTTCCACTTCTCTGATATTTCTCACCGATTATTCTAGAGGACAAGATCCTACCTCTCACTCATTTTTAAGGTCCTGCAGTTCATAGAAAGCTTAGATTATGCATTCAGCATTTACTATTTTTGAATTTTGATACTTTTCAAATAAAACTCAATAACGTTAAATCTTTTCAACATCACATAGTTGGACACAAAGGTATCATGCAGCCAGCCACCTTCTAGGTTCTCTGGATCTTAAGAACATAAGAACGGCCATGCTGGGTCAGATCAGTAGCCTGTCTTCTGTCAGAACTCTATGCCAGGTGCTTCAGAGGGAATGTACAGAACAGATAAGCATAGAGTGATCTATCCCCTATCATCCACACCCAGGTATTAATTTATGGTATATTTTGGGCTATAACTTTTGAAAGCAAATGTTGTGTATGTATTTGAGGATGCTTGCTTATAAGGGAAAACCAAAAGATGTAGCCAGTGCTTGTGAGTATGGAAGTAAATGGTCAGAGAACATAAAAAATGAAACTAGTTCCTGTTGGTTTGTTTTTTATATCATGAAATCCTAACAATATTGAAAAATATATCCACTGTTATTCCTATACAGCAGCATTCCTCAAAGTGGGCTGTGGGCCCGCTTTGGGAAAGCTGCGAATGGGCCACTCCACTTTGTTTATCTAAAGGCTCCATAACCACGGAGCCTCACAGCTCCCATTGGCTCTGGTTCACTGTTTCCAGCCAAGGGGAGCCACAAGACTCCATGGCTACAGAGCCTTTAGATAAACGAGAAGAGCAGTCAGCTAGTGGCTTTCCCAAAGGGAACCCAAACCTCACTTTGAGAAACACAGCTCTACAGGTACTGATCCCTTTACTAGATCTGGCTAGGATCATGAGGAAAAATCCTAATGGCTATAGGAGAACAATCATAGAATAGTAGCATTGTAAGGGAAAGTCATCCAGTGCAGTTGCCTGCACTGAGGCAGAACTAAGACCAGTGTTTCTTAAACTATGTTCCGCGGAACACTGCTGTTCCGTGAACAACTCGCAGGTGTGCCGTCACCTCTTCGTTTTTGTCTATTTTTTTTTAAAGAAAAATTTTTTTTAAGAAAATTTTCATTGGTGTTTCGCATAAAAAAAATTATTGTTTGGTGTTTCATGATCTCAAAAGGTTTAAGAAACACTGATCTAGATAGACCATTCCCTGACAGGTTAGTCTAACTTGCTCTTAAAAACCACCAGTGACAAAGATTCCACAACCTCCCTAGGTAATTTGTTCTAGTGATTAACTACCCATAAGTCATGTAGTGATACAAACAGTGATGAAATTTTAGAATTTACCAGCAGTTACATACAGTAATCTCTGAGAAACCATGGTATTTCCATATATTTATAATTGAAGATAACTGAGGTACCAATGTGTTATATATGACACAGTAAGGACCCAGTTCTCATCTCACTTGTACCAGTGTAAATAAGGACCAACTCTACAAAAGCTAATCAAGCTAAACTGCAATAGAACCATTGTGAATACAATCAAAATCACATCTTCACAAGTTTCAGTCCATGGTCAACATCAGAGTTGAATAGTTATATAGTCAGAGGCATTTAATCCAACAGCCACTAAAGATAATTCTGTTTCTTGCTTGTAAGTTTTGCTGAAATGGATGATATGCCTAGCGCCTACACCAAATAATGTCTTTCCAAGAGTTCTGGACAGCTATCACTTTCTATTTTAGTGACAAATTATATAGAATGAATTAAAAGAAAAGGAATCTCTTTGAAGCCAGATATTAAGGCGCAGAATTACCTGGATCGTTTAAACAGAAGATTGCTCCCTATATCATTGAGAATATGGTAGGTGACCTAGAACATTGTCACTAGGCACGGAACAAATGATATAAAAGCTGCTGGACAGTAAATAATCTGTGTCATGGAATCTTTTATTAGAGATGCTAAAAATGGTGTGATGGCATCGTAATTCCTCATTCAGGCTCTGATTCAGCAAGATACTTAAACATCTGCCTAATTTTAAACATGTGAACCATGCTATTGAAGGCAACAGGTCAATGTACATCCTTAAAGTTAGATAGATACAACTTCACAGAACTGGGGTTGTGGGGCCTGATCCTTATGCCCTTGAGAAGTCCTTCCATGTTTAATGCACAGACCCTATCCTGGTCTAGTTCAATGGGGCTCCCAGGGGCTACCACCATAGAAACAAATAAATAATAAAAAGATTTTTATTCAGAAGCTCTCCCCCTTCAAAATTAAGATTGTAATTTGATACATTACTTCCCCAATCCTGATCACAGCTCTGCAGAGAGGGCTTGAGATTGGGAGAAAACAACAGACAGATCTGAAAGCAACCTGAAGCATTGTCTTGTACTGTCACACTCTACTAAAGGCAGCTGTATTCTTCCAAAATTGTGTGGATCTCACCCAATGAAAAAGTGCTAGTATCTGCAACTGACCAGGGACTATACAGCCTCATATTTCTAATGATAATTCAGGTCTCCTAGAAAAGAGGTGGCAATCAGCTAGTTTTCTACTCCCAAGTATAAAGGACTCACCTGTTTTCCTAGCAGAAATAAAAAGGGACATATAAGAGACTTTATAGGAACCACCACAAAATGCATACCATGAATGAAATGAGGCCAGATGAGCAGCAAAGAGCAGCCCTGAGAGTGACAGAGGAGATATCTGAAGAAAAGCTGCAGTCTATAAAGATGCATCAGGACGGAGAATCCCTAAGTCGCTTAAAATTAACTACAGCAATGATCTGACTTTCTGATGTTGGGAGACATGCTATTTTACTAAGTATGCACAAGGCATTTAACCCAATCTCCAAATTATGACACTGATTTTCTATTTTTGTTGAATGCAGGTCAGGTACTGTGTATATTACTATTGATTTTCCTTCCCCATTGAGTTTCTTTATACAGTATCAATACCTCATAAGTATTGCAGCCTCGTGGGACATAGAATAGGTCTCCACACAGGCTGTAAAATCCTAGGAATGACTTTTAAAAGCTTATTTTTTTTCACTGGGATCTCACATGATTTGGAATCATCAAGTTGTGCACATCACCATAATTTTATTGTCACACTCATCCTTCCTACCATTTCCCTCCCATTGTTTCTTACACTCACTCGCAACTGTTGGTTGTTTTTTTTTTCCAGATAGGCTAAAAGCTTTCAAGGTAGAGATGACATCTTCCCAGTAATGTAGGACAATTCTGTTCCCAGTTCTGATTATCGTCTTTGGGATCTGCCATAGCATACAGTTAGAGAAATCATATTCACTTCAGAATATGACTAGATAATGAATCAGAAGAAAGTGGGAAATTAGGATAGCTGTTTATAAACTGCTCACCTTCAACAAACTACTAATGCTATTGGTAGAGAAACAATGGAGATAAAATGCTCCCCACCTTTCATTACTAGGATTAAAGGTCCTATTTTCAAATGTACTTAAGGGAGTTAGAATTACACTTTGTCTTTAAAGCCCTTTCTTACCCACTCAGTAGGAAATGTGAAAGACAATGTGGGGCAAAGATACAAATTAATTACATTAAAATTGCTGAAGATTTATACAATATAAAGCTACATTTCTGATGTCCATTATTTAAAAGGATTAAATCATAGGATCATAGAGCTGAAAGAGACCTCGGGAGGTCATCAAGTTCAGTGATCAATGGTTTGATGTCAGGCTGGCGGTCAGTTTCTAGCAGAGTGCCCCAGGAATCTGTTTTAGGACCGGTTTTGTTCAACATCTTTATTAATGACCTAAATGAGGGTATGGATTGCACCCTCAGCAAGTTTGCAGATGACACTAAGCTAGGAGGAAAGATAGATACACTGGAGGGCAGGGATAGAGTCCAGAGTGCCAACTTCCTCAGTACCCTCAGATGCATTAAATCCGGGCTCTTGTATTTGTGTATGTTTAGATTTTCTAAATAGTTCCTAACTTGTTCTTTCCCCACCAAGGGCTGTCCACCTCCTTCCCATACTGCATTGCCTAGTGCATTTGTCTGGGAGCTGACCGTGTCTGTGAAGACAGAGGCAAAGAAAGCATTGAGTACTTCAGCTTTTCCCACATCATCTGTCATTAGGTTACCTCTCTTATCCAGTAAGGGCTCCACACCCTCTCTGATCACCATCTTATTGCTCATGTGACTGTAGAAACCTTTCTTGTTATCCTTCACATACGTTTCTAGCTGCAATTCCAATTGCGTTTTTGCCTTCCTGATAACTCCCCTGCATTCTTGAGCAATATATTCATACGCCTCCCCAGTCATCTGTCCAAGTTTCCACTTCTTGTAAGCTTCCTTTTTGTGTTTAAGCTCACCAAAGATGTCTCTGGTACGCCAATCTGGTCGCCTACCATATTTGCTTTTCTTGCAGCACATCGGGATGGTTTCTTTCTGTGCCTTTAATAAGACTTCTTTAAAATACTGCCAGCTCTCCTGGACTCCTTTCCCCTTCATATAAGCATCTCAGGAAATTCTGGCATCAGTTCTCGGAGGGAACCCCGTGCCGAACTAGCTACTCTGTGCCGCATGTAGCCGCGTGGCACGGGGTTCGAACTAGCCGGCATTTAAAAATGGCGCCGGCCGGCTTCATGCAAATGAAGCCCAGGAAATTCAAATCCCGGGCTTCATTTGCAACTGCAGATGACTACATTACCCCCACTAGTTCGAACTAGCGGGGTAGTGTAGACATACCCTGAGGGAGTCAAAGTCTGCTCTTCTGAAGTCTAGGGTGTGTATTTTGCTTCTCTCCTTTCTTTCTTTGGTCAGGATCTTGAAATCTACCATCTCATGATCACTGTTTCCCAAGTTGTCACCTACCTCTACTTCCCCTACTAGTTCCTCCCTGTTTGTGAGCAGCACATGGCCCCTGGTCCCCATAGGATACTCATGCCACTGGTTGAGAAACACTGATCTAGACTACATTACACTGCACAGTTATTTTGGAATACGCTATTCCAGAATATCAGAGGGATACCTGTGTTAGTCTGGATCTGCAAAAGCGACAAGGAGTCCTGTGGCACCTTACAGACTAAGGGTATGTCTACACTACAGAGCTAATTTGAACTAACTTATTTCGAATTAGTTAATTCGAAAAAACGCATCTAGACCCAAAAACTAATTGGAATTGGAATGTCCACACAGATTGGACGCTGGGTCGCATTTAAGGGCAATTAAAACTGGTTCCAGCAGGGCATCAGGTCAGTAGTTGCTTTGTGTGGCTGCTGTCTGAGGCTTCGTGCTTAAAGGGAACCCCCTGGACAGCCAGTTCTCAGCTTTTTTGCTTGCTTGCCTACCTCGCCGAGGGACAACAAAACGTTTTCCTCTCTGCCTGCCTGTGTCAGTGGTTCTCATTGGGGATGCCGCTGCAGTTGGCACCATGGAGCCAGAGCTCACCCTCGGCATTCTGGTCCAGTTTTTGGACTTGCTGCTGCAAGCCTGCCAGCAATGGGTGGAGGGTGCCTGGCACCATCTGGTGCACGTCAGCCACCTGCCCCTCCCCTGGCCTACCTGGGGGCCATAGAGGAGCCACAGCAGTGCCCAGACACTAGCGTGCCCTGCCGCATCTGGCATCTGGACACCAGCAGTGACTGGTGGGACCACATCATCCTGGAGCACTGGGGAGACCAACAGTGGACCCAGAACTTCAGGATGAAGGAGGACACCTTCTTGGAGCTCTGCGAGTGGCTCATCCTTGCTCTGCGGCGACAGGACACTCACATGAGGCCTGCCATCCCCCTCCAGAAGCGTGTGGCCATCACCCTATGGAAGCTCTCCATGCGGGCAGCTACCGATCTGTCAGGAACCAGTTTGGCATGGGGAAATCTACTGTCGGAGCAGTGCTCATGCAGGTACGGCATTCACCAGCCATTGGGCTGGGGGTAGAAAGCGGTTGCAAGGAGGGGTTGGGCTGCCCCAGGGAAAACGGGGCGGGGGGGGAGAGGAGGTGAAAGTGCCCCACACGGGAGGGTTCGGTCTGACTGGCCATGCTACACGCTGCCTGTGGCAGCCAGGATCGCAGCGGGAATTGTGTCTGGAAGTGGGGCATGGGGCAGTGACAGGGAAAGAACACTCCCAGCCACCCAGGAACCCCAGTGATTCGCGGTTTGGTGTGTCTCTCTGCAGGTGGTCAAGGCCATCAACAGGGTGCTGCTCCACAGGGTGGTCCGCCTCACCGACCTGGACTTGGTCATCCAGGGGTTCAGCACCCTCAGCTTCCCCAACTGCGGGGGGGGGGGCATAGATGGGATGCACATCCCCATCCATGCCCCGGAACTCCAGGCCTCCCAGTATATCAACCACAAGGGGTACTTCTCTGTCATCCTGCAGGTCGTGTCTAACCACTGGGGCCAGTTCATGGACATTAATGTGGGCTGGTCTGGTAAGGCATATGATGCCAGAGTGTTCTGGAACTCCTCCATGTGCCGGAGGCTGCACGCTGGCACCTTCTTCCCCGACTGCAAAAGCACTGACTTCCTACTGTAAGAAATCAGTGCTTTTTGTGGAAATACTATGCTGCTCCTGTTCGGGCAAAAGTCCCTTTTGTGCAAAAGGGCCAGTGTAGACAGTTGAGATTTGTTTTGCTCAAAAAAGCCCCGATCGCGAAAATGGCTATTGGGGCTTTTTTGCGCAAAAGCGCGTCTAGATTGGCCATGGACACTTTTCCGCAAAAAGTGCTTTTGCAGAAAAGCGTCCATGACAATCTAGACGCTCTTTTCCGAAAATGGTTTTAACAGAAAACTTTTCTGTTAAAAGCATTTCCGGAAAATCATGCCAGTCTAGACGTAGCCCAGCTGATTAAAGACAAAAGAATAAGAAAAAATGGGAAAGGTTAAACGAGAACACACAGTCCTGCTCTGACACACTTTCTCTGGCAGTGACTACATGGCCTCAGGCTCTAGGTGACAGAACCTAGTCTGACCTGCAGGGCCTCTTGGCTGGTGGTGTCTGCCTGCCCAGAGCCTCTCCCCCTACTTTGCTGGTCTCAGCTGCTCACCACACCCAGCTGCAGGCTGTGCTGCTTTGCCTGTCTCCAGCTCCTTGTGTTGCTTCCCTGTCCCCTTTGGCTCTCTGATCACTGCCAGTCTGCTGCTCAACACAGGGTCTGCACTCCTTGGGCTGTGTGTGCCTGGCTCTGTTGCTGCAGAACTGCCCCTTAGCACAGGGTCTGCGCTACTTGGGCTCTTGCACTGCAGATCTATCTCTCCACACAGCTTGCTCTTCTTGCTGCTCTTCTTAGTTCTCTCTGCTTTTTCTCAGAGAGACCCAGAAAATCCCAGCTCACACGGAGGACAGGACCTTGCCTCTTAATTTCCTCACTGGCCTGTCCAACCTGTCAATCAGGCTGAGCTGGAGTGTTGGCTGCTTTCCATTGTCTCTGGGGTCTGTCTGTCTCAGGGTCCTGATTTCTCATAGGACTGGGAACTGGTCAATCAAAAACTCCCACTGAGTTTTAGTAAGGGGCTAACAATCCCCTTACACTTAGAATAGGCTTGGTGAGGGATTACAGGCAGTCCCCGGGTTACGTACAAGATAGGGACTGTAGGTTTGTTCTTAAGTTGAATCTGTATGTAAGTCGGAACTGGCGTCCAGATTCAGACACTGCTGAAACTGACCGCCAGTTCTGACTTACATACAGAATCAACTTAAGAACCCCAGGCGTCCCCAAGTCAGCTGCTGCTGAAACTGATCAGCAGCTGATTCCAGGAAGCCCAGGGCAGAGCAACTCTGCCTGGGGCTTCCTGTAGTCAGCGCTGGTCAGTTTCAGCAGAAGCTGACTTGGGGACGCCTGGGGCAGAGCAGCTGGGGTGCTACTGGACCAACCCAGCAGCACCCCATCTGCTCTGCCCCAGACGTCCTGATTCAGCCGCTGCTGAAACTGACCAGCAGCGGCTGAATCAGGACCTGGGGCAGAGCAGCTGGGGTGCTGCCGGGTTGGTCCAGTAGTGCCCACGGGCGCTGCAGGACCAATCGGCAGCGCCCCAGCTGCTCTGCCCCAGAGTCCAAAACAAAAGCCTGGTCTGCTGGGGGGGGGGAGCACACTAGCTGCGCCCCCCCCCCAGCAGACCAGGGACACGGGGAGCAGAGCCACAGCGGCAGCGGGGTGCCGCGCCTCTGAGGCTTTGCTCTGGCAAAGCCTCAGAGGCGAGGGACCCGCCACGGCTGCGGCTTCAGTCTGGGTGCCTGTGGTCTGCTGGGGACGGTCCCCAGCAGACCACAGGCACCCGGACTGAAGCCGCAGCCGCGGGGGGTCCCGCGCCTCTGAGGCTTTGCCAGAGCAAAGCCTCAGAGGCGCGGGGAACCGCCACTGCTACCGCTCCAGTCTGGGTGCCTGTGGTCTGCTGGGGACGGTCCCCAGCAGACCACAGGCACCCGGACTGGAGCGGCAGCCGCGGGGGGGTCCCGCGCCTCTGAGGCTTTTCCAGAGCAAAGCCTCAGAGGCGCGGGGAACCGCCGCTGCTGCCGCTTCAGTCAAAGCGGCAGCAGCGGCGGTTCCCCGCGCCTCTGAGGCTTTGCTCTGGCAAAGCCTCAGAGGCGCGGGACCCCCCCCCGGCTGCGGCTTCAGTCCGGGTGCCTGTGGTCTGCTGGGTACCGTCCCCAGCAGACCACAGGCACCAGGTCTCAAGGGGCAGCAGCAGCGGTTCCCGCGCTTCTGAGGCTTTGCTCTGGCAAAGCCTCAGAAGCGCGGGAACCCGCCCGGTGCCCCTGGTCTGCTGGAGACATTCTCCAGCAGACCAGGGGCACCGGAGCAGCTTACGAATGGGGCTTTCTCGCCCCGACTTCCGGGGCGAGAAAGCTCCGTTCGTAAGTGCGGATCCGACATAAGTCGGATCCGCGTAAGTCGGGGACTGCCTGTATTTCATAATAGCAGAAGTGGAGTCTACACACGCCTTATTTCAAAACAGCTATTTTGGAACAGGGGTTATTCTTTGTAGAATGAGGTTTACAGGAGTCGGAATTAGCTGTCAATTATTTTGAAATTATTTCAGAATAATGGAATTGTTGTGTAGACACTTGCAAAGTTATTTTGGAATAATGGCTATTATTCCAAAATAACTTTGCTAAGTAGACACGCCCCTAAAGTGTAGGGCTTCTTTTAAAGGAGCTGTGTTTGAGACAGAGAGGTTGCTGTCACACTACATTTCTTGTCTAAGGAAAAAAATTTTATATATATTTTTCATTATGTCTCAGATACTTCAGGAGCACATAAAAGAGATGGATGATTACTACGTCATTTCTAAGTGTTCAGAAAATTATTTAAGTGATACTGAAATAACACAAGTCTACCTGTCATTTGTGGCAGAAAAGTTTAGGGTGTATGGCAGGAAATGCAGCTTTGGAAAATGACACTTAAATACTCTGGCACTGTGGAGGAAATATGAAATAATTTAGGTTCCTTGCCTCTCTTCTTTACAATAAATAACGATTTATTTATTGTAATAATCTCACAAAACACAAAGTTAAAATGACTTAAAATAGTAATTTTTTTTTTAGTCCAATCTCACTGCGGAGGCTGAAAAGTCAGTGAGCAGAAAACTCTCTTTGAGGGACTAGATCATGCTGGTTGGCACTTCTTACGTCAACAGGCAGGATTCTTGCAACAGATTGGGGTTGCAAGAGAAAAGAGAAAAACTATTCTGTTGCTGCTTCTAAAGCATTTGGAACAAGATTGCAAGCTCCCTCTTGCCTGTGAGGAAGATGGAATAATGGGTGTTAATAATTCAAAGAAGGTTCTTAAGACCAAATTTGAAAAAGTATTTGGTGCCTACAATGCACTAGAAGACTTTTCAAAAGCACCTCAGCAGGTTAGGCACCTAACTCCCAAAGATACCATGTGAATCCAAAAAGCCTGAAACATTTCACGTTTAAAAATAGAAGGAGTTTTATTTATGAGGGGCCACCTCTTGCCTCCCTTTCTGCCCTTTCAATAAGATATATGCACTCCACAGTAATTCATTGATGAATAATGTAATAACCTTATGACCTCCCATGCCATGAGCTGTCAAATGAAGTTAACGATCCTTGTTAATCACTCATTCAGATTTCTCCCTTTATGATGAGCTCTACACAATTGTTACCTAAAGTACCAATTTGAAACCAGCCCTGTCATCTATACTTCTCCAAAAACGATGAACAATACTAAATACTTTAAAGTGAATCGATTTCTAGTGAAATGTTTTAACCTCCTTTTAGGTCAAGAAACAGCAATTTTCCAAGCTCACTGTAACCTGAGAATTAAACCTGAGAGGTGAGTGTGCACTGCATACTTCATTTGGTCCATGAAATGTATTGAAAATGCACTTCTCAAGACTGTATTTGAAACTTTCTGTCATAAAGTTTAGATATGGTTCCTCTAAGTTGGACGCAGAGTGAATTTCCCCCAAATCAACTCTCATCCATATAAAACATGGATGCACTCTCAGCAGATTATTGAGCATCTCAGTCCATAATTATGCCAGAATCTTTTTCCCTGGACACCTTAAATACCTATCCTGTTCCTCTGATCTCCCTACAGGTGGGTTTATTATTTTCCATCAGTAATAATGCTCAACATTTCTGAGTAACTGTGGAGGTTCACTGGATGTCACAGGGTTCAAAATAGTCTTTGATTAAACAGCTAGTGGCTTTTCTCCCAAAGCGAGGTCAGTGTCTAACTTCTATCTGTACCTTTGAAAATCTTCTCCTAAAAATGCATTGATACTTTCCTGATACAGATTGTACCTCTCAGATCTGGGATGCTCTGGTCCGGCAATATCCGTGGTCTAGAAAGAAGGACCATGGATGTTGTTGGACAAGAGAGCCCCTTGAGGTGAGGCACATGAGCCAACTGGGAGTCCCGCAGGTGCTAGGGATCCCCAGCTGGGCTGGCAGGGGCTGGTCCTGTGGTGGTGGTAGTGGTGGTGGAAGTCCATCCCTGGTGAGCTCCAGGCCTGGGATCCCCTGTTGCAGCTGAGAGGTATCACCAGCCAGGAACCCCGGTGGCAGCAGGGATGGCACTAGCGGAGAGGAATCCTCAGCCCTGCCCAGGAACCCAGGCAGCAGCTAAGCTGGTGGCTCCAGCATGAGCAGGGTGGCGGCAGTTGGGAGGAATCCCTGTCCCTGTTCCAGATCCCCAGTTGCAGCAAGGCCGTCATGAAGCCCAGCCTGGCCGTGAACCCTGACAGAGAGGGTCCAGTAGTGGCTGGTTGGAATCCCAGCCCTAGGAGGCAGACCTTGGGAGTGCCTGGCATGCGGCCAGCAGTGGAGAAGGAAGCCCAGGCTCCAGGGCCACCCACAATCCAGAAAGGAGCCTTGACTTCCCCTGGTCCAGTAAATTCTGTGGTTTGGGACCACTCAGGTTCCGAGGATGCCGGACTAGGGAGGTCCAACCTGTATTCCTTTTCAATTGAAGTAACTGCAGTAGTGCTGACAAGGATGATATGCAACCACAAATGGGGAAAGAACAATATCTGCAACATTGGGAGATCTGGACAATTGAACATCTAATTATTAAGACCTAGTTTTCCATACTAAATATAAGTTTTAAATGTAGGCTATATAAAAAAATATGCCTCACTATTCACAAACCTCCAGCTAGAATTCTGGTAGAATAAACCTGAATAGTGTCACTGAAGATGAGGATTAACATTTTTCTTCCTGCAGTACTAGCCTTTTATGAGCTCAGCCTTAAAATCAATGGAGTTACATTAGTTGAGTTCTCATACATTTTGGAACTAGAGACTTACATTTTGTTTATTCAAAGGGAATATGGCTAATTTGAATGCCCAAAACAAACAAAACAAAACACTTTTTCAAACAGAATTACTTGTATACCTTCTGAATCTTTGTACTTCCATTTAGCGCACAATTTCTAAGCATTGGCGACCTGCATAACACTTAACCTTGTTACATTCAGTAAAACTTCCATCTCTCAATTGATTAAAAAAAGGCCTTTTTTTACACTAATCAAAAGAGATTTCACTCTATTACATAAAAGTTAAAGATTACCAGGTTTGGAAATACATGTTGTTATTCTTGCAAATAGCACAATTTCACACCTATGGGAGAGAGGATAAGGATGAGTTTTCATTTGTTCCTTTCCTTTCACATAAAATGCTGAGTTGGATCGTGATTAAATTTGACTTAAAGGCTTTTTAAAAAAAGAGATCTGTATGTGTCCTCTGAATTTAGGATGCTTAAATGTAGCCAACCAATACCATGGTTAAAGAAAGAGTTAAACGTACTGGAAAAATAAAGTCATAGCTCAAGTCCTTGTTATTGCACTGGAAAAAGTCTCTGAAGTGTCTCTGTAAAACTTCCATGTGAGGACAGAAATGTACAGTTACATTTCATAGGCAAATGTAAACCAAACTTTCTTCAGTTTCATGCAATATTCAATATACTACTGCATGGGAAGCTGCTATACATGATAGTGTCTTCACTAGGACTTCACTAGTCATTGATTTATGCACATTGAGATGACTACAAGCTGAATTGTATAGCATTCTGTTTCATAACTAATGATGGGTAAACTTCAGAAAATTCCCAGTTTAGTGGTAGTTCTACTAAGCATCCAAGGTCAAAATTTTCCAATGGTTCTCAACCAGAGGTTTTGGACCCCTTGAGAGGGCTGCATGCACGTTTCAGAGGGTCCTGAGGCCCAAGGCAGAAAGCCCAAGTCCCACTGCCTAGGGCTGAAGCCCTCAGCAACTTAGCTTCATGGAGACCCATGGTATGGGGCCTCAGCCAATTGCCCTACTTGCTATCCCTTAATGCTGGTCCTGACTTTTATAGGCAAAAAACCTGTTGTTGTGGTACAACTGATGTTCTTTAGCTGTACAGATTGAACCACTCTAATCTTGCATTCTCCAGTCTGGCAACATCCGTGATCCAGCATGATTTTAGTTATCCAGACGTCCACTTATCATGAATGTGGCCAAGTTTCCTGTGGTCCTATAAAGTTTGTTTACAGCCACCAGTCCTGGCTCTCAGTGTTCTGTGCTGTTATTTAGCTCTAATTTCCACTAATTAGAAGATCCCAGTAAGCAGTGGAAGTGTTGGTAATGCTGCTAGACAATATTAATCTCGTGTGGTTCGGCAAATTCTCTGGTGCCAGACTAGAAAAGTTCAACCTGTATTTGAAAATCCAGTTCATCCATCCGTAGCCTTGAGTACCATGCTCAGGATCATCAAGAAAGTTATGACTGATCGAATTCTAGAAATTAAGGCATGGAGGATAGTTTCTAATATTATCCAAGAAGCTGTTCACTTCGTTTTGTTAATTAACCTCTTTTTTCTTAAATTGAATTATATTTTCAAATATTAAAAATGAATATGGTTAATCATTTTTCTCCCTCCACCCTTTTTGTTTTACATTTGCAAAACAAACATCCACTGGGTGCCTGCTTGCCCTATCAGTACTTTGCTATTTCCAAGATACTTTGTTTTACATATACACACAAACTAGTCAAGTGTATGGAAATAAATATTTAAAACAGAAAATTACTGGTGCCCACTGAAAGTTACTGTTGCTGATGGATCAAACACTCCCTAAAAGTCAGAACTCCTGAAATATCTGGCATTTTCCTTAAATAAAGAATGAGTAAGGACTTCAGGATACATGCTATGTGTGGTTTATTATATTTCTCTAGTGTTTGTTTGATCTTACCCCTACTAAAACTCCTGATGTTTACCTCAGATCAATTTATTGATCTACAATACTGAAAGGAGTTTCCATTTCTGATTCATGGAACTGAAATATTTCCTCAGCATTCATAGTGTTAATCTGTCCATCAACTGCACCAGACTAACATGGCTACATTTCTACCACGTAATTAATTACGGCAATGTTAAATATATCTCCTGCAGCCTTTAGAAAATAATATAATACTTCCAAATACATACTCTAGTGAATTTTACTTCATTTTCTCCAGGTTTTTTATCTCACAGGTATGGCTAACAAGCATTGAAAAAGTATCAAAAGAACAAGGAAATATGGCACAAATGAAAATCTAAATGTGGAAGAGAATAACACATACCTCACATAAAAGGATCCTTCATTGCCATGAATGCAAAATGGGTGTAAAACCAGGCCCACCCTCAGGGAAAACGGTATCCTGGGAAAACTTATTTTGGCACTCTGGGCACCGTACCCCATCCCAACTATTCCTGGTGCACTGGGCTCCCCATCATCCCAGCCCCCACAGGCTCCAACCTTTGTGCTTAATTTGTAATCAGAGAGGTGCTATGGCTCAGCCCCAGCAAATCTGACACAAATTATGCCCTGGTTGGGCAGCTGAGGCACATCTACACAGAAGGGATAAACTCAAAATAAGATACATCAATTGAGTAGTGTGGAGAGGTGTGGTGCTGGAGTGGCCCGCCCCGAGGGCCACACAGGGTCCTCCGCCCTCCCCTCCGATTTCCCTCACCCGAGGTCTCGTCCTCTTTGTGCTCCCCGATCACCCAAGAGCCCTGTCCCGAGTCTGACAGGGTCTGTCCACGCTCGGTCTACTGCGAGTGGCATCCGCATTGGCGCGAGGGGGTAGGGGGGCTCGGTCCCACCCTCACTCTGAGCCCCGACCCAGGGCCCTAAGGTCTGGGGGGATACGCCAATCCCCGCAGCCCTGGTTGGTGGGGGATGGACCCCTAAACACACCAACCCCCCAGGTTCCGGCACCCTGCCCTGGGTCGCTTCCTACCTCCCTCGCCGGGCCGCTGTGACAACTAGGTCTCGGGGGTCTACGCAGACGGGGTCCGAGGTGCCTCTGTCGGTGCTTCCTCCTCCCAGCTGTGTGTCTGCCTTCCCCCCTGTCTCTGGCGGCGGCGCTCCTTTTATGCGTCCCGCCACACTGAAGTCCTCCGTAGTGGGGCCGACACGCCCCTTCCGTGGGGGTGGTTGGCCCGCCAGGGCACCGGCGCAGGTCGATGCCATGGGCAGTGTCAGTGCCCGGTGCTCTGGCACAGCTGGGGAAGCGGCGGTGGAGTCAGGCGCAGCTGATTGGGGCCGCTGCTTCTCCCCAGCAAGCCGGGGACAGCGTCCAGTGAGTGTGGGGCGTGGGGTCTGCCCCGTCACAAGTAGCTTAAGTCGAAATAGCTTATTTCGACTTTTGGTGCTGTCTACACAGCAGTTATTTCAAGGTAGAGGACATTTTCTCTGACTTCCCTTACTCCTCATACAATAAAGGTTACAGAAGTCAGAGTAAGCAGTCCTCTAGTTCAACATTATTTTGAAATTATGTCAAAATAACGGTGTTTGTGTAGACGCAGACTATGTTATTTCAGAGTCACATTAGTTATTCTGAAATAATGCCTCTGTGTAGACATAGCCCCGGAGAGCAGCAGCTGATGGAGATACTCCAAGCTCTGAAGGCAGCGCTGCCTCTAACAGCAGGACAGAAGGAACTGTTGCAATACCACAGCATGGCACCCTTATTTCTGCATTACTCCTGGCAGTGGTGCTGCCTTCAGAGCTGGGCACCCAACTAGCAGCCAGTTCTCTCCAACCACCCAGGCTACTTAGAGGAGCTTCTGAACTCAGGGAAGCTACCCTAGCCATACAGTCCTGACCATCGTGTCCACAGAAAGGGAAGACCAGGGGCTAGTCCACTGTCTCCACAGGGGTAGTCCCTGTGGCCTGTTTCTTCCAGCTTGACTGGCAGCTCTGAACAGTATCACCAGCACTCCTTGTCCAACTGGCTAGGTGGAACTCTAATCCCAGGCTCAGCCAAATTCATCCTACTTCGGCAACCCAGGCCTGCCTACTGGCAACAATTGGATGGCACCCTGGTCATTCATCTACCCCTATGGCCAGCCTTGTGTAAAACACTCTCTAAGGCAGAGCTACTCAACTTTGGAAGCCCTGGGGGCCAGAATGATACATCACATGCAGAAGGCTACAACTTAAATGTGGTAGCATATGCATGCAAAAATATATGCAAATAGTTTCTTTCACATAATGCCTCAGGACTCCAGGCAATTCCTTCCTAGAGGCTAGAAATGCCAACACCCTGCACCTGTCTATTCCAGCCAGCCTGTCTGCTTGCATCTTTCAATGCTCACCCCGCCTGGGAGATACCTCACCATTGTGGAGCGTGTTCCCAGTGGAGGCCATGTTCAAAAGATCCCATCCGCAGGCTGCATGTTGAGTAGCCCTGCTCTAAGGGGAATGCTAGTGTTTTACACCAAGTTTTCACAGGTGAAAATGCCTCCATAAGATTTTTCTTCTATTAAATGTGCTGGAGAATTGCCATTTCCATTTTCCAAGAAGCTCCTTATGTTACTGAGGCTTTCAGACAATTGAAGTCTAATTAGGGCATCTTCAGTGCAAAACTATTTTGGGGTTTATGAACCTATTCTGGCTAGTGGAACTGAGCTTCACAATCTATGGCACTCTCCACCTGGCCAAGACCCTGTATGTTGCTGCAGTAGCAGAAAGGGACTGGAAAATCCCTTTAGCTGGCTATGGAAGAATTCCTGTAGCGTGAGCATTGCATAATAATGCCACCATTATTTGAAAGTTATAGGGGCATACCATGGGTGAATTGGGAGGGACATATTAGGATTAAGAAGAAGTGGGCAAAGCACAACACTGAATAAATTCTTGACTAAACTAATAACCAGGTATGGACTAATGTAATCTGAGACATTTAGGGTACGTCTACACTGCACCATTATTTAGGGTACATAACACTGCACCACAGCTGTTATTCTAGAAAAATAATACTAGTATCCACATAGCAATTGCATAATTTCAAAAGAAAATCCAAATAACAGAAGGCTTTTTCCAATGAGGGTAAAGCTCATGCCATGAGGAATAAGGCCTCTTCCGAAAAAGACGCTTCACTGCTTCTAAGTAGAAATAGCTTCTCACCAGGGCCAGTCTAAAGATATTCCTCCCCAGTGCCTCCTGGGGCTCTAAATCGAGATAGCACATCCACCTTAGGGAAGCCTGCCTCAGACTAATTTTAAGGCTTACATGTAGTGTGGATGCTCTATTTCGAATTAAGCTTTCCCAGAATATATCTTCCAGAATAGCTTATTCCACAAGAAGCTTGCAGTGCAGATGTACCCTTAGTTGTACCAGTCCATAGAACTGTCCAAAATCAGTTGGGTGACTCAAAACCACCTTAGCCCCTCTCTCCCCTAGGCTGTACTATCACACCTATCAAGTATATGGCATGCTGATATACACTTTGAGTTTGATTCTGATCTCACTTACTGATAGTATGCTAGAGCAATAAGGGGTAAGTGAAGTGAACAGAGTTACAGCAGTACAAGCCAAGTCTGAGTGAGGATGCAGTGCACACCACTAAGGTCTGGTCAGACTGCGTTGCAGAATAAGTGACTGCGGAATGCAAAAAAATGTAGAATTCTAGTAATGATCTCGGCATTGACCCATCTGAAATCTGGCACAGATGAAATTGTTTTTGTGTGTGTCTCTGGCTTGTAATAAAAGACAAGCACCTAGTAGCTCATTCTATTATTATAATAACAGTCTTGTTTCCTTGTACCTGATCAGATCAACATATGGTTGTGTGTAAATTACGGTTAGTGGTGGTTCTTTGAATGCAGATTTTACTGACAAAAAAAACAAACAAACCACTCAATCAAAAGAAAACCCCTATATCTATCTATCTGAAAAGACTCATCACCCATAGGAATGCTGAGTCGTTTTTCCTGGTGCATATTGTACTCAACTGATGCTTGAGGTAATTCTTCACTCTCAGGTTGTGGGTGATCAGCAACAGACATATTTTTGGAAGTAAAGATGAAAAACTTATTTATGTGGATTGATGACTTGAATCCTCTTTCAGGTTTTCATTTTTACAGTGATGGCAAATAACATAAAATATGTAATACCAGAAAAAGATAATAAGGAAAAAATAGGATGCTATCTTCCTTTCACTTGTTTCTTTCTTTTGTCATAAACTCATTGAGAAATGTCCCATCCAAGATATCTAGTGTATAATAGGTAATAAAATGAGTAATATTCCATACTATCATTGAGATGGGATGTGAAAAGTGGGCTTTCTTATTACAAGGCACACGTTCTAGCAAAAGTATGACAATTTCTCATTTAAAAACTGCAAAGGCCGAAGTTGTAACTTCTGAAATGGAGTTATGCTCATGTATTCCAGAAGTGAATTTGGTAGAGTACATACTAGTAGGGGGACATCTAAAATGAAAACAAACATTTTCTGTTTCCTATTAATTAGCCAAATTCTGCCTTCACTTACCCCATGTCAATCCAGAATAACTTCACTCAATTCCACAGAATGTGTGTATTCAGATTTATATATATATACACTTTGGTAAGAAATGTATGTGTGTGTTTTAATCACATTAAGTGTGTGGATTAAGACTGATTTTTTTACACAAATGATATGACACATTAAAGCACTTATTTGAAAATATTAAGCTATATATTTTGTTAAACTGTGAAACAGATAGTGTTGGAGCTAGAACTGAGCTTTGCAAAGCAAACCCTAAGGATAGTTTTATAGTGCTTGTCATTATTAAATAAAGTGCAAATCTTCTATTGATTCCTTTATGCCATTCCAACTGCTTTAAAACATTCTTCCTTTGGATACAATCATTCTCATTTGTGATCATGCTGTGTAGTTATGTTACTCTAGTAAAAGTTACTGAATAAGAGACTATGTAGTCATTTCAATGATTTTTCACACTTAACAGTTTTAAGCTTTTATCTCTTTTAAGCAGATTCAGTCTTAGTGAAATGTGCTGAATTGACTTAGTCCTCCAATTTATGGAAAAAATTCACACAATTTTAAAAAATTCAATCTGATTATTTTTTATTTTAAAATTGCATTTTTTTTAAAAAAATCCAATTTGTGAACACTTTTGAGGGGGAAATTAGTTCCCCTTCTCTCTTGGTATTTTTCTATCATGTAACTTTCCAAAACACTTCCAAAAGGATTAAAGGAGAAAAAAAGAAAGGAGGAAAAGGTAGAGGGAAAAATACTCCCCAAAATTTTAAAATAAAAAAAAATCCAGAATATTCAGTTTAAATAAGCAATCAGCATTTTTTTAAAAAAAACTAAAGCTTTTGAAAAAGGCCATTTCTCATGAAAAATATGTTTGCTTTGAAAGTTTTGAACAGCTGTATTGTTTAGCGACAGCACAGATATAGCATAAAATTATTTCTGTTTCTCCACTAATGTGCATTAGCTGGTCTAAAGGGATTATGAAAACCATGAATTTTTATCAGATAATATTAAAAAGGCTTTGGTATGGGTTTTTTGGAACAATGTTGATTTTTGTTTTTTATTTTCCTAAATTGTTCCATGGAAAAAATCCCATTTCCTGATCAGTTGTAGTTTGGACATATGATTTCCAGAAACTAGACTGTGCCCAACAACTCACTTCACATAGAGTAAACAGCCATTGAACAGTGGGCTTGTAATCACTTTAATGTTAGCTTGAGATATAATTTGAGTGTTTCCCCTAATATGTCTCTGTCCACATACAAACATCTTTAGGTTGAGTGAAGTGGTGGTTTAAACTTAAGCTAGCTGGCCCATCAGGGAGTAAGGTTGAAGCTCAAGTACTGCTGGCACTCCAATGACTAGTATGCTGCTACAAGTTCCATCAAGTTCCAGCAATCCCTAAATGCCTTCCTAAAATTCCATCAGGGGTTATTTATTTTGTCTACTTCTCCCCTGCCTTTTAAAGCAGAAATGATATCCAGCCAGTATGAATACCCCATTTTGATGTTTAAAACCCAGCTTCATATGTGGCCCTCTGTGACATTAGCATCTATAACTCTTCTGTATCAATTCTTCCAGGTGAATGTGACTCTTCTTTCAGAAATGGTAGACGTATTATTTGCAGTGTTGCAGAGTTTGCAGTGTTGCTGCAGCCGTGTTGTTGCAACTGTGGCCTTCAACCCCTCTCCCGCCAACTTGCTCAGCTCTTCAAGAGAAACATGTTCCCCCAAGAACAGCATGTCCTGCCAGACCAAAGATACAAAACCTGCAGATGTACCTCCACTGCTACAATTATCAGTGTGTACCATAATTCACCTTTCAAGATCTATAAGTCCTACACATGACTATCACATCATATGGTGTACCAAAACCAGTGCACTGAATGCCCCAGTAACAATTAAGTGGATGAAACCAGACAACCATACGACCAAATTCATATAGAAAAATGATAAGGCAAAACCACTGTATTGTCCATGGGAAAACACTCCATATCTGACTTCTCAATCCTTGTACCTGTAGAATTGAGACAAGGAAAGAGTGGCCCGCTGAGGATGCAATTCAAAATCAGCCACAGTTCTGTCTTCTAATATATTTCCTGGAATTTGAAGTGTTACTGCTTAGTAAATTATATCAAAAATGGTCTAATTCTTCCACTTAGAGGCATTGTGATTTTCTTGATTGTTCTCCTGAAGATACTAGGCAATACATAACATTTGACAGTAGAGTCATTAGAGTCCATTTACTAAACCGTACATATTTCTGTGTTTATTATTACATGGGCTGAGAGACTGAAATTTTTCCATATTTTAAGAATAGAAAAAAATCATAAATATTTTGGCAATTAGAGTAGTCTGAATAACACACTGATCCCTCAACTCTCAAAGGCCAAATGGTCTTCATAGGAATGAAGTGTGGTGGACTTTGTATCGTATTCATCCAACTTGAAAGAGATGGAGATGAAATTCCAAAAAACAATTTCTCTAATCTTCACTCCAGTGATTCAAGTAGATAACACACTGATTGAGAGGCATACATAGAAGAAGAATAAATTGTCCTGGCAGGCATCTAGGGCATTAGGGGTTAGTTACCTGAATCCTAACTAGTTCAATTTTGAAAGATGAAGTTCCTGTCAAAAGCCCTACATTTGTCTTTTTCTGCCTGAGTCTGAAGAATTTCTATAAATACTCAGTCTCTAGTGAAGAACTCTAGCCCTTTCTATAGAGTGAGAAATAGATCCCATTGATAAAGGGTTCATTATTATTTATACCAGGTATATTTTATGGTTATCTGGTATATTACGTGTCTGAAATTTAATGTCTGTACATTTTAGAATGCATGTCCCCTGAGGTAGGGATCATATCTTCATGTATGTCTTGTACAGCCCTAGCAGGTATCAATATAATAATACGGATGAAAAGCAGTTCCAAGTGTGGGAAGCATCTTGAAACACAAAGTGGAGAAAGAAGGTGAAGATCACAATAAGGAGAGACAACTGGGAAAGCAAAAGGATAAGTGAGTGGAAGGAAAAGAGGAAATGAGAGTAGAGAAGTACATACTGAGTGAAATTATGCCAGACCTTAAAAATCAGACCAGGAAGCTTAAACTTCATACTATAAATACACAGGAAGCCAGGAAAAGTACCTGAAGAGGGAAATCACATGGGTAGAATGCCAAGACTAGAAGATGGTCTTATCATTAGTGGAGGCAGGGCATATCCTGTAAAAGAGATAAGATGTTGGGAGAGCAGAGGACAGAAGTAATTGTAGCATCTACAAAGTTTTAGAAGTAGGGGGTCTAGTAGGAAGGCTTGATTTGGTATAATTACCAAGGAAGGGGATAACAGACATCTTGGCTTGAGAGCTTCATTACACAGAAACTGAAAAGGACACACACAGAGATATGCACACACTTTACTATGCACATGGCAAAAACAAGCTTGAAAATCAAGGGAAATGTATTTCCCTGCTCTAACATTAATTCTCACATTTATTTTGTGGATTATTAATTCAGCACATGTGATTGTAATGTAGCAATGAAAGATGGAATAATGGGTGAAGATAAACTCAGGTCTAAAAGGAAAGATGGTCTCACCTATCTTCTCAAAGAATTGATTATCATGACTGGAAATCCCCCTCTTCTCCACAGGAGGTGTTTGGTACTCACACGGAACTCTTATGTGTGTATCCCTGCACAGCTTACATATGCGCTATGTGCAAAAAATGAACTAGGAACATACTAAGCAAGATCATTTATGAAATATTCTGTCCTCTTTAGTAGGACTACAAAACAAGGCTTATTGGAGGTGCAATGGGAATTTTAATGGCCATTAAGACTCCCTACTGAAATGTGAAAGTTGGTCTAATGTATTGGCACCAATACAATGCCTCTTCCCATCACAGACGAATTGGCTGTTACTGTTAGAGTTGGATTATGTTCATTTTCCCTTCCTTTACAAATTTAAGCCTGTGATGTTCTCATCAAGGGAAATGATGATAGAGTTACAGCAGGTATGTGATTAAATTTTCTCTGCAGCAATCACTAAATAACCTACAGCATACTATTTCCTGTCTTTGTTTCATTCTGTAAGCTGCAGTTTATGTTGACTTCCAGGTACGGTTCTGCAAAAAAAGAAAAGTGTAGAGCAGACTGATAGGTCTCAGTATTTTGCAAATAAAAATGATGAGCCAAAAGCTTCATCATGGGAAGCGGCAGGAAAAAAACCTATTTCAAACTGTCCCTTATATTTTTACATCTATTGCAAACAGCTTCTGCTCTGTCTCTTGCCCTAGTTGTAGGTCAACAAAGACAGCTGCCTTTTATTTCAAAGAAGGCCAATTGCTGAATTCAGCTTGGGATTGGGTCCTTTCTATGTGATCATTCTGGAGCAAAGAAAGCACACAGATACTGCTGTCCATTCATGGGTGATTAGCAACAATGACATTAACTTGACTTGCTCCATCATCTACTTGTCACTTAACTAAATGGAGTTTTGCACTCGGCCTCAGCAGGCCCTAACCTCTGATTGAGAGAAGCTGAGCTTGAAAGACAGAGGATGGATCACTCAATAATTGCCCTGTTCTGTTAATTCCCTCTGATGCACCTGGGATTGGCTACTGTTGGAAGACAAGATACTGGACTTGATGAATCATTGGTCCAACCCATTATGGCCTCCAAGGTTTCTTTCTTTTTCTGTAAGACTTGTAGGGCATGTCTACACTTCAGCATTATTTCAAAATAATGTCAGTTATTTAATATAACAACATTATTTAATATGTCATTTATGAAGATCATCCCAGACAGATGTCCATCGAACCTGCTTTCAGATATCTCCAACTATGAAGATTCCACAACCTCCCTAGGCAATTTATTCCAGAGTTTAACCACCCTGACAGTTAAAAAGTTTTTCCTAATGTCCCAACCTAAACCTTCCCTGCTGCAGTCTAAGCCCATTGCTTCTTGTCCTGTCATCAGAGGCCAAGGAGAACCTTTTTTCTCCCTCCTCCTTATAACACCCATTTAGGTATTTGAAAACTACGATCATGTCCCCTCTCAGTCTTCTCTTTTTTAAACTAAACAACCCCAATTCTTTCAATCGTTCCTCATAGGTCATGTTTTCTAGACCTTTAATCATTCTTGTTGCTCCTCTCTGGACTTTCACCAACTTCTCCACATCTTTCTTGAAATGTGGTACCCAGAACTGGACATAATACTCCAAATAAGGCCTAATCAGAGCAGAAGAATTACTTCTTGGCTGTGTCTAGACTGCATCCCTTTTCCGTAAAAGGGATGCAAATTAGACACATCGCAATTGCAAATGAAGCGGGGATTTAAATCCCCCCTGCTTCATTTGCATAAAAAATGGCTGCCGCTTTTTTCCGGCTCGGAGCTTTGCCGGAAAAAAGCGCCAGTCTAGATGCAGATCTTTTGGAAAATAAAGCCTTTTCCGAAAGATCCTTTATTCCTTATTTTAAGAGGAATAAGGGATCTTTCAGAAAAGGCTTTATTTTCCAAAAGATCCGCGTCTAGACTGGTGCTTTTTTCCGGCAAAGCTCTGAGCTGGAAAAAAGCGGCAGCCATTTTTATGCAAATGAAGAGGGGGGGATTTAAATCCCTGCTTCATTTGCAATTGAGATGTGTCTAATTTGCATCCCTTTTACGGAAAAGGGATGCAGTCTAAACACAGCCCTTGTGTCTTGTTCACAACACTCCTATTAATGCATCCCAGTGAGGTTTGGGTCTGTAGCTCAAATGTGTTTTATGGAGGCTGGACGATTTTAAGCTAAAATTACTGATTTTAAGGTATCCAGCTCTATAGGATTCATATTTCATAAAATGTTATAGTATGTATGTAGTGCTCTTAGAAGCCACTGGCACTACCCCAGTCTTGATGAGCAGCTCTGATGCAATTCAGTGGATTAGGAATAAGGATAGTTCTGAGGGTACATCTAGACTGCTGTCCAAGGTATACGTCTGCTTTTCTGAAAAAAAATCAGAAGAGCAGATGCATTTTTTCAGCATCCCGGTTAACCTTGCTTTATGAGGAAGAAGGGATGTTCTGAAAGAGGGTTTTTTTCCGACATTTTTCCCTGCGTAGACAGGCCAAATGTCCGAAAAGCATAATTCAGAAGAAAAGTGGAAAAAATATGCAAATTGCGGTTCATAATTTGAGTATCTTTTTCTGACTTTTCTTTGTAGTGTAGACATAGCCTAACTCCCTAACCCAGGCAGACTCAAGCACTTCCCATTTATTCCAGCTACATGATAAAAACAGTACTTGGCCCTCAAGGAATTAATCTGTACACTCCCCAGTAAATAAAAAGGGAAAAGCTGATAAAGGGCACTCGGGTGTTGAATTTATACTAGTCTATTTGTCAAGTGACTGGTAGGCTGTGATCTGTACCATACATCAGAGATTAGAATTTGTCTTGACTGTGTATTTGCTCTTCAATGGTTCTTTGACATCAGTACTATAGATTCTTGTGTCCTTTCCCTATCTCTGTCTCTCCTTTCCTGCTCTCATTTTAGAGCTTACAAAAGCAACTGGATTGATAGCCTTGGAAATTGTAGTCCTCTGTCATCAGAGAAGATGCAGCATGAGCAGCAGCCATGAATTCTTATAGCTTGGGCCACAACATCACTTCCCCCTTGCCCTTGCCCTCTCCCTCCACAAACACATGCACACTGCTGAGCCTACTGCACATAAAAAGAGGAGGGGAAGTTCAGTCTTCATGCCCATTGATGTGTGGGTTCTCTGCTGACACTGCGGAGAAGAGTGCCAATTTTAGAGAGTTTTTGTGATGTTAATACCCAGCTATGAGAAGCCACACAAAGACCAGAAGCTCACTGTCTACTACTTTTGTTTTTAAATTGAAAATTATTATTATTAGTGGCCTTTGATTGAGTTTTGCTGCTCATAGCCAACATCATGGGGAAAAAAGCCCAGATTTGATCGGCTAATTGAAATAATTACATAGCTGCTCCAGATAAAAAAGTTGAATGCACACTATTAAACATGCAGCAATATTGTGAAATATCTGAGTCTAGCAGTGATGTTTGTTTAATGGACCATACTTTCATTTTGTTTCACTGTTTATGCACAAATATTTGACTTTAAATACAAAAGGATTTTCTGAGGAGAAAAATACTTTACAGAAGAAATCTTTTGGAGCTGCTCAGTCTCATTCATACGTCGCCCCTTGTAAGCCCATTTTACAGTCAATAACCACTTAGAATATGTAGGAGCCTCTACAGCTCTACACTTATGTTTCCCACTTGGAACAGAGTCCTTTTTTCCTTTCCAGGAATGGGTCCCTGCCTTCAACAAAAGCCAGGACAGCAGCACTCTAATATTTTCCCCAGTTATTAGGGTATATGTGCATGGGTGAATGGGCTAGGACCTGTACTCTTCTCTCTTCCTGCCACTTAGAACCCTGTGCTGGGACGATGTTAGAATCATATGTTTGGGCAGGGGTCATCTGAATTCTAATCTAACCCTCTGCCATGATGCAGGATTTGTATTGTCTCCCAAAATGATAGGTCTAGTACTAACACTCCGTGTAGATGAATGGAGCAGTTTTCACTTCCTGAAGTATAGTCTCAAGCTATCTGTAGACTCTGGCAGATGTCATTTTCTCTGTTGCACTCTGGCCCTTATTTTTCAAGCTTTCACTCATGCCCATTAGCATTACAAACTTAACTTTCATTTTTTTTAAATGTAAGATTTTGATGCCACCATGAGATTGCAGGAGCTAGGGCCCTAGATATGGGCCTCTATGGTCTTTGTATTAATCTGTTTTTGAGACTATGTGGAGAATAATGTGGGATTTGCAAGGACATTTATCCCATAAACCAAGAGACTATGATAGACCTAAGAAATCAAACGATGATCTAAAAGTTAAAATATGAGTGTCTCATATAAAGCCTTTAAAAGGCATATCTTCAAAGCAAGGTGACATGAATGTGCTCTATAACCTCTGCTTCTGCACATGCAAAGCAAGTTAAGTACTCAGGCATTCATTTACTTCAGCATGAAGTTACCCAGTTTTTACAAGCAAGAATGGCAAGTAACTTCATGGCCATATCAGATTGAATACAGATACTACATACCTTTCACCCTTTTATTTTATGCAAATGAATACATGGTTCATTGTACTGTTATGGAGAGAGCAAAAAACAAATACACTAGAAGACAGCTGTAGAGAAAGACACCCACACAGAGACTGAGGAAGAATAGAACTATCTATAAAAGGTAGCTCTATGAATACACATAAGCCTAGATACCTTGACATACAGAAATAACAATTAAATTGAACAGACTTACGCTGTCTATTTCAGTTGTCCATAGTATTGCCATACAGCTTACAACAACCCCCAGAAACAGAAGGATCACAACCGCTAGATAAAGACGTTATAACTCATTTACAGCCTTTGGGTCCAATACAGCCACAATAGACTCATTAATCATAGTTCCTCTGAGATACCAAAACCATGTAGACTTGTTGTTTATGGACTTGGAAGCTGAAGGATAGCATTTGGCATGGTCAACAGCATTGTAGTCCCACTGAAAGTCTCTCTATGCTTTTGGTGTTAAATGATTTCAAAAAGAGGCAGATGATTAATAAACATTGTCAAGCAGCCAGCCATAGAAAGATGTGCCATGCATACAATGCCTACAATTTATTACAGTCATACTGATAAATATGCTCGCTCTTCTGTACTTCAGTGAAAATGGAAACTGAGGGCCAAATCATTGCTGATCATTGCATTATCCCTAAGCACTGTGTTTGGCTTGCCAAACTAAAAGGGAAGAATCAGTGCCTCCTATTCTCCAATCTCAGGATACGCACTCATAATCAAGGGGCTTGCCACAGTGGTTCAGTGTCTCCAAAGTCTCATCACAGGAAGTTCCTACAGGAACTATGCCCCCACACAGCCCTCCCTCTCTGCTGAAGGTTTGAAGAGCAACGAGGGGCCACTGAGAAGTGTGAAAAGCCTCCATTCTTGTGGCTTTGGCTCAGCATTAAATGTGTTGAGGGGACATGGTTGCAGACTGTCAATTCCCCATAATTCTGCCTCCCCTCTTCAAAGCATCACAGGCCTGTATTGGCACTTAGGCAGGCACCATGTTAGTGGCACATATAGGCATGAAGAGATAAGAAGATTCATATAAATAAGTTGTGTTTTTTTAATTATTTAAATCTAGACAACAGCCTATTCAACCCATTCAGAAACTTCAACAACATAGTTCCTGCAACAAGAGCTATTGGTGATGTCATCTTATTGCTCCCCTGTGTTTCCTGCCCATATACATAGCATGATATGGAATCACATTTGCTACATGAATATGTAAAATGTGAAATGCCAATGGATGTTCAGATCCTGTATACGATTGCTCTGAACTCCAGTATAAAGAGGGAGAAAAACCTGTTGAGAGTCTATGGGTTAAGTTTAAAGGAGCAAACAACAGCAGTGATGTTGTGGTTGGTGTCTGCTATAGGCCACCGAATCAGGTGGATGAGGTAGATGAGGTTTCCTTTGGACAACTGAGCGAAGCTGCCAGATCGCAGGCCCTGGTTCTCGTGGGGGACTTTAATCACCCTGACATCTGTTGGGAAACCAATACGGCAGTACACAGGCAATCCAGGAAGTTTTTGGAGAATGTTGGGATAACTTCTTGACACAAGTGCTGAAGGATCCGACCAGGGGCCGTGTGCAGCTTGACCTTCTGCTCACAAACAGGGAGGAACTAATAGGGGAATTAGAGGTGGGTGACAATCTGGGAAGCAGTGATCATGAGATCGTAGATTTCAGGATCCTGACCAAAGGAAGAAAAGAGAGTAGTAAAATACATACCTTGGACTTCAGAAAAGCAGATTTTGACTCCCTCAGAGATCTGATCTGATGATCCCATGGGATGCTAACATGAAGGGGAAAGGAGTCCAAGACAGCTGGCAGTATTTTAAAGAAGCCTTATTGAAGGCACAGAAAGAAACCATCCCGACGCGTAGCAAGAGAGGCAAACATGGTAGGAGACCGGATTGGCTTACAGGGGAAACCCTTGGTGAACTTAAGCACAAAAAGGAAGCTTACAAAAAGTGGAAACTTAGACAAATGACCAGGGAAGAGTTTAAAGGTATAGCTCGAGAATGCGGGGGGGTTATCAGGAAGGCGAAAGCGTAAATGGAATTGCGACTGGCTAAGGAGGTGATAACAAGAAAGGATAACAAGAAAGGTTTCTACAGGCATGTTAACAAGAAGAAGGTGATCAGAGAGGGTGTGCAGCCCCTAATGGATGAAGGAGGTAACCTAGTGACAGATGATGTGGGGAAAGCTGAAGTACTCAATGCTTTCTTTGCCTCTGTATTCACGGACAAGGTCGGCTCCTGGACTTCCGCGCTAAGTGACGCAAGATGGGATGAAGATGGACAGCCCGTGGTGGGTAAAGAACAGGTTAGGAACTATTTAGAAAAGCTAAACGTACATAAATCCATGGGTCCGGACTTAGTGCACCCGAGGGTACTGAGGGAGTTGGCAAATGTCATTGAGGAGCCTTTGGCTATTATCTTTGAAAAGTCGTGGAGATCGGGAGAAATCCCGGATGATTGGAAAAAGGCAAATGTAGAGCCCATCTTCAAAAAAGGGAAGAAGGATGATCCAGGGAACTATAGGCCAGTCAGTCTTACCTCGGTTCCTGGAAAAATCATGGAAGGAATCCTTAAGGAATCCATTTTGAGGCACTTGGATGAGAGGAAAGGGATTAGGAATAGTCAGCATGGATTCACAAAGGGAAAGTCATGCCTGACCAATCTGATTAGCTTCTATGATGAGGTAACTGGCTCGGTGGACATGGGGAAGTCAGTGGATGTGATATACCTCGACTTTAGCAAGGCTTTTGATACGGTCTCCCACAATATTCTTGCCAGCAAGTTAAGGGAATGTGGATTGGATACATGGACGGTAAGATGGATAGAAAGATGGCTAGAAGGCCGGGCCCAGCAGGTAGTGATCAATGGCTCAATGTCAGGATGGCGGTCGGTTTCTAGTGGAGTGCCCCAAGGTTCGGTTCTAGGACCGGTTTTGTTCAATATCTTTATTAATGATCTGGATGAGGGGATGGATTGCACCCTCAGCAAGTTTGCAGATGACACTAAGCTGGGGGGAGAGGTAGATACGCTTAAGGGCAGAGATAGGGTCCAGAGTGATTTAGACAAATTGGAGGATTGGGCCACAAGAAATCTGATGAGGTTCAACAAGGACAAGTGTAGAGTTCTGCACTTGGGACGGAAGAATCCCAAGCATAGTTACAAGCTGGAGGCCAACCAGCTAAGTAGTAGTTCTGCAGAAAAGGACCTGGGGGTTACAGTGGATGAGAAGCTGGATATGAGTCAACAGTGTGCCCTTGTAGCCAAGAAGGCCAATGGCATATTAGGTTGCATTAAGAGGAGCATTGCCAGCAGATCCAGAGATGTCATTATTCCCCTTTATTCGGCATTGGTGAGGCCACATCTGGAGTATTGTGTCCAGTTCTGGGCCCCCCACTACAAAAAGGATGTGGACGCATTGGAGAGGGTCCAGCGGAGGGCAACCAAAATGATTAGGGGGCTGGAGCGCATGACTTATGAGGAGAGGCTGAGGGAGTTGGGTCTGTTTAGTCTGGAGAAGCAAAGAGTAAGGGGGGATTTGATAGCAGCCTTCAACTTCCTGAAGGGAGGTTCCAAAGAGGATGGAGAGAGGCTGTTCTCAGTAGTGACAGATGGCAGAACAAGGAGCAATGGTCTCAAGTTATGGTGGGAGAGGTCCAGGTTGGATATTAGGAAAAACTATTTCACTAGGAGGGTAGTGAAGCACTGGAATGGGTTACCTAGGGAAGAAGTGGAGTCTCCATCCCTAGAGGTGTTTAAGTCCCAGTTTGACAAAGCCCTGGCCGGGTTGATTTAGATGGGATTGGTCCTGCCTAGAGCAGGGGGCTGGACTTGATGACCTTCTGATGTCTCTTCCAGTTCTATGATAAGGGGATGGTTTGAGAACATGATCTTGGTAACTAATTGACCATTCATTATCAGTGGGAAATAGGTCAATGGAGTTACTATAGAAAACTTTCTGTGTGTCTGGCTGATGAGTCTTGCCCACATGCTCAGGGTTTAGCTGATCGCCATATTTGGGGTCGGGAAGGAATTTTCCTCCAGGGTAGATTGGCAGAGACCCTGGAGGTTTTTTGCCTTCCTCTGTAGCATGGGGCACAGATCACAGCTGGAGGATTCTCTGCATCTTGGGGCCTTCAAAGTATTTGAAGGCTTCAATATCTGAGACATAGGTGAAAGGATTATTCTAAGAGGGGTGGGTGAGATTCTGTGGCCTGCACTGTGCAGGGGGTCAGACTAGATGATCATAATGGTCCCTTCTGACCTTAAAGTCTATGATTCTATGAATTTTCTGAGATTTTCCTTCATCTACATAGGATCAAGCTGCTTTCACCAAGTGGGGGAAAAGTCCACAGATCAGCTTGTTCTGATAAACATCTCCCACAGTTTTAAGAATTTCCACCATAGTACTAATAGCCACAAGATTGCTCATTTGAGCAAAAAGCAATTGATACATCTATAGCTAATTGCTTTAACGATGTTGTCACTACTGACATTGACAAAGAAGCTATCAATAAGAGATCCATCTTCTAGCAACATCCGAAGTTTTTTGCATTTGTGTATATGTTCAGGGATGCGTGGTCTTTGTAAAGGCAACCCATGTTAAGATTATTGTCATGTAAGTGGTTGTAGCACTAGCCATAAAACTATCAAAGGCTAGTAGATTGAGAACAAATAGACTGAGAAGAGACTTGTCTTTGCAGTTCTTCAAACATAACTGATGCAGTGGGAGTCAAAGCTAAGACAGCTTACAGAACTTATACAGGTCCATATCTTTTAATGGAACAGCTAATAAAACACTTAGTAGTCTTACTAAGAAATCTGGACATTTCAGGACCGAAGGGTGCATGTTGACGGAGCAGACAATCCTGTCAACACCTAGAACTAGTGTCCACCTCCAACTCTGGAAACAGCTGCAGTTATCTCCCTGTGCAGCTGTAGGCGAGGAATATTTCATAAAGTGAATCTATGATTGCTCCCATCATTCTGGGTTTGCTTTCTATGTTTGGCTTTGCCAGAAGTACAGCTCTTGTACTGACATGAGTGGAGGCCCAAAAGTGACCAGTAGTAAGTGTGTGAAACCAGGTGAGAAAGGAACAAAGTCAGGTTTTAGACTGCCACACTCACCACTTCCTTTAGGCAGGAAATGGTTGATGCCAATTATCTGTATAATTTCATGTGTGGTAAGTACTTTGAGGGTGTTCACAGCAAGCACCAATTCTCCACGTATTTTATTGTAGAACTTAAGCTTCTGTATTTTACTGCTAATGACCATAACTCTGTTCTGGTAGCAGTGGGATTACAAAATGTTAGCAGGTTTTCCTGGTTTTCTTTTTTAAACTGAGGAAAAACATTTGAGACCTTGCCAATTCTCCTTCACTTTCCTTTCTGGCTTCCTATTTTCTTAGTGATGGTATATTTTCATCACGATCATCACTGAGAAAACAGAAAAGCACTGTTACATCACTTATCACTTTCCTCAGGCTGCACTTCTTCCACAGAACAAACATGGATTTCTACTACTTCCACCTTTGTCTTACTTCTCTCATGAGCCACAAAAACCTCAGCCATCTATTGGCACTATAATACTGTAGAGAACAATCCTGCATTGGTGTGCATACTAGATAAGTCTTTTCAATTCCAAACTCTTATAGAAGTTAAGAGACAAGTTGTGGTTAGAATCCTGGAGTGGAAATAGTGGTTCTGGCAGATAAAGGAGGACAGATTAGCAGCAATGAATATTAAGCTATTGTTTGGATTTTCAGTTTTGAAGGTGCCACTGCTGCTTTCCACTACAGAGGATGAGGCACTAGAGTTGAAATATGGTTAATAAGACCGTAGGGTTTGGGTTGGAGGGTGGGGCTTTGTCACGGGCAACTGGGGACCTCAAACATCTCAAATGGGTGCTGCCTCTCTGTACTTATAGTATAGGCATAGGGCACCAGTGAGCCAGCACCTTGCCTCAGATGGTAAAGGACTCATCTATGCAGCCTAAAACTAACCAAATAATCAGAATATCTAAAAAGAGGAGAAAATATTTCTAAAAACAGTGCACTGACTCCCAACTCTGAACCCAACTACAATGTAGCTGCTGTTTGCCACTGTGATTTTGACTAAAGTGTTGTTTTTATTATGGTTTTTAAATAATCGAATATGTTTGGACCTAATCTCTGAAAAGATAACTGCACCTCTACCCCCCGAACACTTCAGTATGTTAACACTGAAATTCTAGCCCAGGAACTAGTCAGCCAACAGCTGCACTTGTGATGGTTTTCTCTCCTATATCCTGGTTTGAGCCTTAGCTGCTGCCTCTTGCCACACATCTGCAGCAAGCACTCTAGGACTGAAAGTTTGAAACTGTGAATCAGGAGGGAGATGGGCTATCTCCAGGACAACCTGAACCAACCCCATGCCAACAGTACTTGTGGAACTACTGAATTTGAAATAAATTCAAATCCAAAGCATCTCAACAGTCATCTGGGATTGGGCTTCTCAGTGAGGAGTCATTGCCACACTGTCTCATTTCTTACCTGACCCCCAACAGTATAGTTATTTGAACATTCTCCCCCAGGCCAAACCAAAATATTTATTCATTCCTTTCAAATAAAAACAAGGTTCATGGGATTTGGAAGTAGGGAGTCCTTGAGGGGATTTATAGAAGGAATAGCTTTGTTTTCTTTATTCATTTCCCTGCTGGACTGTGTGGAAGTGAGGGAACTATTGCAAGAAAGCCTAGGAGGAGAGAGAAGTTTTGCATTTACCTTTCAATGTGATGAGATTTGAGGGTCACTCTTATAGTTGCAGTGCTGAGTTGTGTACTGGCCTAAGTTTCCCTAACTCTGCTATCTCTCAGCAGCCTAAATACTGCAGACACACAAAAAGCAGCCTGATGCGGTTTTGTCCCTTGCTCCCCAAACTATAGCCTGAAGAATTCATCACAAGTCCCTGTGAAAATATGCTTTCAGCTTGCTTGACTGACATTAGGAAAGCACCACCAATCTCTCTCACCCACAGAGAAATTATTACAAAATGACCTAGTTGTCATGATTGAGACCAACTGGCTGCACTGGCCTTATGAAACATAGAAGTCTCTCTTACTATTATCCTCCTATTGGCACACACAGACAACACAGCCAAGTATTCATAACTGAAAATAGAGACTCTGAAAGAGACCCAACATTCAGGTTACACATCTCAGCTTTTAATATTGTGTTCTATATAGTGATTCCCTACTCCTCTTCAGCTCCAAACAGGTCTAGGACACTGGTTGATAGCTCTTGGCAGCTTCACATGGAAAGCAATTTGGCTTTCTGCCTCTTGACAGCTATAAGGTTTAACACTGTGGCCTCAATTAACCAGCCCTAGAAATAAGAGATTTGCTCCCTGCACTTACATATCATACACCTAAACTCCAATTTCCTACTGGCATGCATGTGGCTAAGTCACTCTTTCTTTTTCAGAATTTATTATTATACTAAAAGAGCACAATTCACCTGCAGGTTCATGGTAAAACTAGTGCATATACTGCATTCCATTCTGAACATTTTCTAAAGAGGGCAAAGGTTAGATGTTGAAGAAACAATTCAAAGCTTTGAGATTTAAATAAAACACACAACTAAACTTTCCTAAAAGGAATCAAACAGGCTTTTCACAGAAACAGGTTCTTTCCTATGATATCCAGATCAGACCAAAGAACAATCAGAGCAAACACTCACTCTTTTTATAATCCTTCTTAGTAGGGTGGTTTTCTCCAGCTGAGCCAAGCTACATTTCCCTCTTGGCTAGAGTGGTTGGCAAAAAGGAAAGACACCTGTGTTAATTATCTTGCTCAGGGTTTCTGTGTTAACCCTCTCCCTGCCAATCCCTAGAAAGGTGGCCTTGTCAGTTTCTACTCTTTTTCTTTTCTTACAATTAAGTCCCTGTTTTATTTAATTTATTATTTTAATTATTATTATTTATTTCATAGGGAAGAAATCACCAACTGAAAATAGTATTAGCTGCATAGCCATGAGTTAAAGGCAGAGGGGAGGGGGGAAATATGTTTCAGAAAGATGGTATTCACACTCAGAAGGCTTCCCTCTTGAAACACTGTGGTGCTGCTGTAGGACTTTGGCATACACACTACCTGTGCCAATAGGAGGAGTTCCTTTCTCAATGAAAGTAAACACCTCTCTAGCTGTGTCTACACTCACGGCTTCTTGCATGAGAAATATGTGAATGAGGCAAAGTGTGGAATATCGCTGAGCCTCATTTGCATACCTAATGAGCCGCCATTTTTGCAGAAGAGGCTCTTGCACCAGAAGGAGCTGTCTACACTGCTCCTTCTTGTGCAAGAAAAACCCTCTTGCACAATGCTGCTACGCTGATTATTTTTAGGAATCAGCGGGAGCCGCCTCTCCTGCCCCGGGAACCTCGGCGCGTTTCGGCTGGATTGCCCCGCCGAGGGAGTGACCCGTTACCTGAGCGCTCACAGGGCCCTGGGATGGGACCCGGTGGAGTAGGGTGGGCCCGGGTCCCCCTACCTGGGGGCCGTCCCCGCGACAACCTATAAACTGTTTTGTGGACTCAGGCCAGAGGGCCTTAGCCCTGCTTAAAGGGCCAGCTATAAACTATTTTGTGGATTGGGGCCAGGAGGCCCGTGGACTCAAGAGGGCAGGCGGGAGGGGCCCGCCACATAAGGGTATTGTGTGCCTTTCCCAACCACCCAACGTTAATGTCAGTAAAGTGACCTTAGTGGTCCATGAGGCAGCACCATTGAAAAGTACTCCTGCCAGTTGATGTAATCGGAGGCCCAGTGCTTGGGATCCTGGATGGAGATTTGGGTGCCATAAATACCTCCCACCCTCCTCCTCCAGTGTTGGGGAAGTCTACGGTGGCAAAGCCAGCAACAATGGGGCCCTTGTCACCCAGGATAATGACCCTGAGCAGCAGGAAAGTGTTGATGGCCCTCACCACCTATGAGAGGATACAAATATAGAATCACAGGGTTGCCAGAGCCCTCAGGAGGTCCTCAAGCCCAAGCCCCTTCCCACAGTGGGAGCAACCCCACAAGTGCCCCATCCCCAGCAGGGCTTTGTGAAGGCAGGACTGCAAAACCTCTAGGGAGGGAGATTTCATCATCACCCCTTTCCCAGGGAACTCCATTCCAGTGCTTCACCACCCTCCTGAGACGATACCAAAAGAGTCATACCTGCATGAGCATGGCCCCAATGGTCAGTCTCCCCACCCCAAACTGGTTCCAGATGGAGCGGTATCTGGAGATAGAGACATGCTTCTGGAGAAGGATGGCGGGTTGCAGGTGGGTGTCCATCACCTGAAGGAAGGGGCAAGCCACACTCACAGAGCTCCAGGAAGGTGTCCTTCTGGATGTGGAAGTTCTGGAGCCACTACTGGTTGTCCCATCACTCCATGACGATGCGGTCCCACCAGTCGGTACTGGTGTCCCATCGCCAGAAGCAGGAGTGCACAGTGTGCAGGAGAGGATGAGAGGGACTGTGCTGCATGAGCAGCAAGTGGAAAGAGGTGAGGAGGTGCCCCAGAGTGAGCTGCAGGTTCTGTTCCTGCAGTGCCATGTGGGCAGCCTGCATTAACTGCACCAGGAGGTGCAGCAGGAGGTCTAAGAGCCAGCGACTTCTTTGCAGCAGGTCTGGCTCCAGGGAAGAAGTGCTGTGGCATCCACAAGAGCAACCAGAGCACACTGTGAGGAGAGTTTGCAGTCCCTTGAGGAGGTAGGCAATGGAGGACACTGAGACACGGCTGTAGAGGATAGTCCCTTTGGCTGTGTCTACACTGGCAAGTTATTCCGGAAAATCAGCCGCTTTTCCGGAAAAACTTGCTAGCTGTCTACACTGGCCGCTTGAATTTCTGGAAAAGCACTGACGAGCTAATGTAAAATCATCAGTGCTTTTCTGGAAAAACTATGCTGCTCCCGTTCGGGCAAAAGTCTTTTTCCAGAAAACTGTTCTGGAAAAGGGCCCGTGTAGACAGCACAGTAGTGTTTTCCACAAAAAAGCCCCGATCGCAAAAATGACGATCGGGGCTTTTTTGCGGAAAAGCACGTCTAGATTGGCCATGGACGCTTTTCCGGAAAAAGTGCTTTTCCGGAAAAGCGTCCTGCCAATCTAGACGCGCCTTTCTGAAAATGCTTTTAACGGAAAACTTTTCCGTTAAAAGCATTTTCGGAAAATCATGCCAGTGTAGACGTAGCCCTAGGGTATGATTACACTAGCCTCCTAGTTTGAACTAGGAAGGCTAATGTGGGCATTCGAAATTGCAAATCGAGCCCGGGATTTAAATATCCCGTGCTTGATTTGCATGTTCCCGGCCGATCGCCATTTTTTAAATTTACAAGCCCGGACTAACTGCCCGCGTCTACATGAGGCAGGGAAATGGGCGTTTGAAATAAAGTCCTAAATCAAACTACCTGTTATTCCTCCTGCAATGAGGTTTAACAGGTAGTTTGATTTAGGGGCTTTATTTCGAACGCTGGTTTTCCTGCTGCATGTAGACGTGGGCAGTTAGTCCGGGCTTGTAAATTTCAAAAAGTGGGGACTGGCCGAGAACATGATGCAAATCATAGAATCATAGATTCACAGAATACTAGGACTGGAAGGGACCTTGAGAGGTCATCGAGTCCAGTGTCCTCCCTTAATTGCAGGACCAAATACTGTCTAGACCATCCCTGATAAACATTTATCTAACCTACTCTCAAATATCTCCACAGATGGAGATTCCACAACCTCCCTAGGCAATTTATTCCAGTGTTTGACTACCCTGACAGTTAGGAACTTTTTCCTAATGTCCAACCTAAACCTCCCTTACTGCAGTTTAAGCTCATTGCTTCGTGTTCTATCCCCAGAGGCCAAGATGAACAAGTTTTCTCCCTCCTCCTTATGACACCCTTTTAGATATCTGAAAACTGTTATCATGTCCCCCCTCAATCTTCTCTTTTCTAAACTAAACAAACCCAATTCCTTCAGCCTTCCCTCATAGGTCATGTTCTCTAGACCTTTAATCATTCTTGTTGCTCTTCTCTGGACCCTCTCCAATTTCTCCACCGCTTCTCCCTTATCCACAAGACTCATTATCCTATTAAAGAAAGCTATCAGATTGGTTTCACATGATTTTTTCTTTACAAATCCATGCTGGCTGTTCCCTATCACCTTGCCAAGTGCGGGATATTTAAATCCCGGGCTTGATTTGCAATTTAGAATGCCTACATTAGCCTCCCTAGTTCGAACTAGGGGGCTAGTGTAGACATACCCTTTAAGCATAAGCCTCAGATAACCTCAGGCAGGAACTCCAGGAAGTGACTTCTGTCCTGATACTCTGCCCGGAGTGTTTCCAGAGGAGTTTAAATGAGATTCAGCCTCCAATCAGTGTGGACGCACTATTTCAACATAGCACTGTGCTATTTCAATGGCCATTTGTAGTGTGGAAATGATATTTCAAAATAGCTATTTCAGAAGTTATTATTCCAAAATAGCTTATTTCAAAATAAAGTAGTGTAGACATACCCTCAGTGAAAAAGTTTAAGAACCTTTGTTTAAGAACTTGAAGCCAGAAAAAAACTGTCCTTTTTCCTATATCCAACACCTACACAAATGAAAGCAACTAAAATGTTCAGAGGTGTGTATAAAAATACACTGTTAAATGCAGGTCACCATTTTTGAAATTTACAAGCCCGGACTAATTGCCCACGTCTACATGCGGCAGGGAAACCGGCATTCAAAATAAACAGTTGATACAAGGTTCTTGACTGATTTCTTATTCTGAACATGTACTAATTGTGACTGCCAAAGAACATAAGGGCCACATGACAGCAGCCATTTTACCCCTAAGAGCCATTTGATGCAGAATTCTAAGAAGTTACAATGCATTAGGGACAAATATCAGGAAAGTCCTCATTCTGATCAGTGCAAAACATAAATGACTGGAATTCATTTGTGGTTGTTTTAAAACATGTGCAAAGAGAGATGCCACTAAACCATTTTGTTTCTTTTCTTGTAATTTTTTGGGGGAAGCACCACTGCCACTCAGTTCCTTCATCTTTAAATTCTTAGTCAGTAGTTTTAAAGCCCCAAGGAAAATGTGAACTACTTATTTCAAATTAATATATTATAATCCAAAGATTAGCTGTATGTGTTCATAATTTGCCCAACAAAGTCTCTGAAAGGCACCTTTATGATTCAAAGTCAAAACTTTTTTTTTTGTTGATGTTTAGAATGAGTTCTCCCAGTTCCGGTAATATTTTTGCTAAATCACAAAGGGCGCATAGTAGTACAATATCACTTAACTGAAAATGTCATTATGGCAGGCAATTAGAATATGTCATTTGAGACCCAACATTTTGAAGGATGGTACCCAGTGCACTCTCACAGGTGTATGTATACAAATAGATATTCACACATATATGATTATAGAGAAGTAGATAAATATGAAGTAAATACGAATAATGTAGCCGCAGAAACATCCAAATGAATGTGATGAGGCTAGATTGTCTTAAGATCCAACAATATTTTTAACATGCCTACAGCCTCCCTTAAGCAGTGTCTGTCTCCCCTAGACAATACCTAGCAGCAATACCCAAATCCATGCATGTTGAAACATAAGCTTCTGCTTGAATTAAAGAACCAGCTCTCGTAGAATGGAAGCAGCATTAGATTTATCCATATGGTCTCACCACTAGGGAATGACCTTGTTTCAGTATATATAGTGTTGTTGTACCTGTGTTGGTCCCAAGATAAGTTTAAGTGCTCAGTTATCTTATTTGTAAATTGGAAAAAAATAGTCTCTCTCACTCACACACACACACACACCCAAAGCCTTGGCTTACTTATTATAAGGACTGCAAAGGACGCAAAAATCTTAATGGCAATCAGCGGAAGAGCTCAGACTGTCACTCACAGCCTTGGAACTTGCAGCTTAGGACTCTATCTCCACATAACATGGCATTCTATATAGCTGTCATTTGCCTCTTTACCACACCCCACCACTGTATGTATGAATTAAAGCTTTTCACAAGATGGCCTGCAGCAGGGGATAAAATTGTAGGAGTTGGCAGCCACTGACAGAAATATACACCCACATCCCTACCCCAATTTGACTGTTGTTGGAATGCTGTACTTCAAACTACCCTACTGACACTCATTATCCCAAGCACCGTAATGTTAAAATTGCTGATACTTTTAAAAAATACAGTAATGGCTAAAATTCTGACAAATTACAGTGGGTGTTGTTTTTAATAATTTGGCATAATGGCTTGCAGCCTTTTCACTAAAGTAGCAATTAAGTCATCACTGTTTCCTGGCCTATTCAAATTTATTGTGTCTGTTTTTATTGCTCATACCTTCAGAACTATTTCACTGCACAACCTGACACCAAAGTCAGAAATCATGCAGGGAAAACTAGTAGAAGAAGAAAGGTCATTAATTGAAATGCTTATTTTTTTATTATGTTCCACCGATATTAACCCAGTTGCAAATGGTTGCGCCTCTCAAACATTAGGTTTCCCTATGTAATTATCATTGCTGTAGTTATATGCCCAGTCAGACACATTGCTCATGTTGAACTCAGAAAAAGCACAAATATGTACCACCAAGTTCAACTAGGTTTCAAGGGTGCCTCGGCTGTGGATACCACATTTTAATTCTTGGTTTCCTTATGAATAATATTTATATACTATTGGCTTTTTGACATGCCACGTCTCTTTTTCATGGCTGCCCCTGGCCTGCTGTATAAATAACATTTTCTGCAAAACCTTGTTATTATCTTAGGAGGTCTGTTCCTCTTCTTATGCCATTGCTGCTGCTACCGCTTCCAACGTCAAAGCGAAATGCTTATAACAGGTCAGCAAAGAGACGTGATTGGGCTAGGGCTTTTAGTTTCAGCGTTGTGCCCATGGTGTGGCACAGCAAGCTTCTTCAGTTTTAGTTTGCAATTTACAAAAGCCTCTCTGCTTATTTCAATATTCCCAGTGTTAACTAGAAAAATGGAGAGATCTGCAAGGAGGCAGAGTGCCAGTAATCGGGGCACAGGACTGATTCAGGAAACCAGGATTTTTTTCCCCTCTGTCTCTGACTCATATTAGCTTACACACTTAACCTCTCCTACCAGAGTTTCCTCCTCAAAAATAAGAGACCAATAATAACCCCATACAGGACTCTATCCTGTAAGTACTGAGCTCTCTGACTCTGACATGGCAAAATATTTAAGCTGTGGGTTGTCCTCTTGACCTCAGTAAGGCTATTCATGCAATTTAGAGGTAAGCACAGATCAAGCTCTTCTAAATCCCTTTGAGATTTATGGATAAAATGCACAATGTCATCTTTAAGTGCAGCTATGTTATTTTAATAATCATCATGGGAGTCGGCCAGATATTCAGAATAAGGGCCTCTAAGTTACACCTCCAAATTCCATGCACACATGAAGAAACAGGAAATTGTGGTCACACATTATAATGGCCTTATGAGGAAATAGGTGGCTATCTGACCGTACATATATGTTGTGAGTACTTGGTTGCTCTTTTAAAAATAATTTGGCTTCATATGTTCCCATGTATTTCCCCTCTTTAGAAAGGAATAGCATCTGAGGTGCAATCCAGGTGCTATAGATTCAGGATGGAATGCCCAGATGGAGTGTAGCCAGGGTCAACCACAATGGCCTTTTAGGCCAGCTTCTTCCCTTTTCTTAGGATATTCCTGTCAGCACTGATAAGGCTCCTTGCTCCATTAACTCCACTCTGCTTTTGACTTTTTTCCCTTTAAAAACAATATGGGGCGTGGGCAAGGTTGGCAAGGCAGAGAGTATGGTACATAAATACACAGTCTTCAAGCAAGCCAGAGGACTGAGCATAGCATAGGAATAGAAGTAGGATATGATTACTACTGAATGACTTTTTATTCATTGGCATTCCCTTTAGACTATGGAAGATTCATATGACTGGATCATCTGTGAGCTAACTCACTCCTTCCCACTTACATAAGGAGGTGCCAGGAACTATAGTCTATGTTCTGGACAGATCTTCAAGTAAGTTTGCCCTCCTATGAGTTTTCTTACAAGATGGCATGATTCAGCAACTGAAGGAATGGAACTATGGACATTTTGGTTTAATGCCCCAAATACTGTTGTATTGAGGGAAACAGAGCTACATGGCATTGTTCGCCTCTTCTTTCCTCTCTAAATAAGAGCATTGAAAAGTCCAGGAAATAAAAGTTACTTACCTGCAACTGTTCTTCAAGTGTGTGGCGAGGCAGAGTGCCGAGGCGACCCCGCCTTAGGGCTGCGCAGGGCCGCTGTCCCACCCCCTTGATGTCCCTCACCCGAGGTCACGGTCCCTTGTGCTCCCCAAACACCCGGTGTCCTGCCCCGAGTCCGGCAGTATCGGTCCACCACTCAGTGTGGTTCACTGACGTCTGCGCCGGCGAGGGAGGGTAGGGGGGCTCAGGCCTGCCCTCACTCCGAGCCCCAACCCAGGGCCCTGGGGGATGCCTCCCCCAGCCCTGGTTGGTGGGGGAGAGGATCCCCTAAACACACCAACTCCCCCTGGTTCCAGTACCCTGCCCTGGGTCGCTTCCTACCTCCCTCGAGGTGTCGCCGTGGCGGCGTGGTCTCTCGGATCTCCGCAGCCGGGGTCCGACGAGCCTCTGCCTGGCCGTCCTCCATCTGGTCACTCTCCTCCCCTCACTCCGGCGGCTGCCCTCCTTTTGAGCGTCCCACCAAGATGATGTCTCCTGCCGCGGGGCGGGGCCACCTCCCCGGCCAGGTGGAGTCATCCCGCCGGGCACCAGTGCAGTTCGGAGTGGTGGGGCCACGGGAGCGTCCTGTCTATCCAGCCTGGCCGGGGCCGCGGCGCGGCTGGGCGCCGCTCGTGGGCGTCCGTCCTCAGCCCCACCGGCGGCGGTGCAAGCCGCACAGGGCAAAAGCCGGCGCAGCGCTGCCGCTTTTCCCCAGCACGCCAGGGACGGCGCTTGGTTCGTGCGGGGCTCAGGAGCTGCCCCGTCACACATCTCCCCCCCCCTTTGTTCGGGCGTATCCCCCTTGTCCATTACCTCATGTGCCCGGGAAAAGAAATCGGCGTTCCCGTGCGCCTTACCGGGCTGGTGTACGATCTCAAGTTGGTACGGCTGCAGGGCGAGGTACCACCACATGACCCTTGAGTTGTTGTCTTTCATTGACTTCATCCATCTTAGTGGCGCATGGTCCGTCACAAGTTTGAACTTGTTACCTACAAGATAATATTTGAGTGAGTCGACTGCCCATTTCACCGCCAACGCCTCCTTTTCTATCGTGGCGTAATTGTGCTCCGCGGCTACCAGCTTCTTGCTTAGGTAAAGTATGAGGTGTTCGCTCCCCTCTATCTCTTGGGAGAGGACGGCTCCCAGACCACCCTCGGAGGCGTCCGTCTGGACGATGAATGGCTTGGCAAAGTCCGGGTGTCTCAGGGCCGGTGCGTGTGTCAGCCGTTCCTTTAGTGCCTGCAAGGCCCTGTCGCACTGTTTGGTCCACCTTACTTTCATTAGCTGATCCTTTTTGGTCAGGTCCGTCAAGGGGCCTGCAATGGCTGCAAAGTCCGGCACAAAGCGGCGGTAGTACCCGGCCAGCCCCAGTAGCTGGCGGACCTGTTTCTTTGTTTTTGGGGCCGGGTAGTCTCTCAGTGCCTCGATCTTGTCTATGAGGGGCTTCAGCATCCCTCCCCCGACCGTATACCCGAGGTAGGTGACTTCTCGCCTCCCGAATTGGCACTTGTTGGGGTTGGCCGCCAGGCTGGCTCCTTGAAGGGCCCCCAGAGCGGCTTCCAGGTGCCAAAGGTGATCGGCCCACAACCTAATAAAGACGGCGATATCGTCGATGTAGGCGGTGGCGTAGGGCCGGTGGTTGTGTAGCACCTTATCCATGAGCCTTTGGAAGGTGGCCGCTGCGCCATGCAGGCCGAAGGGCATAGTCACAAACTGGAACAACCTGAAAGGGGTGTAAAACGCATTTTTTTTCTTTGACGTGGGAGTAAGGGGGATCTGTCTATCTGGCCCGGCCGGGGCCGCGGCGCGGCTGGGCGCCGCTCGTGGGCGTCCGTCCTCGGCCCCGCCGGCGGCAGTGCAAGCCACACAGGGCAAAAGCCGGTGCGGCGCCACCACTTCTCCCCAGCACGCTGGGGATGGCGCTTGGTTCGTGCGGGGCTCGGGAGCTGCCCCGTCACAAAGTGTTTGTCCAAATGTATATCCTACTCCTAGCAAGCACACACCCCAGAAATCAGGGTAACCAGAAATCAGTCTCTTGGCCAGCAGTTTCCATTGTGGTCACATACGTGGCACTGAGTATCCTTGTGCTACTGGCCCAAAGGACATAAAGGGCATCATGGACACCATTGCCTCTCACTTCCTTTACCACCGCAGAAACTAGATATGTAAATAGGATTCTGCAATCGTGAGTAAGGAGGGTGGGCCAAAGAAAATACATAGAGACAACACATCTTGAAGAACTTGAGTTACTCTACAAGCAAGTAACTTCCCTTTCCTCTTTGATTTCTTCCTTATATACCACTTGGCAGTCACCAAGGGTAGAATACATGTATGGTCAGACACTATATTTGGTTGGGATGTGACCCTGGACACTTTGCAGTTTGGAAAAAACATATAAGGAGATCTGGCCATGGGTGCCTACATCTTCTCAATTCTCCTAGCTGATGTAATTGCAATGAGAAAGGGTTTTTCACAGAAAAATGTAATAGAAAGCATGTTACCAGGAGGTTAAATGGTGGCCCTATCAGAACTGCAAGCACCATATTAATGTCCCTGAGATGGGAAAGTTCCTTTTTCAGTAAAAAAAATCACTTATTTGGCCTCTGAGAAACCTAAACTTGGTGGGGAAAGACTGTATAGCCTACAATAGGAAGGTGATATGCATTAATGGCTGCCAGACGTGCTTAATCAAAACCTCAGAGTTCCTTGGAGACAATAAATAATTTAAAATTGTATATATCTATTTGTTAGTCAACTAAAACAGATGCCGTTCCCACCAAATGTTAAATCCCTTCAACATAGCAACTCGGGTTTTTCTGGAAAATTCTTTCCTACTATTTATCAAAATGTTCTGAACATCTGAAAAACATAAACTTTCTGATAGCATCCAGAAGCTATGCCATGAGACTATTAACTGTTATACTTTTTCTGCTGATGAGTCTTTGGTAGACACACTTGATACTACACAGAGACCACAGGATTGACTTGGATGAAGGAGGACACCTTGTGCTAGTATATCAAGTCTGACATTACAGGTAAAGATCTTGGAGGAGTCACTAAAAGCATCAATGCCAAATACCAAAACTGCTAGTGAAAGGTATCAAGAGGATACTAACAGTGTCTCCTTAGAAAAAGTGCAATTGAAGGGTAAGTATTCAAGGGACCACGAAATGAAGAATGCATCTGAAAGGGATTCTGTGCTCTGAATCCCTCTGGAACACAGAGTCTGACATTTCTTGTTCCACTCAATAGCAAATAGCTCCTTTGACCAACAACTCCATTCCTGGACAATTGTTTGAATTACAGAGTCCTTGATTTGTCCACTTGTGATGTGATGTGATGAAAAATGCCTGTTCAAATTGTCCACCACAGAGTTCTGCACACGTGGAAGTTGAATGGTTGTGAGAGGATCCTTAAGACTGAATGTACCAATTCCATAATCAAACCACCTCTGGGCACACTGGAGATGATCTCCCCTTACAGACTCCAGCTCACCGGCTTATATAAAATATGGTAGTCATGATCTGGACAGTCTCTGAACCAGAAGTAAGAACTTACTATGTGCCGTCCAAACCACTCTGTGTTCCAATGATTATATGTAAGAGAGTTTCCTTCTGAGTCTATTTACATTTTGCTCAATAGTGGGCTAGGTGTGCCCAAACCCAGAAGAGATGCATCTGTTACTACAGCTTTGTTTGGGAGGAGCAGTGCACATTTTGTTGGGATCTATACACCAATACAGAGCATAGACAACACTCTGTGCTATCTGTAGAGTCTCAGTGTATGCAGTGATTTTAGCCAAACTTGCATGCAGTATAGATGTAATCTGGCCATGGCTCAGAATAGACTTGGTCCTTACCATATTCTGTGGATTTATAGAGAAGAGGAATGATGAGAATGGACACATTTCATATCTCTCCTGGGGCAGCAAAACTCAGGCTGCTGAGTCTTTGGTAGACACCCTTGATATTACAGAGAGACCAGGAGATAGAAAACTGTACTGAGAATGGTTTTGTCACACCAAGAACCTTAAATACTTGCTATGTGCTGGATGTATGGAAATACAGAAATAGGGATCATGCCAATCAGGAACTGAAAACCAGTGGTTTGAATCTAGAGACAGTACTATGCAGGCTAATACGAGGATTCTGAATTTGAATTAGTGAATAGACATTGAGTCCCCTCAGATCCAGAATTGGATGTCATCTCCACTTTTTGGATATGAGAAAATATTTAGAATAGAGGCTTTTTCCCCCAGTATTGAGGTGGAACCTCTTCTATTGCTCTGGCTGTGTCTAGACTACACAGTTTTTCCGGGATACCAGAGGTATCCCAGAAAAGTTCTGCTGTGTCCAGGGATCATGTCCACTTTTTCAGAACAGTTTCCAAAAAAGCAGCACATTCTTTCAGCATCCCTGTATTCCTCTCAAGCTATGTCCCCACTATGGGATTTCCCAGAAAAACTCCACCGCATCCAGGGAACACATCTGTTCTTCTGCTTTTTCTTGCAGAAGAGCAGATGCGCTCTTTCAGGAACCCTGTCTTCCTCCTCCCATGAGGAAGAAGGGCTCTTCCAAAAGAGGAGACTTTTCCGAAATTTGGCCCAGTGTAGACGGGCCAAATTTCAATAAAGCCTCTTCCGAAAAAACTATCGGAAAAAGGTACTTAAATTGCGGAGCGCAATTTGCGTACCTTTTTCCGATAGATCCCAGTAGTGTAGACATAGCTAGGATAAGAGGCATAAGCAATGTTCCAAAAGAGGAGGTTTTTCCGAAATTTGGTCCCGGGTATATGGGCCAAATTTTGAGAAAGTTTCTTCCAAAAAAAAAAGCAGAAAAAGATACGCAATTTGCGATTTGCAATTTGCGTATCTTTTTCCAACAAAATTCTGCAATCTAGACGTAGCCTCTGCAGTCTAGACATAGCCTCAGAAGAATTTCTACTTTGTGCTCTAAAAGTATCTAGTGAGAGAGGTCCCTGAACAACATAGAAGGTTAAGGGGGAGGTGCAGAATGGAACTGCATGGAGTAATCTACTTGGATAAACTCCCTGACTCTTTGCATTGAGAGTCAGGGCAAGAGCATTCTATCTGTAAGGGACTGCTGATGCAGGAGTTCTGAGTCCAGCAGTCAGTACTGAAGTAACAAGCAGCATGCATGTCAAAGGAATGCTCAGCCCTATTAAAAGGAAATAAAACTTGAGCTCTCCCACCCCCCAAAACTGGAAATCCACAAGTACTGTGCAATTCCCCAGTACCAAGGTGGATGGTGTTGTGACTATCTGAGCAGGAGTACAGCAGTGCCCATATACCAGTACCCAAGTATAAAGTAATCGGTGCCAAGAAAAGTATTGTAAGTGGTGCCAGAGCATTTGCTCCAACCTCCAAAGCCCAAGCCTCAGTGCCAGAGGTAGTTAATCTCTTGTCTCCATATGATTTCAAAGACTTACTATCCAGTTCACTTCAAGCTCCCACAGTCTTCAAGTGAAAAGGAAAGTGAAAGAGGTAATTTAGACCTTTTTTAACAAAAGTTCCTAAGGGAGATTAGCTTCTGTCTTTATAGCAGGAGTAAGATTCCTTTCCTTTCTGAGAATGTAACAATAGTAGTTCTGCTACAATGCTACTACTGTGAATGCAAGAGAATGGGAAGATGGAGTTTGGTAGTTCATGGATATGGAACTCACAGAGGCACTTCTGGACTGAGCTGGGACTTATCCAGGGGAGGTCAACAGGGCCTGGATCAGGAACAAGCTGCACAGGGCTGTCTAATAAAACCAATAGGAGACACGCCTTTCTAATTTTTAATGATTTTTGGAAAAGGACATGCATATTGAATATTCATTTGGGATATCAGGCTACTTCACTAAATTAAAAAGGGTCCATCATTAACAGGAACTACCATCTCACAAAAGTGCCAGTATTTAATCCAGAAGATATAGAATAAAACATCCTAAAATCCTGATACGAGGAGAAAAACCCAGTCAGGGGAAAAATCAACAAGGGGAGGGGAGCTAAGTAAACTTCCTAACAATAAATTTTTAAAAGTGCAAAGATGCAATTATTTAGCTAACACTATCCTATATTGAAACTCATATTCACTATCTAAAGATTTAGGACAAAAAAGCGATGCTGGAAATGTGAATGCCAAACATTCCATTTCTCAGCCACGGGTGTTAAGAAAGAACTCAGTGGCAGTTGGGTTTACACTGCCCATTATCCCTTCAGTTACAGGATCATGAGTACCCCCAAAATGCATGCATAGCCACAGCAAACACTGCTGGCCAAAAGGCTCTTATCACAAGTGCATGGAGACCAAGACTGCAGCACTTACATGACAAGCACTTGGAAAAGAATTAATATTATAGATGGAATCCCTTATCTATTATTCATGCACTTCGGCTTATTGCAGTTGATCTAAAAAAGATTTACATGGCTCTTTTTCCACTGATTATGCATATTTTTGTTAAGACAAGATGGTGACTTACTGAGATATACTTGTATTCATTTTTTAAATTAAAATGGCCCACGTAGTATTTTCAGTAGTGATGTATGAACCTCAGAAGGCCTGGATGTTCAGTTACCAGAAGTATTCAAAACACCAGGGCTGAGTCTAGACTGGCAAAAACTTCCCAGCTGTCTACACTGGCCGCTTGAATTTCAGCAAGAACACTGACTTCCTACTGTCTGAAATCAGTGCTTCTTGAGGAAATACTATGCTGCTCCCGTTCGGGCAAAAGTCCTTATGTGCAAAAGAGCCAGTGTAGACAGCTCAGATTTGTTTTGCGCAAAAAAGCCCCGATCATGAAAATGGCAATCAGGGCTTTTTTGCGGGAAAGCGTGTCTAGATTGGCACGGACGCTTTTCCACAAAAAGTGCTTTTCGCAAAAGCGCCCGTGCCAATCTAGATGTTCTTTTCCGAAAATGCTTTTAATGGAAAACTTTTCCGTTAAAAGCATTTTTGGAAAATCATGCCAGTCTAGACGTAGCCCAGATGTTTATCTTGAGCTACATAGAAATATTTGTATGTTCAGACCTTCACATCATGGTACATCCCACCCACTGGAAATCAGCAGTATCCAGTGCATCATACCCCAGACTGGGTTTCATCCCACTGTCTGCCACTGACTCTTTCTGTGACTTGCCCCAAGTGACAGAGTCTTTCCACTCCCCAGTTTTCCCATCTGTAAATGGCAGATTTTGGAAGGAAGTTCAAAATCCATTGTCTCCCGTCAAGTTGAGATGGCAATAGCAGTAGCCACAGTAGAAGATGCCCAGTTTCCATGAATCCAGCAGTTCTACCAGTCTTCTGATTAGCCTTCTACCCAATTTCTCTCCCAATACATTATGTGCTCACAAATATTAGAGATTTGAATTCTGTGGCTTTTGGGGGTATTATGGGGTGACTAATAGAGCAGTTGGGCCACAAAATGATCAGCAAATGGGAAAGGACCTTTTGGAGGGATTCTGGGATATAGTGAGGATATAACAGCCATATAGGAAACAGGTTCTTCCCATAGCATATTCTTATCTTTCCCCTTCAAAATGGAGATAGGGAGAGAACTGCAGGGAAACTGCTCATACAGATTTACACTGGAGTACATTCAGATTGGGTTTAGATTTGGTTTCAGAATGGACAAAGGTGAGTTGCTACTTTACAGAAAAGAAGCAGTTTGTCTGTCCCCAATTTTCAGTCACTCCAAGAAAGTGAATCTCCACTAGGCTGAATAGGCTAGTAATAAAGTGATAATACACAGCAGGTACCTAATTATGTAGACCAAGTAACAACTGGTCCTTATTGACATGTGAAGAATTGTGTTTTAAAAATTCCTAGCTGAAGTCTTTGCAGAGGTAGTATGCGGTCACATCAAAAACCAGTCACATCAGGGTTCCTGGTCTTCCGTATAAAATTAGACCCAGGGGACTGATCAGTTTTAAAAGAGAAATCTAGTGTGCTCCAGGCAAATAAAATAATGCAAAGCAATACCAATTCACACTATCGAATGGAATAAGATAACAAGCCATTCACTCCACCTTCTGTCTCTCCCTCCAATCGCCCCTCCCCCAAACATTTGCCTCACTCACCAATGCAATTACAAAGAATTATCATTTCCCTAAACAGCCATTTAAATCAGAAAATTCCTGCCAGTACAAATAAAATGAGACGCGTGTATCCTTAATCAATGTGAATGCATTATGGGACTGTGCTCTGGTAGTCATCTTTGTCACAGGTGTTCTATAGTTCTTTTCTAACTACATGAGAGGCTGTGGGTCTATCCCAAGTCATTAAAGAGATTAAATATGCTGCCTTTGATTCCTCCAATCCAACAAAAGAAATGCCAAACACCTGTAGGACATATACATGTTTCAGATAACATGTCCTGTGGCATTACAGAGGCAATCATCCAGGAAGCTCCATTCCTACAATGAAACCAGTAGCATTTAGTAGATTTTTTTCTTCCCCCCACCCCCTCCTCCTTTCTCCTGCTGCAATCAACAGCCAAATTGATCTGACACTTCATCTGTACAGAACGGTTCCTGGGGAGAAGGTATGTGTGCAGTATGTGGAGTGTGGTGGGGAAGGAAGCGGGGGTGGGGGGAAGGGGAAGGGAAGGCAAAGGGTTCAAAAGTAAAGTCATCAAAAATAATGAGGCTGTTGTTCCACCCAGTATCCACTGAGGCAAAGGAGTAAAGTGCCCTTTCAAACTGGGTGTCCCAGCTCCACAGCTGAAATAACTGGTCATAGTGAGCTGCAAGCAAATTGCTTTGACAAGGCTGTTACTGTTGTAATAGTTCAAGGGGTTTGGACACTAGGTCAGCAGCTGCCAATCAAGCGGACAGAAAAAGCCGCTCGTTGAGCCTGTGATTTCTACCTAGGCCGCAATTATCCCTGACTATTCCTGTACCTCAGCAGCTCCTCTGATTAAACCTGCCTCCCTTTTACATCTCTTTCAGAGTGCGATTCACACACTAATTAGTTGCCTGCTCTCCACTGAGATGTCAGACCCTCAGTCAATTTATCTCTATTTCAGCCTGCTCAGAGTGACTTCCCCAGTTATCAAAATTTAATCATGCCTTCAAAAATGTTGAAAAGTGGTCATTAGAGGCAAAAGGCCACAGGATACAATATTCATTTTTCTCTATCTTCCAGTCATCCAGCTGGCATCTATAATGGATATCCTGGGGGCTGTGAGAACACGTTGATTTATGCAACCTCGCTCTTGCTCTCACTGTGGTGCACCAGCCTGCTTTAAAGAACAGGTTTTAACAAGGTCTGAGGTGGGAGGACATTAATCATGGCAGCATTGTATGAGAAAAAGGGTGCTGTGTAGTCAGAAGAACCCCCTACAGCAGGGCAGTTAGATTTTTTTTTTTACCACCTTCTCAGTGATAAAGGAGAGTTTGACAATTGATTAGACCTTTCTGTCACCTTGCAGTCCTGTGAAATGAGGAGAGAGAAAGGCAGGGAGAGAGTGAGAGAGAATGATTCTCTCACTGACAGTTTTAAATGTTCAATAACTTTATGATTCTTGACTGAAACGGGCTATCAAAAATCAGTCCCGACTCAATACAGTCTAAAAAAGATCATTCTTGGAATACGAGCCCTTTCAGCTGCACATGTCAGAGCCAATCATTGGTACCAGCAGCCTACAGTGACTCTTATGCATACTCTGTACCATACAGTGGCACCCTGATAAAAATCGTATTGGATGAGATCACACCTAGTTGCAAAGTTCCAAAGCAGGTTTCAGCAAAATCAACAGTGATTAAATGAAATTTGTTGACAATGATGGGGAGGGCGATTTATTTTTCTCATTTTCTTCCTTTGACCCTAGAGGAATGCTTTCCAAATTTAGGTGCATGCAAGTAAGTGCATACATTGATACGTGACAAGCCAGTGTAGCGTACAAAAATAAGACATGTGAGGATGCAAATCAAGTATTTGCATATGTACATCAAGCATTTCCTGGTGCCTGAAGTGTATGCAAATGTATGTGCACAATTGCATGCACCTAATTCTCTAAAATCTTTTCTTGTATCCGTTTGTTTTTTTCCTCTTTCTAAAATATAGGTGGATTGGATGCTTAGGATGAGAGAGGATGGTATCAAGCACAGTGTGTGCAGGCTCTGTGTTAAGCTGCCCTCACACTGCTCTGATCATGCAACTTAACCCTGCACTGCAATCCCCCAGCCCTTTCAGTCCTGGGCTTATTTTACTATGGCAGGTAATAATGGCCAATTCCCATCCCCTTGTCTTCGGCTCTCTCAAGCTGAAGATGCTTTCCTGAGCCAATGTCCTCCCTTCCTCTCTGATACTTGAGCCTGCAAAACACGATGTGTAAATGTTCAGCACAGTATGCATAGATTGAGCTGAACAGCTCATTAATGACACTGGGACGATTGTGACAAAATCCTCACATTATGCCAAAAATTTAAATCTGGATGGAATCTCAGCTGGAAATTGAAATGAAAAGGGAGAGCAAATGCAGAAGAACCAGGTATGTACAGGGTGTTCTCCTATTTACACAGAGCCACGGAAATCACTATGCTGACTCACGCCAGTGGGTCGATCTCATTCAGTATTATCTCTCTGACAGACCAGTACCAGATGCTTCACCGGAAGGCACAAGACACCATGTAGTGGGGGGCAATCTTTACTGCCAACAGATTCTAATCTCAGCATCACAACAGTAATCTCGGTGTTACAGCTCAGTAACCGAAACAGCGGCAGCTTTAGAATAGTGGAAATTAAAGAATGCAAAAGGCTTTGTAAGCTAGGTCCCAAGATTCAATGCAGTGCTGTTTCCTACAGTATATTCTCCAGGGAGAAAAAAATAACACACAATATTTACAACTCAACAACCAAGTACAACCAGAAGTATTTAATTCTTCATTAGCCTTGATAACCTGTGTGTTGGCCTTCAGTGGTCTATCAGGAAATAATAAAGAAGAACATTAAGCACCAATAGCCATATATCAGGCCATTAACTCCTCTAGCCAGGCAGACCCAAGCAGGTCACTATGAACTAAGTAACTCATGAGACAGCATATGAAGGATTCTCAATATTTCCAGGCTACCATTCTCCTTTCAAAATCTGAAGCCTGAGCCACACCACCGAGGGCTGAAGCATATAACTTAGCTTTGCAGGGCCCCCTGTGGCTCTGGGCCTTGGGCTCTGCACTTCTTGCAACCCCCTAACTCTGGCTCTGTACTTATAACCTCCTAAACCTGTCCTGTAATCTCCTGGGAGCCACAACCCCCAGGTTAGGAAACACTGATCTAGATGAATTGATATACCCACTGAAAGGCCTCTACATACCCTCAGGTATTCATATACCTGCCTGAGAACCACTGCTCTACTCTAGAGTACCATGATGAAATACAGCAGAAACCATTTAGGGTCACGTTTTCAAAATGGAAACTGGAGATTAATACACAAAAGTGCATTTGCAAACATGTTTGGGTGTACAGTCACACTAACTGAACACACCATTTTACATTCCCTTCTGCCTGTGTTTTGATTTAAGAGGGATTATTCACATGAAAATGGACTACTCCTAGGAGTAAAGCATAGCATAGAGCTGGGACCTCCTGATCTTGCCACACCCCGCATGTTCCACAGACTGCAACACTCCTTATGCGATTGCACTTTTGGCTGGATTTTCGGTTACTGACAATGTAGCGTGTTCATTGACTTCAGTGATCAGCACTTTTGAAAACCAAGACAAATTTGTCCTTTGAAATGAAGTTTCCCATCTTGTATTGAAAATTTGCTGTTTTCACTCATTGTGTGTCACATGAGAGATCAAAAGCAGATTTTGCAGGCAGCACAAACCAAGGGAAATATTTCTTAGGAGGGCAGTAAGGTTTTAGGGGTAGAGTCCTGAACCTAAGTACCTTGAACTCAGAAAATGGTTTGTTTGTGGGAGTTTCTTCTTTCTTCTCACTGAAGAATAGGATTTTACATGAGGCAACGCATTATATATTTTTGCGGGGTGTCTCAGGGCAGAACAGCTGCTGTAGTATATGAAGGAGTTCATCTTCTAACTCATGAAAGATGAACTGCACTAATACAATGGACTAGCAGCGGTCAGTATTTTGGACAGCGGGGTATTTTGTATCATCATCTTCCCATACTGCATATCAACTTTATAAAAATAGGAACAGCCCATGTACTGCGGTAGAAGTACCATATGTAAATTATTATTTTCCTCCAACTCCTGGAACTGTAGACAAGTATGAAAGCTATAATTTGCATTAAAAGATTCGTCCAGATATTTGGTAGAGATTTGATCACTACTAGAGCGATTTGGGCACAAAACAGACAATTAACCTGAAAAGCAGAACTCATGTAATATTTATTTCAACATCGACTATATATCAGTGAGAGAAGAAGCTACAGAGATACATTAGAATAAACGGTCAAAATTACATAGAGCAGATAAAACAACAACAGTAAACCAAACGCAGTACTGTAAAATTGCTGAATATACACAGATGACTGAAGATAAAGCAATAGAAAATGATAATTGTATATGTGATGCAACCAGATTGGCTCTGTGGCATCCCCCTGTGACTTGGTAGAGCATAATTTGCCCAGTTGTGTGTCTCTTCTAGGTCACTGTCTCTGTGAGGTCTGAAATAGTGAAAATTTGGCCATCTGGTCAAGGCACGCGTCAGGTCTATCCCTTCCAGCATGTTAAGCACCAAAGCAAATTAGGAACAAACAACCCAGTACTCAGAACAGGGTCATCTAATGAACCTTCAATGGGACACCACCCGTGTTCAGAGCTTGTTCTTCAAATGTGCAGCCTTCCGCTTATCTCCAAGCATGCAGTCATCCCTTCTAGCAATGAGCTCACCCAGCCAGTAAATGAACTTAGTCTCTGGGCTTCAGCCAGACTTCTCCTTCAACAAGGAACTAGGCTAGGTCTCCTCCTTTTAACTCTCCTTTCTACATCTAACTTTTGCTACTGATGTAACAGGGGATAGGCGGCAGGGAATTGGATTCACAGGCTCTCATTAACCCTCTCGTTTCTGATGTGGGGCCTGTTTGCCTCTTTGTAACGAACAGGACCAGATTAAGGGGGGGGGCTATCCAGGCAGCTGCCCAGGGCGCCAATCAATGAAGGGGCACCTGATGGCAGCTGTAAGGGGCGCCATGCGCCCAAACTCCCCAGCACCTTAGAGCTGCCATCAGGCGCCAAGCGCCTGGGGTTGGGGGCCACGTGGAGCCCCTTACAGCTGCCATCAGGTGCCGTGCGCCTGGGGCCAGAGCCATGCAGCAGCCCTTAGAGCTGCAATCAGGCACTGCGCGCCCGATTGCAGCTGCAAGGTGAGCAGCACACCAGGGGGCGGGGCCGCACATGCACCGTGCACCCAGGGACGGAGCCACGCATGCGTTGCATGCCCGCTGCCCGGGGTGCAGGAATGGCTCAAGCTGGCCCTGGTAATGAATAAATGTTTGTATATATGTGGCAGTGATGGGGAAATCTTTTTTCCTCATTCCTATGATATTGAAATTGAAAGTGTCAAGTAAAATTGAACAAATGAAAGCATCATGTGTATAAAATACTAACTGATATTTAGGGTTTGATCCTTCACTTTCCTTACGCAAGGAAAACACCCACTGAAGTTTTGCATAGGATCAAAACTGGACCATGAATATTTTAAAAGGCTACATTTTTTCAGTTTGGGAATTTTTAATATTGAGCTCAATAATAAAATGCAATAACTAAGAGTAACAGCAATTTGCCATATTATAATAGCAGTATTGAAAAAAGTGCTCTCCAAAACAAAGAGTTAATTGCTAAATTAATTTACTGATTAAAAGAATCACTACAAGGCAATTCAGCTAGAACTATGCCAGGCCCAGCCATTTCATATTGCAAAGTATGATGTGAATATATTCCTTACTTTTGATCAATGTGGGTTTTGCACCCCCAGAGTTTCCCTTTGAAATTCTGGTTCAAGCAAATCCAAAAAGCTCAAAGAGAAACTTATTTGAAACTACGCATTTCAATCAGTTTTTGTCTAAACTTTGTGAAAATGAAAATTATTGGAGGTTTTGACACAAAACCTAAAGGGCTCAGAAGCCTTCTCTATTGCAAGTTACAGTATAAAACTCTAAAGTCATACCCATCCATCTGGGAATCTGTCATAATAGCTGAAAATAAAACCATTTGAAATAGCACAACAGAGTTTAGATTTTGTGTTTTATAGTAAACTTTAGGGCTACTAAAAGCCGGAAAAGAGCGTCTACACTGGCCCTGATCCTCCGGAAAAAAGCCCTTTTCCGGAGGATCCTTCAAAGTAGGAATAAGAGATCCTCCGGAAAAGGGCTTTTTTCCAGAGGATCGGGGCCAGTGTAGACGCTCTTTTCCGGCTTTTCTAAAAGCCGGAAAAAAGCGGCGGACATTTTTATTTAAATGCCGCGGGGGATATTTAAATCCCCCGTGGATTTCCCTATTACGACCTGTAAAATTAGCATGCCCCTTTCGGAAAAGGGGCCAGTGTAGACGTAGCCTAGGAGAACACATTTAGCATACCCAACCCAACCCACCCCTGTTAAAAATAACTCTCTGGGTTCTCAATGCATTTAGAAAGAAGAGTATTGCTCATAAGTGTGAACTAAAATGTATGCTTCATTTCTTGATTGTAAAATAGAAATGAAACCAAACAATTTCATCTTTTTGAATAAACATTTTAATTTCCTATTCTCACCTACACTGGGAAGACAAGGTGGTAAAGCTACAACATACAAGCATTTACATATCCAGAAAAACAACTGGATAATACGAATATTACTTGCTGCAAAAAGTATACTCTTTCAAGATAGATAAAATAAGCCACATGTTCTGAAGTAATCCATATATAGGAAAATTATGACCTCGCTCTATTTATACACTTGGGTGCAGTTTTCATACACTATTATAGTCTCATATTATATATCTTTAAATCATGCTGCGAAAGTTTCTGCCTTTTCCTAATGCTAGCTCTAATTTAGGATGAACAACTACTCTCATAAAGAAAAACTGCTGCTGCTGCTGTTTATTAGGCTGCAGAAAGGTCTCGCTGACTAATGTCCCAGGATTAAATGAATGTGGAATAATAAGAGCTGATTTATTTGTGCTCCAGTAGGATAAAGCTGCCACTGATTTTACAAGAAACTATTCATCTGAGGGCTACTATAGCTAGTAAATTGCGGCTGTTGCCAAAATTAGTCTCCAGGCCTTTGTGTAATCTACAGTGTGAAGTACTAGCATGGTAATAAAGCTATTGTGGGTACTTGGTGTATTTAAAAGGTCCCACTTTTATCCTTGTCTTAGGGTATTCTAGAAGTCAGCTGTCTGAGATTCCTGCTGGAAATTCTACAGGTCCTTGCCTGCAACCTGCATTTCAATCCTGGAATTCTAAGAAGAGAATTAAAAATATACAGTTATCAATTAATATAGCAGAAAAAAATTGTTTACCCATTTTGGGGAGATTTTTTTCCTTCTCCATAGAGCATGAAGTAACTTTCCCTATCATTACAATGTGTGCACTGGGTTCTCTATACCTACTAAAATCTTTACTGAAGAGAGAGATAAAATGATCCTCCGTGGAAGGGAAAAAAACACTTTTTTTTCTTAAAAAACCTCAGCTCAAAATATAGCCAAAATGTAATCAGTTCTTCATCAGTGGAAATGCTGAACTATAAGGAGATCTGGATTTATCAGAGAATTTTAGTAAGAGGAAATAGTGTAAAAATATATAAATATGAAATTAACAGCAATAAGAGTAGTTCACAATTGGTCACTGTGAATGATTGAATGATGTTAGATATTTGCTGGTCCATAATACACTTTGGTAGGTCTGATGGACAGCTGTCCATATTAAAAAGCCCACCATCGAATCTGTCAATCTCAGCAAAGGGATCAAGGAAATTCTATTATATACTCTTGCCCAGTAGGACTATTTTCTTTGGATTAAAGGTTGGGGTGCATTTGTAGAGCGAGTTTGCACTGGGCTTGCTTGTACCTCTGAATAAAGTACAGTAGATAACAGTTAATCTGTGAACTTCATAGGTGCTAAATCCACTCTAACAAGAATAAATTGACACACACTGTTCCTTATGAAATGTACATTATGTTGTATGACTACCCTATTTCCTTCATGACTAGAAGGCCCAGCTCATGATAATTCTATAGTGCTGGTAGTAAGTTATTTATTTAGAAATGAGTATCAGCAGCACATATGACCTGGGAGCTTGATATTTATTTACACAGTTGATTCTAAAATAATAAAATACCAGTTAGGAAAGTATTTGTCTCAAAGAAACAGAAAATCTTAAAACTATACAGTTGAGAAATTCTGTTTCACATGGTTGTTTACAACCCCCATGTCATTTTTGTTATCCAGTCTTAACTGAAACAAGAGAGTAAATAAAATCTACTTAGAACTGATAAAGAAATTCAATGTGATAGTCTACGGGCCAAGAGTGTTTCTTAGTTAATTATTCCTAGGCACTGAATATGTCAAGTATCTCCTCTCCATCTCTGATGCTAGTTCAAGCTTTGTGAGATAACATTTCTCACCTAAGTAGATTTCATTTCTTTGCATCGTAACTGTACAGATACATTTTCCATATCATATTGCACTTAATTCTACAATTATTGTTTTCAAATGAAAGGTGGTCAGCCTTTTGTTTTTAAATAATCCTTTATCATTAAATACTAGGCCTTGCATTTACAATTATCCATCCCCAATGTTTCCCATAGTTGATCTGTATTGTATATACTACAAACATTTCTCGTAATATACACTTCATGGCTCCAGAGAGTCTGTGGGGCTGTCAGCCGATGGTCAGGGCAGTGTGTGTGTGTGTGTGTGTGTGTGTTTTACACCCGAGTCTTCAACTGCTGGGACACAAGGTCCCGTCACAGCGGGCAGCCTTAGGGCAGACCGATGGGCGCCCCGAGAAGTTTAACGTCCATTTCTTTGACTGCTAGGACCAGGTCCCTTCGGGGTAGGCAGCCAACAGGCTGACAGATGCCCCAGAGTTTACAGGGAGAGCTTATTACACCTCAGATTTTGACTGCTAGGATACATGATCTCTTCACAGCGGGCAACCTAGGGAAGGCTGAGAGATGCCCCTACGGATCTGTCACCTGGAAGCGACATGATCCAAATGCCCAGCTCTGCCTGTATCTGTCCCTTATGACCGGCTGGAGTCCTTTTAAATTGTGCTTGGTTCTGTTACAGCAACTGAAGGAGTCAGGTTAAAGCTTAAACAGTTGCAGGTTTATTAAAGAAGCTTATAAATCATATGGTTACAATGGCTATTGCTCTATTTTTTAACTGCTAGCAAATATAGATCTTAAAAATGGTTACAAAGAAAATAAAGATAGAAAATAGAAATAATGGTACCAAGTGACAGCTTAATCTTTAAAGAGCTCTAATGTGTACACTTAAGACAAAGGACACATATAGGTACAATTTTTACCCCCTTCTGTGCCTCTCGACTCCAGTGTATCAGGCCAGGGCTGGTCCCTCAATTCCTAGGAAAGACGAATACGAGGTGGGCATCCCTGTGGAACCTCGGGAGGCCAATCACCTAACCCAACCAGCAGATAGATGGTAGATTGACACTCAGAGTAAGTGTGCTGCTGGACACTTTATACCCATAGGGGCCCGTATCCTCTTTCTTATCTAAGATGCCAAATTGTGTTGGTCCGTCTTTGTGACGCCAATTCTTACAAGGGAGTTTCAAGTTAATTTACACTTGCAAGAGAGATAACTAAATTGTGAGTACTGGACATTCTTTACTGGGCGGGAGATTCCTCCTCCCACGGACAGCTGTGTGTTCGTATCAATATAGGTGCCAGCCAAGGCAGTTCTCGCAGCCTCAAGGTCAACAATTAGTTCGACCACCCTCTTATCTCTGCTTACAGTTGTCCAGGGTCACTGGGTGAGCTGGCATATCTGGGCCTCCTGTCAAGGCTTTCAAAGACTATGCTGATTTTACTGCTCTGTGTTCCCTGTATGCTTCCAGGAAAACAAAGATGGATGTTACGGGGGGGGGGAGGGCGTTCCTGTCTGGCTACAGGCTATGAAGATGACTGCATACCAATTTAGATGGAATAAAAAAGACTCCTTATGAGCACAAAAGCAGAAGCAGTCTAAGTAGGACTTCGTATCAGTATGCAGAAGACCATAATCATGGAAATAAGAGAGAATGCTGTCAACACAAGCCAGTGTACAATTCATAGATAAATATATGAGGCTACGTCTAGACTACAGAATGTACCACCCAAAGTCAGGGAATCTGTGACCTTGGGAGTTTTTTTAAATGGAAGTGTTTAGTGGCAGGATAGTTTAAAGTCTCTTACAGGGCCCCACCTTCTGCACTCAAAGTTCCAGAGTGGGGAACAACCTTGACAGCTCCATAATAGAGCCTCAAATAAATGTATACTCCAAATAAAAAATAGCCAAAAATGTCAACATGGCTAAACAACAGAGTAAAAAAGGCATTTAGAGGCAAAATGGCAGCATTACTGTGATCCAGCATGGCCATTCTTGTGTTCTTACGACATATTCATGAGAGAAACACAATACATGCCTTAGTTTGGATTCCACTTTGAGGGAAGAACACAAAAATGACCTATTGCAGGATGATCAAAAGGGATTTGCCAACATAGAAAAACAGACATTTTTCTAAAAAAACTCTGCAGTGTAGTCATACCCTTAAGCACTTAGTAGAAAAATGTTAAGGGAAAGCAGGACTTAACTTGAATGGACCCATATTCAAGATTTACAGTGTTATACATCTCTATGGATAGAAATTCCATGTTCGAATAATAGGACTATAAGAATATATTTCTGACCAGAATTGTAACTATGAAACGCTCATGGAGATGCCATAAACAGAGAATTCAATAATAATGGGGAATTTCAACTATCTCTACAGTTATGGTCAAGTCAAACATCTTCTCTGTACAGATAGTAGTGGAAAATAGAATTGCTTCATAAGTTACTAGACGTAGGAGATTCTAAGCTCCTGTGATACCTTGAAAGATATAAAAGAGGAGCTGCGCTTCAGAGATTCCTTACAAGTGTATGAAAAAGATGTTCATAGGACTACATCATGGTGCCTGAAGACCGAAGCTGTTTATAATATCTCTATGAGCACAGATTGGTAATGATTTTTACTGGAGTTACTGCATTGTAAATATTTTACCTGTAATTACAAAGCAGTTTTCCTCTTATTTCCTCATAGTGTTTTTAATATATTGTTCAAGACTTGAGATGGTTGGTTGTTTGTTTTCTTTATAATACTTTTAGTACAGTTTTTTATTTAGGCCACAGTTTTCGGGGGGGTTTATGTTAGACTCAAGAATATGATTGTCTTTAACATCTACTTCACCCTGTGTCCAAATCAGCTTCCACTGAAAACAATGGAAGTTAGATAAGGATTCTTGTGTTGCTGCTGATTATAATGCTATGCAATAAATTAAGGACGAGGAAAACATTCTAACAAAAAAGCTAATGCCAAACATTGTCTGCAAATATTTGTCCAGATTTTCAAAAGATTTTGCTTCAACTGAGTTTGAGACAATTTTTTGTTTGTTTTTTGCAAATATTTTAGCAAACTTACTAGCAGGAAAATTGTAGAGAGTTTATTTTAAGCACATACTAAAGAATGTTAACAGAAAGCCTCAATTGTAAACAGTCTACATAATTTCAAAGTATTTAAAATTAACTACAGTGATATCTTATTGACCTTTTGCTATTCCAGTCAATATGATATTACTGATGACTGCAATATGAATTTGTGTTTAAACAAGACTTGGCGTGGCAAGGCAGGTCAACAAACCATTACAACTCCTAAACCTGGGGGATCAAGGTCAAAGATGTTGATAGAAGACCAAAAATAGCAATATGGGTATTATGTAACTATGGTGTGATTAAAATCTACTCTCATATCTAGGAAATTGCCTGAACATAAACAGAACATCTCAGAGCAAACTTTTTATTCAGTAAGCCTTTTAGATGTTCTTGGAATGTTTGATGAAATCTTCTTCTCTACAATAGCCTTTTGTAACATTTCTTATTAGTGAGGACTGCCGCCTTCCAGCATTAAATATTAATCATTTGCATTGTGAAACTGTGAGAATGGATTTCAATGAAATTTCACAAGTTTGTTAGTCTGGTGAAGAAGATGCTCATTTTCATGTCTGGTTTTTCAAGGTTTTCTGATTTAAAAAATCTCCATACTTTTCAAATGATGATTGGTTGGAAACTGAGGAGAATCAGAATAGTTCTGGTTTGTGTTGGTGCTTCAACCACATATTGAACTGAAAAGAAAAACACACAAAAAATACTAACAGGAAATATTTGTATTCAAATGAGGCACACATCCTATCCAGTAAAGATATAGAGAGTTCACAATACAAAAGAATCAACCTATGCCTAGCAATTCCCCATTAAGTTAGGAGGTAACTTGCAAGGAATAAAAAAAAACCAATACAATGAGAATTGATAGTCAGGGACCCCTCGTGGCATTTTCTGATCATTTCATATGCTGGTATGAAGAAGGCATTATCAAGGTTAGGGAACTTTGCCCCAGATTAAATGTTACCCCTGTAAAATCCATTCTGTTCAGATTCAGCCAGAGATGCTGTAATGATGGGTGTCACACCCCTTGGCTTGACATGGTTTCCATTATCTGCAGGGTTCCAAGTATGGTTTTTCAGTACTCCTCTATATATATTATTTCAGCATCCCTGGATGCAGCATATCGACACTAGGGCTGCATCTAGACTGGAAAGTTTTTGCACAAAAGCACCTGCTTTTGTGCAAAAACTTGCCAGCTGTCTACACTGCCCACTTGATTTTGTGCAAAAGCACTGATGTTCTACTGTCCAAAATCAGTGCTTCTTAGAATCATAGAAACATAGAATAATAGGACTGGAAGGGACCTCAAGAGGTCATCGAGTCCAGCCCCCCGCCCTCAAGGCAGGACCAAGCTCCGTCTACACCATCCCTGACAGATGTCTATCTAACCTGTTCTTAAATATCTCCAGAGAGGGAGATTCCACCACCTCCCTTGGCAATTTATTCCAATATTTGACCACCCTGACAGTTAGGAATTTTTTCCTAATGTCCAATCTAAACCTCCCCTGCTGCACTTTAAGCCCATTACTCCTTGTCCTGTCCTCAGAAACCAAGAGGAACAAATTTTCGCCTTCCTCCTTGTGACACCCTTTTAGATATTTGAAAACCGCTATCATGTCCCCCCTTAATCTTCTTTTTTCCAAACTAAACAAGCCCAGTTCATGAAGCCTGGCTTCATAGGTCATGTTCTCTAAACCTTTAATCATTCTTGTCGCTCTTCTCTGTACCCTTTCCAATTTCTCCACATCTGTCTTGAATTGTGGCGCCCAGAACTGGACACAGTACTCCAGCTGAGACCTAACTAGTGCAGAGTAGAGCGGCAGAATGACTTCACGAGTTTTGCTTACAACACACCTGTTGATACAACCTAGAATCATATTTGCTTTTTTTGCAACAGCATCACACTGTTGACTCATATTCAACTTGTGGTCCACTATGACCCCTAGATCCCTTTCCGCCATGCTCCTTCCTAGACAGTCGCTTCCCATCTTGTATGTATGGAACTGATTGTTCCTTCCTAAGTGGAGCACTTTGCATTTCTCTTTATTAAACCTCATCCTGTTTACCTCTGACCATTTCTCTAACTTGCTAAGGTCATTTTGAATTATGTCCCTATCCTCCAAAGAAGTTGCAACCCCACCCAGTTTGGTATCATCTGCAAACTTAGTATCATCTGCAAACTTATCATCTGCAAAATCATTTTTGTGCAAATGCTTTGACGTTCCCGTTCGGGCAAAAGTCCTTTTCCAGAAATGTTTTTGCGCAAAAGGGCCAGTGTAGACAGCTAAAAACTGTTTTGCGCAAAAAAGCCCCGATGGCAAAAATGGCGATTGGGGCCTTCTTGCACAATACTGCGTCTAGATTGGAACGGACGCTTTTCTGCAAAAAGTGCTTTTGCGGAAAAGCATCCGTGCCTATCTAGATGCTGTTTTCCACAAATGCTTTTAATGGAAAAACTTTTCCGTTAAAAGCATTTGCAGAGAATCATGCCAATCTAGACGTAGCCCAGTAGTTCGCATTGCTGTAAACATCCAGCATAAAGACACCCAGTAAAGACAAAACTGAAGTTTTGAGTAGCTATATAGAGTTCTCGGAATCATTATTAATAATTGAAATAAATTATTATCTGGGGGAAGATGTCAGAGGAGAAAAAGTAGAAGTGAAAAAAGCCCTGATAAATGTATAATCAAACTCAGCCGGAGTGATGACTTTAGTTTCTCCATTCTGGACCAGATTACAATACTCTAACAATGAATAACGTCTTATGCAGTAACATGCTATTCAGTGCAAGGTGAAAGAAATATATGAGTACTAAATGGCATTCAACAAGATGAGACTGAAACATGTGTAGTTACCAGAGGCATTGTTAATATTTTCAGGATGGTGCAAACAATAATTAGATTTTATATGAAGGTAATAGACATTGTGGCTTTGATTTTTAAATAGAGACTCAAAATCTGCATATATTTTTGCCTGAGGACTGCCATATTGCATCCTTTATACACACTGATATCTGATAGTCACACACACAGTCCTAATACTAGTACATGAGCAGCATCTTGCTCCACAAACAGTGTAGACACACAAACGGTACTCAGAAGTAGATTTCTGAATACTAAGAGCTGAAACATATTCCCTGAGGAAGGCAGAGTGGTTTATGAAAATACTTAAGAAGTTTGTAGGATATAACAACCCAAAGTAGAGCATAACTTATAAGCTGCATAGCATAAAGAACAAGATCAGAATAACAAAGTAAATGAATCTGTAAGTGTTACAAAATTGAGAAGAAAAGCAAAGCCCTATGGATTTAGGCAGCTAATGTGCTGTCAGTTGACTTTAAGGATGTAGGGGACTGTAAAGAAAATTTGCAGAGTTTTGCAACATTCAATAAGATCTGCCCATCACAGTTCCCATTTCGGATTCAGTCACCCACTTCTTATAAATGCTTAAATAGGGACTTTAAAACTAAAATGCAGCTTTTAGAGCTTCAAAAACAGCCAAAAGATTCCTTCTTTGGATAAAAAAACTTAGATGAACCCACAAGGTTTATGATGCCAGTTTGAAATGAAGTCCACAGAATTCACCATTTTAAGTGATGGCACTACATGTGATTCTTCAACATGTGACAAACTATTCGGTGATATGGAATCCATAGTCTAGATTCTGCTCTCAGTTTTGAGTAATTCTTGAGTAACTGCATTTACTTCAGTGTGGTAGTACCTAAAATGTGCCAGTTCAGGGGGCAGCAACCTATGGCACATGTACACGAGTGGCACATGAGCCAATTTTCATTGGCACGTGAGGTGAGAACTCAGCCCCTCTCCTCCTCCCCTATGCATCCAGGAGCCTGCGCCATTATTCCCTTAAGCTGCGCTTATGTGGTGAAGCACAAAAAATCTAATCTAAGCCCACCCACCTCCACAGCAACAGCGCTCACTTTCCTCCTTCTCCTGAAAGGTGAGTGTTGTAGCTGCACCCATTGGCGGGGGCGGGGGCGGGGACAGGACAGGGAGAGAGACCGCCCAGGGCCACATTGGGGGGGTGGCTGCTCAGGCAGCAGATCTGACTGCCAAGACTAAGTTGGGGGTCAGCTGTTGCTGGGGCTAAGGCTGGATTGTGGTGCAGTTGCTACCAGGGTTTCGGGCCTATAACACACCGGTTGCTGCCACGGCATATTGAAGCCGTGGCCGGGTGGGTAGGAACCAGGGGGTGTTGAAGCTGCAGGTGGGCGGGTTGCTGCTAAGGGAGTTTTGAAGCCGTGGGAGGGCAGGTTGGGGACTGGGATAGGCCCAAGGCTGTGTTGGGGGGTGGCTGCTTGGACAGCCTCTCTGGCAGGTGAGGTCACATTAGGGGCCAGCTGGGGCTGAGGCCACATTGTAGGGCAGCTTCCATTAGCGTTTTAGGCCTAGAATACACGGCAGGTGGGTAGGTTGTTGCTGCAGCGTGTTGAAGCTGCATCCGGGTGGGTTGGGGACTGGGGTTGTTGAAGCCACAGGTGAGCAGGTTGCTGCCAGGGGGGTGTTGAAGCTGCAGGTGGGTGGGTTACAGCTGGGGGGCATTGAAACCACGGCAGGCAGGTTGGGGTCAGGCATAGGGCCATGTTGGGGGGGTGGCTGCTCAGGCCTCTGCTCTGGCATGCTGTAGGTTGCTGAACCCTAGCTCAGAGGCTTGTGTGCCACTTAAAGCATCAAACTACGAACCTGAGATTGGAGAATTCAGCAAGGCAAAGCAAGGTCAAGGATCACGCTAAACAGTAAGATCTACATCTTAATTTATTTATTTATGACGCTACTATAAGTAGGACTATTATTGACTTTAAAAAGTATCACCAGCACGCTGACCTGTAAATAGAGGTAAATACGTTAAATCTCAGCACACTACTTCTGAAAGGTTGCTGACCCCTGTGCTAGGTACTTAGGGGAAAACTCCCCAAAAAGCTTGAACTTGAGAGAGAGAGAGAGAGAGAGAGAGAGAAAGAGAGAAATGGATGAAAGATGAAAGGCATACATACTACATGCAGTGAAACCAGGTGGATAATAGACACACGTGTGTGTAAAGCACAGGAGAGTACATATCATACGAAACAACTAACACTGAATATATGTCCATGCCTCAGTTTCCCAACACTCCAGAACATGCTTTGAGCTGTGGTCCAGGTCCCTTAAATCATCAGGAGTCCTTGAAACCATCTGGGCTCAGGAAAACAGGCAGGGCACTCCTCCCCTAGAAAGCTGTCACATGCTAGGTAACCTCTCCCTCCTGGATTAGAGACATGAATACAACCCCCTGCCATGAGACTCCATTGCTCACATGTCATCACCCTGTTAGCCCACTTTTTTCCTGGCAGGGACCAGAATTATGTGTCTGGAATGAGTAGACAAATTTAGTACTCGTTTAGCATTCTTTTGCCACCAACCTTTGGAATTCCAGCCCAACATGAACACAAACAGATCACAGAGAAGGCAAAAGGCCGCACATTCAAAATGGAGTGCATGTCTATGACAGATCCATAAGGCTCAGAATCTCATACAGATTTCATAAATCATCTAGTCATGTTCCAAACTCCTCATTCTTCCAGAACAACCCAGAAGAAGTGGGTCTCAATTTGAAGAAGTGGCTAATTGCTTTGGGGCCCAGTGAGGTATTTCATGTGTAATGAGTAGCATGGGAAAAAGCAAGGGTAGTGTTGGAGAAGCAAATAATTGTGGCATAAATGCTGGAGGACACAGGGAGGTGACAAAATAAACAAGGGCAGATCAGAAGAGATGGGTTGTTATGTAGGACTTCGAAGATAACAGATCAGAATCAGGCCTTGTATGCGAAGAGATGGAAATTTAACATTGCAGCACATAACGGATTGTAAAGCAGCAGGAATGCAGCAGCACCTGCCTGCTAGCCTCAGGAACTGCCACTGTTAAAAAGTGTGATTTCTTTCTTTTAATAAATATCAGAGATACTGATATGTGACAGTGTTCAGAAATAAAATGGCACTTGTTGACCACAGAAAACATTAAAATGTGTCAGTTTTCCAATTCAGGAATCAAGCCGCAATACAGATACCTGCAAACCACCTCATTTCCCATGTTCCCTCACCTCTGTGACATGAGATTAGTGAACTTCAGATTGCTATATACGATTGTACCTGGATCAGACTGCTTATGTGAATCCTTTAATAGAATGTATGAATAAGTATTAGGGGAAAGAATGTCCACTGACAAAATGCCATGGTATGGAAATTACGTAGGCTGGAGCAAGAGAAGTATAAAAATACTTGTTTACAGACATAAATACAAATAGCTAATCAAAACCAATCCTTTTGTTAAATCATGTTATTCCAAACAAGCAAAGTAGGCATATAAATATAAAATATAGGATAAATGAAAGTTGCAGGAGTTTATTGATATGCTGAAAGTCAGAAAGGATATTTCTGCATAAAGATGGACAGCAGATTTCAAAATTGAAAATGTAAACATAATAGATAAAGTTGACAGAGAAACAGAGTGATGTAATGGCCACAATATTATACAGCATGCTAATGAAAGGACCTGGGAAGAAACCTAAACTAAAACTGATCACGTATAAAGGACACAACATGAACACAGTAGGTAAAGGCATTCTGCCTATATGCTGTACAGATTAGTATTGCAAAATAGAAACCTATGCTCTAATATTAATGTCAGATAGAGAAGTTCTGACCTGTTTGCACATACATTTAGTAAGAGAATGCATGTGATAAAAGAACATGAGCCAAAGAAAAACTTATAAAATAAAAATATTTTCAAACACCAAAGTTAAATTTGTCAAATGCATCTAAGTGATGTCCCATTTACAACATTTACTTAGGCGCTTAGGGCCAAATTTGTGCAGGTATGTAGCTGCCTAAACATGAGAATAGGTGCCTCACAGAAATTACAAATGTACATAAGTGATTTAGGCACTTAACTCCCATTCACTTTCAATAACGATAAGCTCCAATTTGTTTAGGAGCGTTTGTGCTTAAAGCGGCACCCTGGTACAGCCAGTTCTCAGGTTTCCCTGATTGCTTGCCTACCTCACAGAGGGACAGCAAAGCATTTTTTCCTCTGTGTGCTCTGGTTGCCCTCACTCAAAACACCACAGCACTCTGCAGCATGGAGCAGGAGCTGCCTCTGGGCATTCTGATGCTTCTCTTGGATGAGTTGCTGTGAGCCTGGCTGTGCTTTATGCAGGCTGCCTCAGAAAATCTGCAGGAACCCAACCCCTAGGCCTTCTTCCAGACCCTCCTGGAATATGTGGAGGAGCAGCTGCAGCTCCTGGACACCAGCGTGCTGCCGCATCTGACGTCTGGACACCAGCACCAACTGGTAGAACCACATCATCCTGGAGCACTGGGGAGACCAACTATGGACCCAGAACTTCAGGATGAAGAAGAACACCTTCCTGGAGCTCTATGAGTGGTTTACCCCTGCTCTGCGGTGATGGGACATGCACATGAGGCCCACCATTCTCCTCCAGAAGCATGTGGCCATCACTCTCTGAAAGCTCTCCACACAGATAGCTACCGATCCGTGGCGAACCAGTTCAGCGTGGGGAAATCCACCATCAGAGCAGTGCTCATGCAGGTATGTGTAGAGGGGGCTTGTGGAGGGAGGGCATCCTGCTGTGTCCTACCCCAGGTTCAGGAGCATGTCATGTCTTTTCACACATGCGTGTGGATAACAGGCCAAGGCCCTGTGTGACAGCCAGCTGGGGCCCAGGGGTGGCACAGCATATGTTCACACGTGCACAGGTTGCTGCATGATCCGTGGTCAGCAAGGCCCACGCACGCAGTCCCTGGTCTCCCTCCTCTCCTACCCCTGCATAAGGGGACTGTGATGGCACTCACATGTTGTTGCCTCACCGGCCTCGGATGACAGCAGTGACAGGTCTTCTGGGATGGCTAAAGGGTCCTGGCTGTGCAGCATGTTCCCTCTGGGCTCCTCCTCCTCCTCTGTGCCCTGGTCAGGGCCCTCTGTCCCAGGGTCAATGACCAGCTGGGGGACATGGACCGTCTCGCCCCCCAGGATTCGATCCAGGGCATCCAAAAAGGGGCAGCTCTCTGGGTCTGCCCCTGGTTGGGAGCTGCTCCCTGTGGCCCTGGAATATGCCTGCCACAGCTCCTTAATTTTCATCTGAACCTGCTCCTTGGGTTCGGATGTGGCCTTTGGTGGCCAGGCTGGCAGCCATCCATCTGTAGACGGCCGTGTTCCTCCATCTAGTGCAGAGATCATGGATGTTGGCAGCATCCCCCCAAACCTCAATCAGGTACATGATCTCTGCACTGGACCAGGAAGGTGCCTGCCTTCTCCAGCCCCTGGCAGGCTCCTGGGAGCTGGCAGACTGGTCCTGGGGAGTGGTGGAGAGCTGGCTGCCAGTGGCTTGCTGGCTCATGCTGCAGCCTGGGTCAGGGGCAGCAGCAAAGTGGCTCTGGGCTGGTAGGTCTGGTGCTAGTCACAAAAGACTGTGGCCAGACTCTACCTCTTTAAGGGCTCTGGGAGGGGGAGGAAGGAGAGGGGTTTTCCTGTTTGTGCCCAGAGTAGCCACCAGGGCACCCTGGGAAGGGCTGGAGGCCCCCTATTTTGAAATAGCCCCTATTCCCTTCCTACATAGGCACTATTCCTCATAGAATGAGGTTTACCAATTTTGAAATAAGCCCTCCACTATTTCGAAATAATTTCAAAATAGTGGTTGGCTTGTGTAAACACTAGGAAAGTTATTTCGAAATAACGGCTGTTACTTCGAAATAACTTTGCTGTGTAGACATACCCCGAGGGAAGGGGGAGGGCAGGAGTTGAGCAAGAGTAGAGAAAAGGCAAGGAGGGGTGGAGCAGCATGGGGAGAGGCAGGGTCTGGGGAGACAGGAGGGATATCTTAGCCCTACCTTGGGTTGGGGGAATCACATGGCTGCTGACCCACTGGGTCTCCCCTCACCAGTCGCCCCTGTTTTTTGTTTTCCTTACAGTACATATAGCAAGTGTTTACTGCCAAAAAGCAACTAAAATTAATTTTTATAGATGCAAAGTCATCAAAAAATGCTTTATTTCCCAAACCAGGCATCCATTATAACATACTATGCCCCACCTGCACACCAAGTCAAATACTCCTCTTTCTTTTGCAACCATTTAACTAATAGGATTACACAATACAAGTTTTAAAGAAAACTCATTCTATTAGAGATGGGCCTAAACCAAAGGCCCACATCTTAGACCTGAGTACTTTGTAAGAGTTCATATCTGAATTTACATTTACCCTGCTGTGAGATTAGAATCTGTCTCTCATATATGTGACTGCATAAATGCAAAAGGGCTGTTGGCTGGATTTTCAAAGAAGATAGGCAGTATAAGAATCAGATTATCCTCTAGCTGGTAAAAGGAAGGTTGCAGGAGTAGAGCTAAGGTTTAGCGTTCAGTTATATATCCAGCCATTTGGATGCTCATCTGGACATCATAGCTATTTTAATCTGAACAAATTAAGATGGATCTCCTGTAAGAACAGGCTTCCTCATTTCTGGTACTTCCATTTCTGGTCCCAGATGAGCAGGAAATAACATGAGAATAGCATTTTTCACTCTATTTCAGGATCGCCAGCTGCAGAAAGAACACAGAACTTAAAAAAAAAAGTATCTGAGCATTTCAGAACCTTCATATGAGTTCGGCTGCAGCTTGATTCTAAACAAAATGACATGTTAGGGTTAAGGAACTTTTTTTTCCACACTGGTCCATCCTCCCTAAAATAGGGCAGAGTCTAAACTGTTGTACATGGTCAAAGCTCCATTGACTTCAACAAAGCTATGACCTGCTGAGAATCTGCACACCATAGTTACACATATGAGAGTTCTGATGATGTCACAAACTATTCACATTTTGCTCTTGTGTTCAGTTACTATGATGTAACCAGTGATCCATGGTGGACCAAATCCTGCTCTAAGTGAAGCTCTATTGGTATTGCTTACTGGCTTCAAATGACATAGGGTATGTCTACACTACAAAGTTAATTCGAACTAACAGACGTTAGTTCGAATTAACTTTGATAGGCGCTACACTAGCGCTCTGCTAGTTCGAACTTAATTCAAACTAGCGGAGCGCTTAATTCAAACTAGGTAAACCTCATTCTACGAGGACTAACGCCTAGTTTGAATTAGCTAGTTCGAATTAAGGGCTGTGTAGCCACTTAATTTGAACTAGTGGGAGGCTAACTCTTCCCAGCTTGCCCTGGTGGCCACTCTGGCCAACACCAGGGAAACTCTTCTGCCCCCCTCCCAGCCCTAGAGCCCTTAAAGGGCCACGGGCTGGCTACACAGTTTGTGCCAGTTGCAAGCCTGCCAGCACTGAGCCAGCAAACCCTGCACCTGGCACAAAATGAGCCAGCCACCCGATGCCACCCAGCCCTCCACCTCTTCCCGGAACCAGCCTGGCGGCTCCTAGGAGCCTGCCCGGGGCCGCAAGAGGCGGGCACCCGCTTGGTCAAGTGCGAAGATCGTGGACCTCATCGAGGTTTAGGGGGAAGCCTCCAATGTCCATGATCTCCGCACTAGCCACAAGAACCGGGAGCAGGTTCGGTGTAAAATAAAGGACCTGCGGCAGTCCTACTCCCAGGCCTGCCTGCCAGGAGCCGACCCAGAGGCCTGCCCCCACTTTCAGGCCCTGGACCGCATCCTGGGGGCTCACGCCGTCCATGCCCCCCGGGTGGTCATCGACCCCGGGGCAGAGGGACCCGTCCTGGACACTGAGGAGGAGGAGCCGGAGGACGCCAAGAGCCAGGAGCCTGCCCAGGACCCAGGACCCCTGAGGAACCCCACAGACCACATCTCCTGTGTCGTCCAAGGCCGGGGAGGCCTCCACCTCTGAGTACCATCATGCTCCCCTTATGTGTACGGGGGGGGGTGAGGGGAAGAGGGAGCCCAGGGACTGAGCGCCTGGGCCTTGCCCACCATGGAGCAGCAGCTGGGTGTCATACAGGGGCCTTGGCCTTGCAGAGGGGGGCTGGGTTTCACCCACCTTGTCCCCAGGGAGAACTGACCGCTTCTCTTGTTTCACCACAGCCGCAGCACCTGGGACTGCAGGGTGCACCATCCTGCCTGCAACAGCCACGTGCGCCCGGGCCAGCAGGCGTGCCAGGAATGAGGAGGACTACCAGTGGTGGCACCTCCGGTTCATGGAGCTGCTGCTCCGCAACCAGGAGCACTGGGTCTGGGAGGACCTTTGGCTGCGCCAGCGGAGTGTAGATGCGCTGGAGGAGCAGGGCCATGCCCTCAGAGGCCGCCTCCAGACCCTGGTTGACCGGTTCCTGCCTCCTCCAGCTCTGGCTCCTGCAGCTGCCCCAGCTCTCGCTCCTCCTCCCACCCCTGCTGCCCCTGCTCCCTCTCCCACTTCCTCCACACCCCCGTCCCTCCTGCCCCACCCTCCACAATCATTCCCCCCCGAGGCACCCGCACCCGCAGTGTTGCGAGACGGGAGAGCCAGCCGGACCCCCAAGCCTGAGCTTTCCCTTCCCTTCCTCCCCTTCCACCCCCTTCCAGATCCCTCCTCCCAGGTTTCCCCCTCCCCTCTCCCACCCTCACTCTTCCCTCCCCCCACCCCAGTTATGTAAAATAGAGGGGTTTTTTTGCCAAAACAGGTGTCTTTATTTGACATTAGGAAGGAAGGTTAGGGAGGGGAAAGGGGAAGGGGGGGAGGGTGGAAGAAGGCCCCAGTGGAGCATGCAGGGAGAGTTCAGTCCTCCTCCTCCACATGGAAGCTCTTCCACAGGGCTTCCCAGATCTGAACGGTCCCCCACTGGGCTTCCCGGATGGCTGAGCGTACTGGCCAGCCATGCGGTCAGTCTCAGCCATCCAGGCTGGCAGGAAAGCCTCCCCCTTCCTCTCACACAAATTGTGCAGCACACAACATGTTGCCATCACGGGAGGGATGTTGTTCTCGGCGAGGTTGAGGCGGGTGAGGAGGCACCTAAATCGGGCTTTCAGTCACCCGAAGGCCCCCTCAATCATGATGTGGGCCCTGGTCAGCCTCGCATTGAAGGCCTGGCGGGAGGTGTTGAGGTACCCCATGTAGGGCTTCATGAGCCAGGGCTGTAGGGGATAGGTCACATCCCCCACCAGGCAGACGGGCATGTCCACGTCCCCGACCCTAATGTGGCAGTCGGGGAAGAAGGTCCTGGCATGCAGCCTCTGGCACACGGAGGAGTTCCGGTATACCATGACATTGTGTGCCTTGCCGGACCAGCCCACATTAATGTCCATGAACTGTCCCCGGTGGTCACACACAGCCTGCAGGAGGACGGAGAAGTACCCCTTGCAGTTGACATACTGGGAGGCCTGGTGTTCCGGGGCACAGATTGGGGATGTGTGTCCCGTCGATGGCCCCCCAAACCCCCGGATGATGGCGTCCGGGTCGGCGAGGCGGACCACCCTGTGGAGCAGCACCCAGTTGATGGCCTTGACCACCTGCGGAGAGACACAGCAAAGCGCAAATCAGTTGGGCACCTGGGTGGCTGGGAGTGCTCGTGCCCTGGCAGTGCCCCACGCCCCACTCCCAGGAGCAACCCCCCGGGCGGCGTGTAGTACGGCTGGGAGAGACTGGCCTCTCCGGTGTGGGGCATTTTTGCCTCCCCCTCCGTCCCCCCATTTTCCCTGGGGCGGCCCATCTCCTCCTTGCAGCCCCCCTCGCCCCCGGCCCAGTGGCTGGTGGGTGCAGTACCTGCATGAGCACCACTCAGACGGTGGATCTCCCCACGCCGAACTGGTTCCCTACGGATCGGTAGCTGTCCGGCGTGGAGAGCTTCCAGAGGGCGATGGCCACACGCTTCTGGAGGGGGATGGCGGGCCTCATGCGAGTGTCCCTTCTGCGCAGAGCAGGGGCGAGCCACTCGCAGAGCTCCAGGAAGGTGTCCCTCTTCATCCTGAAGTTCTGGGTCCACTGTTGGTCTCCCCAGCGCTCCAGGACGATGCGGTCCCACCAGTCGCTGCTGGTGTCCAGACACCAGATGCGGTGGGGCACGCCGGCGCCCAGGCACTGCCGCAGCTGTGCCATGGCCCCCAGGGTGGCCAGGCGGAGAGGCAGGGGGCTGACGTGCACCAGGTGGAACCAGGCAGCCTCCAGCCATTGCTGGCAGGCTTGCAGCAGCAAGTCCATAAACTGCACCAGAAAGTGCAGGGCGAGCTCTGGCTCCATGTTGCCACCTGCAGCGGCATCCCCGAAGGGAAGCACCAACACAGACGGGCACAGAGAAAAATGCTTTGCTGTCCCTCAGCGAGGTAGGCAAGCAAGCGGAAAAGCTGAGAACCGGCTGTCATGGGGGATCCCTTTAAGCACGAGCCTCAGATAGCCAAACAGCAGCCACACAAAGCAACTACTGACCTGATGCCCTGCCAGAACCGGTTTCAGCTGCCCTTAAATGCGCCCCTGCATCCAATCAGTGTGGACGCACTAGTTCGAATTAGCAAAACGCTAAGTCGAACTAGTTTTTAAGTCTAGATGCGCTAGTTCGAATTAGCTTAGTTCGAATTAGCGCTGTAGTGTAGACATACCCATAGTGAATTACCCCCTTCCACCCCTCCGAGCCCTGAGTCTCATTTAGACTAAGGCTCCTGTACACCTTTAGATATGAAGTATACATTCACTTAAGGCCCTGTCATACTGCTAAATTGATGTAAAGGGGCTTCAGTGTAAACGAGACTCGGTCCTTATATTTCCAACACAGAGAGGTTAACTACTTGTACTGTGTATTTATTTTCAGTCTCTCTCATACACTATATGGATGTGTAAGCATGTATTCACCTTTTGTAGGGTATTTCTATACTCTGCTCCATTTATGTACGAGCACATTTATTAGACTACTGTTCTTATTTCAAGGGCTTCCTTAGGGCTTATCATATAGATCATAATTAATAGCTAAGGGAAGCAGCAAATATGGCTTTGTCCTCATAGACCAATACAAATAAAGACAATGGTGGAAAATCAATAATGCCATTAGGTCAAGGGCATTTGATAGTGCCAAGCCAATAAATGTCTATTGTCCATATTTACACTGAGTAGCTGCTTTTAAAAAATGAGATTTCAAAAGCTATAATCTCTGTTCATGTGAAAATCCTGCGCCTTTGTGCTTGTGGAAGTTACTATACAGTACATATTTCTACAGTCAGACTTCTTCTGTCACTGCATTTAAACCATGAAGTGCTTTTGCTGCTGATTTGGCTATTATGGGAGGAAAATGACCTGTAAAGCTGTTTTGAGAAGCTAAGCATTCTGCATATATTATAGCATCGTGAGACATAAAGAAAAGTGGTAAGAATGAAGTTTAGAGAAATCGGTACAAGTAGGTTTATTTTCTATACCACAGCAAGGCCTTCATAATCTTCTAAACTAAAGGAAACAAGTCTGTCAAGATAAACACTTGTACTAGTTGGGATTTGCAGGATCAGTCAGAAAATGTTTCCTACCTGCAAAAATGTGCTTTTCATGACAAAAGGCAGAGCATAGGCAATTATGTCATTAGACCTCTGCCTTGCATTGTCTCTCAGTAAATCAGAGTATGGGGAGGAAGGGAAGAACAACTGCTATCCCTGATTTCTTAGGAGCAGAGCAAGTGCTCCTTACTGGCATTCCCTAGGGCAGTGGTAGGCAACTTGCAGCCTATTGAGGTTCTATGTGTGGACCAGAGACATTTTATTTACTATTGCCAATGCTCAGGGTTGCCAGATTCTACTGGTTGCCTTGGTGGTTTTTGTTGTTGTTGTTTTCCTACCAGTATTACTGAAGTGACATGCACATAAAGGAAGGGCACATGAAGGAGGGAAATGCTCATTGCGAGCAACACTGACTGTGAGACGCCCTATCCCAGGAGACTTCTTGGTCGCCCTCAGAACTTGCATCTCATCGTGGTGAAGGAAGGCACTCGTGCAGCCCATGCATTAGCCTATGTTGCCCATTGCTGCCTTAGGGTGACAGTCACCTCAAAGGTGCTGGGTAGGGTGGAAAAAAAGAGAATGGGATGATGTAAAGGGTTCACTCTCCTGTGAGCGCTACTCTGTGGCCATGGGCATGTCTGCAATGTTCAGCCCAGCTGCTCTCCACAGGTGAAGATGTTCCCAAAAGATTTCTGGTCCATTGCCAGGGACCAGGTGTCTTCTTACCCCCTTGCTGCAGCTGCCGGGGGGGCGGAGGGAGGGAAGAAACCAATCCCACTCACTCTTCTGGGTCCCTGCCCAGAGACTCTGAGTAGCAGTTGCCTGCTACTACCTTGCTCCCTGACCACTTCCCTAAGACACTATTTCATCCTGCTCTCTTGGGGCTTTGAGGCCCTGTTCTCAACACCCTGTCCCAGGTTCTGCAGAGTTTTGTAGCCAGTTGTAGCTAGTTTTCAGTCCCTGGACCTGAGTCTTAACCAGGTCTAAAGTTCAGCTCACACTGGGAGCTGACCGAGGTGCTGCTGTCCTCGCAGTCAGAGCCTAGATCTGGCTTGGTCAAACTCCAGGGAGGAACTGGCAGGCCCTGGTCCAGTCACTGTTTTATAGGGGCCTCCTGGGCCCTGATTGGCTGCCTCTGCTTCCACCACTCTATCCCACTTGGAGGGACTTTCTCTTGCTCTCTTCTCTGGGGTGAGGTATGGCAAGGCCTCCCGCCTCTAGCAGGGGCCTAGTCTACCCCGTCACAGGCCAATTTCTACATTGGCAGTTGTACAGTCTCCACATATGTGGGGAGCATACTACAGTCTCTGCAACCCAGGATCACAATCCTGAGCTGAAGCCCAGTGAAATTAGTGAGCCTCTTTCCATTAATTCCAATGGGCTTTGGATTAAGATGATGTCTGCACACCAAGACAAGGGGATCTAGAAGCCCAGGGATCCAGGAACAGCAGCAGTTTTGTTCCTGTTTTGTGGCAGGCAATTAACCATGTCATTGCTGAATGGACAGAAGTAACTGAGTTATTAAGAGACCTTTTCCTAATGGCTTTGGTGAGAAATTGAACCTACAATTTTTTATCATATTTTTATACCATAAACCTATCACTGCACTGCTCCACTCCTTAATAGCAGGAGGAGAGAGGCGCATATATGATTTATAAGAATTAAAAAGCTTTCTAGTGTTATTTTTGTTTTAGCAGCACTCAGAAACCCTGCTACAGTTATAGGTCTGTCAGCATTTCCATTAAAAAGCTTGATTTTCAGCAGTTTATATCTCAACTGTAAAAATTCACTCCAGGCTGCAACTGGGCAAACAATGTCTCAACTGAAGAGCAAATTGGTTTTTTGTTTGTTTGGGTTGGGATTTATTTATTTCAGGCATTTAAAAAAATCGGTTTGGTTATTTGAAAGTTAAGTAGGTGTTACTGAAATGTGGAGTTAGGCAATTTAAGGTGAAAAGGAGGCTTTCCTTTTGAAAAGAAACATTTGGGAACAAGCTGTAGGAAGCTATAATATGATCTTTAATGCACTCACATTTAAAACAAAATAAAATGGGATAATCAATTTTAAAATGTTTCAATTGGCATCTACGTTACGTAAAGATCTTTGCATTCTTTAGTAAAAACATTTGTTTGAACAATTTGCTAATTATCTGTTTGCAATCACAAAGTCAAACTTTTGTGGCTTATTTACTCATTTGTACATTTCAGTGAAGCTGCAAATGCCAGATAGAAGCTGGCCCAAAGCTTGTCCATTCTCCCCAAAAATATTTAGTTTAGCAAGATTTCTCATTTCCCCTTCTAATGTTATTTCTGTACCCAATTTTCTCTGCTGCTCTTTTCTCTCTATTATTTAAGATGAAAGGTGAGCCCAGTTTGGTAGCCCAGAATACTCTCTGAACATTTACCAGCACATTGGGACTTCCTATTTATTTGCATTGCAAACCATATAGTGCCTCTATAATGTGAAATATTTCCTACTCTGGTTAGTCTCATCACAAGGCACATTATACATGTTGAGTGTCCTCAGGTACAGATATGTATATGTGCATTTAATAGATGTCTGGTACGTTAGTCAGGTCTCGGGTTGGGGAAGGGGAGTACGGTGTGGAGGGAAACCTCCAATTTTTCGTAATTTTTTTGAATTTCTTAAAAATATACCAAATCCTGAATATGGCTCATTAATTTCAATAGGAGTTGCAAGTGTGTATCTGAAGACAGAATACATCCATGGTTTTTTTAAAAGCTAATTTTACAGCATTTGTAATGTTACACTAGGCCACACGTGAACCCCCTATAGTACAAATCATGGGTAATTTTCAGATCGAAGAATAATCCATATGCAGAATGAGTGGCAAATCCATTTTTCAGAAGCAGATAAATAACTTTTCAAAACATGTAGGCTTTGTCTATACTGCAGGGTTTTTGCGCAAGAAGCTTTTTGTGGAAGAGATCATCTGCAAAAACTTCTTGCTCAAAAAGCGCGTCCATACGTCAAAAGCACATTGCAAACGCGATGTGCTTTTGCGCAAGAGATTGTCCACACTGCATGGACCCTCTTGCACAAGAAAGTTCTGATTGCCATTCACAGAATGGCCATCAGAGCACTATGCTTTTTGTGATAGATTCTTTTTGTGCAAGAAACTGCTGTTGAGCATCTACACACACACCTTTTTGCTCAAGAACTCTTGTGCAAAAAGGAGTTATGCCTCATAGAAGGAGGTATACCTACACCACGAAAAGCCCTCTGTTCTGTCAATTGACTGTAGATTTTTTTATGCAAAAACATGCTTGAGGTGTGGATGCTCCACGGGTTTTTGTGAAAAAACATTTGTTTTTGCGCAAAACCCCTGTAGTGTAGACATAACCGTAGAAAAGTGAGGTACCAAACAGTTTACAGTTTAATTCATACAAGTGTGATGCATGAGATACAAGTTCCTCTCCAAGGAACCAGGTAGTATTGGAAGGAGATTAACAACATACGGTTGGAAGGCTTCTTGAAAGAACTGGATTTTAGGAGGGATCTGAAGGAAGGGAAGGAGAATGCTTGATAGACCAAAAAATGGAAAGCTATTCCAGACATATAAAGTAGCATGTAAGAACTTTTGAAGTTGAGAGTGGTTTAAGGAGACTTTTTGGACTGGGTAAACAGTGTAAACAATTCACATACTTGCTCTCTTTTCCATCGACACTTGTGCATTTTGTTTGCACAAACATTTGTGGAGGAACTTTTCATGTAAATACAATTTTACATGAATTTACCAGGAATTCACATGCAAATAAGCATATGTATGCCTAGATATATTTATTCATTCCCAGCCCATTGGAATGATTACTTTGTGCATTTAGTAGTGAGGGTTTTAAAAAGTAATAGTAAAAGTAACCTTTTTTTTTAAATCACTGGTTTTCTTAAGCAAAATGAATAAACTAGAATATCAGCACAAATAACAGTGAGGTGAGGGGAAGGCAAGAGTTTTGGAAGTGTAGGGAATAATCAAGCAATAGAAAGCTCCCATGCCTGGAGATCATCTTCACGTTTCCTGTGTCCAGAACACAGAGCAAGCTAGCCAAATATTGTGGTCAAGCCTCAGCTCCTGGGGACAACAACATAATGGGACTGCCACTTCATATTTCCCCACATCTGTTCCTGTGACCAGAGGGGTTACCTCTGCCACAGCAGCTTCTGTTTGACAATGGGAGTGATTATAGTGAATACCCCCTTCACGCTAGCCAGTGCCCTAGTATAAAGCAATCAATTGAGACAGACAAGAACAAGTAACTGCATACTTTGTCAGAAGCCCTGGGCACATACATGCGATAGTGACTTGTGGAGTGGTTAACAAATGACTCGGTGTCATTTGAAGGGAGACCAGGGCATTCATGTTGTGTTCATGATATCTAACACATGCTACTTCATATATGGGCTGGGGAAAACACAAATCCACTCCCCAATCCTCTGGACCACACCCTGGTATTCAGGTAATTAACTGAGCCAGGCAATTATCTAGTGACAATTGTTGCAATTAGGACTGCTCACATTCATACACACAATCACTTGTTCTGTGTGACTATGACTAGAGTGAATTGAATGTAAAGTCTTCCAGGCAGCTCATATTTCTGACTTCTCTATTTCCCACAGTCAAACAGATACACAGCCAGTTTTAAATGTGGGATCCTCAGATGCAGCAACATATCTCCTCAACGTCCTCCCCTTACCATCTCCCTGATAGACTCAAAACATGATTTTTTTCAGGTTCTGTTAATGTTCACAAATGTTTGATTAACCAATGGAAGGAAAGGGGCAGTTAAATTCAATCACGACAATGACAGAGGATGAGGCCCTTGAATTAAGTAAGAATTGAGTTGTCCCCTTCCTTATCAAGGCTTAGTTTGTGAGAGACACTTTAACTCTGATTTGCATTCAGCTGTTTAGGGGGAGGATACCTTACCATACTATTTGCTTTTGGCAAAGAAGTATGTTTTCACATACTTCAATAAGCATAAGGCTCTTCTTTGACTCCTATTTAGCAACAGTCAACTATATCTTTTCAGCTTATCATCTCAGACCTTATTTTACTTGGTTTATATTTTATTTTGGATTGCATCATCTTCAACTGCAGCTCACTACACTTTGTACAACCCTGGCTTTCGACAGTCACCTGGACATGTCTTGCTTGAGCAGGATTTATCTCAAGCCCTCTGCTACTGCAGTCCAATTTGATAATATGTGCCAACAGTAGACATTGGAAAATATGTCCTTCTGTAAACATAGTATGGGCAAACCTGCTTCTCAGGACAGAAAGGTGCACAAAAGGACACTGCACTCAGTGCCCCAAAGGGAAAAAAATGATTTACTATCTAAGGCAAGGTATTAATCATAGCTGATATTTCTGGACAATAAAATAAAGTAATCCTTGTGAACAATCTCTCTTCAAGGATAAAAAGGGGAAATAGAGAACTAGTAATATTATATCAGTGTGGCATAGTCTGAGATAGTATTGAGCTAACTGCATCTGAGAGAACTAATTTGGCAAACAGCTTAATAATTGCTACATGGTTTATTGCAGCTGAGGTAAATTTTTCCTCCAGTTGCATCGGGGTCATTCTCTCCTGCATGAACCAGACACCTGGGCTCCCTGTAATCTTAGAAAACCTGTAGTAAGTGAAAGCACTTGTCCATTTAGACTCACATAGTTCACAAGGTCAGACCATTTCTCCCTCACAAAAGAAAATGTTAGCACGATTTCAAAGCCCGTAGGAACTTGATGTACAGACAGTGATATTGTTATCCACTTCTACAAGATATCTGAGCTGCTATATGTCTGATAGGTACCAATATCATGTAATAAAGCACAAATTAAGTGAGGAGGTAATGCAGCTAAATTTTTAAAGAGACATGTGTTTCATTTCAGGATAAACGCTTTATTCTAAATTTGAGATCAGCATCATATATAAAACTTTAGCTAATAGATTTCACAGAATAGTTTGTGCAGAATCTGAAAATCCAAAATTAGGAGCATGCATGACCCTTTATGAGCTTACATGGCACAATGTCCAAGCTAGTTTCTATTGATTCTGAACTTTATCTAGAAAATATGACACCCTCTTCCCTGACAGCATGTATTACCAAAGTGCTAAAAGACCTGGCATGTTTCTCAACCCAGCACATCCACAAGTCAAAACTAGACTAAATAATTTAGCACCAAATGTTACTTTAAGGTGTTAAAAATTCCTTTGTCTCCCAAGTATCCTAAACTAAAGTACCATTCATCATCTCCCTCAAAAAAGACCATCCAGTTTTAATGCTAGAAACTTTGGAGTTTACGCTCACCAGTGAGTTAAAAATAAAGTTGTTTCAGTATTGCTGTAGCCATGTTGGTTCCACAATATGAGAAAGACAAGGTAAGGCAATACCTTTTATTGGACCAACTTCTGTTGATGGAAGGGACAAGCTTTCAAGCTTCACAGAGGTCTTCTTCAGGTTGAGCTTCTATGGAGCTCCATCAATAGGAGATACTCCTCATCCACCTTATCTCTTAAACTGCGTGTTCTGCAACATCCAACTGTCTCCTGGAGAATTCAGAGACTTTGTTTTCTTCTTTAAGGAGGCACAACACAACAATTTGCCACAATATCAGGATATGATATCCACTTTAGTAGAAACAGATTAATAGTAAATCAAGTTTATAATCAAAATTTAGGTGAACACAGGTATAAAAGGTAAAATTAGAAATGGTTACTGACAGATACACATGAAAAAATATCTAAGAGTCTAAAACTTAATTTGGCGAGTTTTGGTTCAAAGGTTTGTGCAAGGCTCTCTCACCCACAGTCTTCCAGCAAGATGATGATTGAGTATCAGCTTGGTCCCAAAGATGTTGGTGCCTTTGTCATCTTGGGTGAAAAAGATAACATTGGTTTCTCTGAAAGTCCCTTGAATATTAGAAGTAGATTCTCCTGAAGGTTATCTGACAAGGTAAAGTTAATTCAACCACTGAGGAAGGGTACATGGATTCTATTGGTGAAGGAGGCTCCATGATTTACACACACACACACACACACACACACACACACACACACACACACACGTTTGCTGAAGTTCAAATAATCCAGTTCCCTGCCAACTCCTCCCCCTGTTGTCCTGATGATCCTGTTTACTACATGGCTGCGTCTAGACTGGCATGATTTTGCGGCAATACTTGTAACAGAAAAGTTTTTCCGTTAAAAGTATTTCCGCAAAAGCGCATCCAGATTGGCAAGTTCATTTGAGCAAAAGATTTGCTTTTGCGCAAAAGCATCCGTGGCCAGTCTAGACGTGATTTTGCACAAGAAAGCTCCGATCGCCATTTTAGCCATCGGGGCTTTTTTGCACAAAACGATTCTTTCCTGTCTACACTGGCCCTCTTGGGCAAGGCATATTTTGTTGAAAGGTTATTATTAGTAGTGTATAGTGTGTGAATGCAGGAGTTCTTTGGGTCACACACCATACTTTAAATAGATCTATTCATGAGCAATACAAGGGATGAGTAGTTCTGGCATTCTTACTAAGAAGGCACTTATGCGACTAACAGCAGGATCAAGTCTCAGCATGTGTTGCTTGACAGATTTCAATGGAGGTATGCAGAATCACATCTGCTGAAAATCTGGCCCAGTATGCATTAATTGGTATAATACTGTGATTAGCTTAATTAATGTTCACAGACCCATGTTTCAGTTTCTTCATAAGTTGGCTATCCACTCTGATTATTGGTTAGAAAGAAAATATATGAGGAGAGAAAAACAAATCAAAGTTTGAACGGGTAAAATAATCCATTATTTTTTGCCTAATGACACTTGCAAACTGTGGAATATTTCACTGGTTCAATACTTGTTTGTTTACATAACCTTGTTTTTTGAATTGCACATTTATGCATTACATTAACATTTCATGTGCTGCACACTACATTTCACGGTGACACTAAAATTAAATCCTACTACACTACACTTTATATCAGACAACAAAGAAAAGTGTAAGAAAAGAAGTCTTAAGACATGCTATTGCTAGGCAGCAACGTGAATTGCTTTTTTTATATCAGTTTATAAAATATTTTTTCCTTTCACTGTTTGGCACATTAATTTTTTATTTTAGATTAAAAACAAAAAAAACCTTTAAAATAAATGACATTTGAGCAATTGAAAGGTGCCAATTGACAGCACCAGAAACCAAAACCCTCTGTTCATCCACTGAATGCATGCTCCACCATATTGCCCTGAAATGCTCGCCTAAGGAGGCTTCAGTTTAGTTTCTATGCTCCTTCAGTTTTTGCCTTTCCCAGTAGAAATAAGTAACCAGAGTGCTAATTAGTACCAGACACCTCAGTGACTTTTTATTATGTCTCTCCTGGAAAGACCCAAAGCTATCATTCAGGAACAGTTTTTGGTTACTTCTGATCTATTCTGGAGTCTAAACGGCAACCAAGAAGTGAAAGATTATCCTATTATCCCATGTCTTAGTAAAGTATGTGTCAAAATAGTTCATATAATTTGCCAGCCAGGTCTAAAAAATAAAACAGAAGCCACGGGCAGATTTTGGAATCACGTGCATTAGTAAACAGTTTGCCAGCTAACAAAAACAAGCATGCCAGGAACTCAATGCCAGGAGCTTGCCATGTCCCATTGCCCCTGTCTAGAGTAGGAAGATCATTAGTAGTTTCTTTTACTTTTTTGGTGATTCCATGAAATGGAGCAACCATCTATTCTTCCCATGTGGCTAACAGCTGTTAAGGAGATTTCTTAGGCTGACATTACATAGACATTATATTACACCGTAGGTCAAGTGAACATCAGAGAACATGGATGCCTCCTACGGATCTATTCTAGGAGCAGGAACACTTCAGGGCTCTAGCCAGGATCCATTTTTTTAAAATTATTGAGCACCAAATGGTAGCTGTAGTTTTAGTTTTATGCTAAATAAGAACGAAACTTCATAGAAGTGTTTGACCACACCTCCTATGCTAGGTTGCAGTTCCTGGGTAAGTCACCGCTTTTTCAGGGTCACATCTGCAAATCAAGGAGTAAGAGCTGATAGAAGTACGGGGTGGAGGAGGCATTATGCCTGAGGGATTTGACCAAGTAAGTGTGCACTGAAATCATCTATCATACTTACCCCTGAAGGCAAGTTTACACAGAAACATCAAGAAAAGGAGGAGGTGGACATCCCTCATAACTTTTAATTCAGTGGTTAAGGTACTCACATGAGATGCAACAGACTAGGAAGGGACAAGGGATTTGAACAGAGATCTGCCACCTTTCATGAATCTGTCAGAGAGAAAGCCTAAGTATGATTCTATAACCTCGTGGTTTGAGCACTCACCTAAAGGTGAGAAATCCAGGATGAAGCCCCCCTACTTAATATAATTATATATCCACAGCTGAACATCTTCAACAGAGAGCTTAGTGCTTAGAGTATGGACCTGACAGAATAGATCCCTGTTTAAATCCTTTCTTCTGTCAGGGGAGACTTGAACAAGGAGTCTTCCACAGCCTAGGTGAGTATCCTAACCAGAGGGCTAACAGTTATGAGTGATCACTTTCTCCTCCCCTGGCCCTTTGTGTTGAGCTCAATACAGGGCACATAAGTCATAGTTGAATTTAGGCCTGACTAACTTTATTACTTCTGGGGAAATTCTGCACCATTGTGCACAGTAGATCCAGATGAGGAGGCATGGGATGAACAGAGCAAGGCACATAGGATTGCCAGGGTGTGTCAGACTGGAAATAAGAAGGGATAAGAGGCAGTCTGGGGGGTGGGGGGGTAGGCTCAGGAGCTAGTGAAGTGACAGCATCCAGACAGAAGAAAAAAAGAAGTAGGGCTGAAGGGTCACCTGGGGGCACAGGGTAGGGAAGTGCAAGGACAAATGGGAATGGGGAATGGAGCTGCAGGGGCACAAGCAGATGTGACTGACTGTACAGAAGAGGGTTGAGTCAGCAAGAGTCTGCATGAGGAAGGCTTCCCCAATTCCAAACAATTCCTTCATCCTGTCCAAAAAACCCCAAAATAACCTGTCCGAGACCTCTCCTGCCCACAGCCAACAGCCTTCCAGGTTCACTCTAAGCCTTCTTCCTTCTCCCTTAGCTCCTCCATTATCCCTGATTCTCTCAAGTCTTTGCACTGCTTCTGAGGGGTGCAGGAAATACTGTTCAGAGTTATAGTTTAAATGTCAAAAACATTTGTCAAAAAACATTTCTTGGGTCTTTTTTGTTGTCTGTTGTTACAAACATATTTGCTGGCAGATATTTTGAAATAAATTGCCAAACTAATTGAATCTGACATAATAATACCGTGTTATTTTGGCAAATAAAAATTAATACTTTTATAATATTGCATCCAAATTTAATTGTTGGCACATAGTTCACTAAGGAGTACTTCATGTAAATAAAATGTTTAATGAAAGTTAGTAAAACTAAGAGATATTTGAATTAGCTTTCTGGTTTGTGGGCAAAAGATTATTATAGTAAGGACACTCCCTTGCCCTAGATTCTGCCCTCACCCCCAAGACGTCATAATTATATTACGATGAGGATGTGTGGGAATAAATGTATGTGTAATGCTAACTAGCCATTAATTACCTGTTAACAATTAAGACACTTTATGTCTTGGGCCTAAGTTTGCCTACCAGCTCCTTATCACGTGGCACCTTCTGGCATACTGTTTCCAAGAAACCTCTGTTTGCATTTATTAATGGATTGTTGCATTGATCATCATCTAAGCCAACACTGACTACAATTGAGAGAAAAGAACAGAATCCTCTCCACACATAAAAAGCTTCACATTCATCTTATCATCAATAGAAATACCAGTAAATAGCAACTTAGTGAAAGACTTTTGAAAAGAAGGTGTGAAAATCAACCAAGGATGTGCAAATGACTCTAACACCCATAAGTGTGTGAAAGAAAGTGAGTATGTATATGTGTTATTTAAACAGTAAGAGATCTCAGAGTTAAATCAATGTCATTCTAAACCCCAATAGCAATAGAGAGGTAGCTGATCTTCCTAAAACAAACCATCTTGTTTGTTTAAACCATCTTGTTAGTCTTTAAATTGCTACATCGTTTTTCCTTTTATTCTAAACCTGGTAAGTGTGGAACTCTAGAAATCATTTTGTACCTATGCAGTACTGCCAAAAAGATGCAGGCAAGGTGTTAAAATAGGGAGGGGAAATAGACTAGATAAACAAAAGTTTGATGTGATCTTTGTGAACAGTGAAGTTTAATGGGAGAAAACAGCCCAACAAAGAAGTTAATAAGCTTCAGGAGGCAGTCGTGTTAGTCCGTTACAGAAAAAAACAACAAATGGTCTGGTAGTACTTTATAGACTAATAAAACATGTAGATGGTATCATGAGCTTTCATGGGCACAGCCCACTTCTTCAGATGACCGGAGTTATGAGTTTAGGATGTGCAAACCCAAAATAAATAGAAGAGGGGAAGGAGAGGAGGAGGGGGGGGAAGGCAGGGAGATGGGGGACAGGGAGCTACAGGGAATCAGTAAGTATCTAAAGATTGGGTAGTTAAAATGAAGCAGATAAGAATCAATGTCAATTGATAGTATCCTTCCTGACTTAAGAGCTGTCTGCACCTTCAACGGCTGTTAAGTTGGCAGTGCAAAGAAGTTAATGTAATGTTAAATAATGTTAAAGATATTAACTTCCTTAATACCAAGGCAGGGACTAGCTCTAATAGGCTCTTTCTTAACTAACTAGCTTCAATCAAAGGGAAAAGCTTCTTCCCTTAACCTTCCTGATATTAAGAGAATTATTTTCCTTGACTTGTTCATTATAAATTGATTTAATTACTTATTGTAGTAATTGGCAAGCTAGATAAATTGAACTATTGACTTACTGATTAGATTTCAACTGCAACCTTGATTTGACTATTGTATAATATGATTGTAAATTAAATTAGGAAAACTAAGTTAAGTCATCTATTGACGTACTTTACTTGAACTCATATTTGTTTTATAACTGCATGCTTAATCTTTGAATATGTTTTTAAAAAGATACACTGAACTAAGTGGCTGATCTCTTAAAACCTCAATGCAGACAAAGTAAACTACATAGAGGGAAAAGGTGAAATCATTAGAAATAATTCCTGAATCCATCCTATAGTTTATTTACTTAAAACACTAATTATCCCTACATTGCCTAGGATCCCCGTCTGATAATGGACTCTGAGGGTACGTCTAGACTACAAGCTTCTTTTGAAAGAGAGCATCTAGACTACAACCACTTCTTTCGAAAAAGCGAGCCGCTATTTCAAAAGAGAGCACCCAGGCAGTCTGGATGCTCTCTTTTGAAAAATCCCTGTTTTCATTCAAGAATGCCTTTTTCTGAAAGAGCACTTTCAAAAAAAGACATTCTTCCTCGTAAAATGAAGTTTACCGTGGTCAAAAAACCCACTGCGTTCTTTTGATTTAATTTCAAAAGAATGCAGTGGCAGTCTAGACACAGGGGAAGTTTTTTCGAAAAAAGGCCACTTTTTAAAAAAAAAAAAAAAACCTGTAGTCTAGACACACCCGGAGTCCACTTGTGGAACCAGGCTCCACAGCTGAGTTAGGTGAAGGGACACTATGTTCTTCAGTTCATACATCACTGTTGAACATAGGTCTCTGAATGCCTACAGAGAGGATGCAGTATACACACACAGAAGCAGAAACATAGGCATCAAGGGAAATTTATTTAAAAAAATGTAGGTACCTAGCAAGTTTAGGCACCGTCAATAAGAGCCTTTAGCCCATTCATTGAAAATCAATGGGATTTGGGCTTCTGATTTCCTAAGTCACTTTTGAAAATTAGAGCTGAATTCCTGTGTCAGATAAGCATTGCGATACCTATATACCTTTAAACGCCTGGGCCTTAGCCATGCTGGGTCTCAGTTTCCCATCTGTAAAAAGGAACTAACAGTTTATTCCTACCTCAAAGGGATGAGGTATAAATACAGTCAAGATTGTGCTTGGATTCTATAGTAATCAAGACTACATAAGCAACTAAGACAGAATATAGAGTTTTGACTATGATGTCCTTACAGGATCCTCCCAATATGATTTAACAGTCAAAGAAACCAAAATAAGCACTATGCTAGCTATGTCAAAAATCATGCAGTGAGGGTAATGTTAGCATAATGGTACGTTTTAATTTCAGTTATATTTTCTCTATGTTAACACAGTGAAATGAATTAAGACTATACCTAACAATTGTCATCATGGGAAGAAATATATATTTATAAAATGTATAGCAGATCTGTTTTGTATTTTTTTTTAAATTCAGGTGATAACTAAATACATTGCTAAGGGCTTGTCAACATGGAGAATCCAGGGAAGTTGCTCTGAATTAACTAAAGGTGTGAATTTGAAGTGGATTATGTTAAATTGCATTAAATACCCATGCAGACACTGTTTAGAATTAAAGTTGACTGAAATTGAATTAAGTTAATCAAATTAAAAGTCAATTAAGGTAACCAAATTAAGGCCACTTTAATTCTGAATGAGGGCATTCACCCAGCTATATAATGCTGTTGAACTAATCCATCCCAAATTAACACAGTTAATCTGGATTAATTTTCCTGGTTGTCCCTATGTAGACAAGCCTAGGAAAAGTGTAAAGGTTTAATTCTACTCTTGATAATGAACATGCAACTCTCTGAAGTTAATAGAAGATGCAGACATGCATTAACAGACTAGATTTGGCCCTTAGATAATTTTATATTTCTCCTCAATACATACAGATGACATATTTGGATTTTGGTTTTGATTTGGGAAATAAACTTTCAGTTTAAATTTTGTAATGAAGAGTGAAAGAATGTCATCTTGGAAAATGTATATAAGCAAATTAAAAGAACAAAAAACTCCAAAATCGAGCCAGCTTTCTTGTTTAATAATAATTGAGTTAAAATATTGTTAATGCATAATATGCATTATTCCTAATTTAACCTAGCCAGTCCAAGTAAGCTATTGATTTCAACTAGTAAATGTTGATAATGTTCAATTTCTCCTGCCAAAATCCAACAAAAATATTCCATTAATAAAATTAAGAGCATATGAACATTTAAAAATATGCCATGCTGGGTGGTAGACAATATGTGCTCCCTTCTTGTCAATTCTATATGACATTCAAGTCACAAAATAACCCTAAAACAAAATATTACATCTATATGATGACATATGTTGATATCCTGAGTTATTTCTGAATTTTTTTAAAATATTTGCTTCCACAATTATATTTTAAATAAACAACTTTAAGATATAAAATTTTCTGCTTAAGGAAAATGTAAATGGTTACAAATTGTTAGCAATAAAGATCAGGACTAACACATTAAAAATTATGCTTTAAGTTGGGACATCAATGGGAGTTTTAGGATGAAAATCAGGGCACATATTTAGTAGTCTGTATATGTCCATATGCTCAGGGTCATTTGGAAGGGCATATTTTATAAATCTAAAAAATAAATAAGTGCCTTTTTATTTCAGTACCATTACGAGTAATGGTAGTATTCAGCTCAGGCTAGTATTTGAAAGGTTTTTATTCCCAAACCTACCATGTGTCTTTGGAAACAGGAAAAGTCCTATCCATTTCTGCATGGGTATGTCTTTCTTTCAACAGTCCAGTAGACAATAGGTTTCACATAGCCGGAAGAGAAATGTGGGTGCATCTGCTACTTTGAGATAAATCAGTTGCCAATGTGAAGGGTTTGGAACTTAGGAGGAAGTGTTCATAATCTCATAATTCAAGATCTCATGGAAAGGAGCACATTAGAATACCAAATAAGAATGCTAGATTTTAAAAAGGTGCATCGAATCAACTCAGAAACAAGGTCCAAGGAGAGACCTATTAGGAAGAAAAGGAGGTGGGGCCTGACAGTTCCTAAAACAAATAATACTGAGGCTCAACATCAAGCTGTCCCCATGCAGCGGAAAGATAAGAAGATTCACAGGACATCAATGTGGCCACACAAGGAGCTTTTTAGGGATCCATACAGGAAACGGAGGAGTAAGAATGCATACATGGGAACAGCATGAGCATGTAGGGGCTAAATCAGGAAAGACAAGACAAGCACTGAGTTACAACTGGCAAAAAGCGTTAAAGACAACAAGAGGTTCCAGAAATATGTGAGACAAAGAGGAAGATCAGAGATGGTATGTGCCCTCCGCACAATGGAGACAGTGAGCTGGTATCAGGATATGATGTAAAGGCAGAGCTACTCAGTGACTATTTAGCTTCAGCCATCACACACAAAAAAGAAGACGATATGACTAGCAAAGTTGTACCAGATAATGAAGAGCAAGAGATGCAAATCCGGACAGATAAAGAATGTGTCAGATATCTTTTGACTAATTTGGATGAATTCAAATCAGCTGGACCCTAGGTTGTTTCCCACAGAGTGCTGAAGGAATTAGCTGAAGAAATCTCAGAACCACTGGTAATATTTGCAACCTCATAGATGATAGGAGAGGTCCTGGAAGACTGGAGAAGAACGAATGTAGTGCACATCTTTAAAAGAAGATAAAAGGGGGCACTGGAGAACTATAGACTAGTCAGCTTGATCTCAGTACCTGGAAAGCTAGTAGAGCAGCTTCCCATTTGCAGATACCTCTAGAATGAAGTGATGATAGCAAGTAGCCAGAATGGATTTATCAAAAACAAATTATATCAAACCAGTTTAATTTCCTTCTTTGACAAGGTAACTTGTTTGAAGAATAGGAGGAATATGGTGGACATAAAATACCTGGACTTTACAAGGCTTTTAACACAGTTCCAGATGAAATAGGTAAACTGGAAAAATGCAGGTACAGTAGAACCAACCCTTAAATGGATACATACTGGTTATATAATTGAAAACAAAGGGTGACAATTAAAAAATGGGTTGTTTAACGTCTTTAGTAGAGAACATTTACAGATGGCTCAGAGCTGAAAGGGTGGGATTGCCAATGTCTTGGAGGATAGAGCTAAAATTCAGAGAGATCTTAATAAATTCAAAAGAAAATTCAACAAAGACACACATAAGGGCTCCTCTTAAGGAAGGAAAACCAAATGCAGAATGGGGGATAACTGGCTTGGCGGCAGCACTGCTGAGAAGGATTTGGGAGCTGAGGTGGATTTCCACCATGAGTCAACAGTGTGATGCTGCTGTAAAAAAATGCAGCTTTCGGTTGCATTAACAGAGGCAGAGCAGGAAATGATAGAGAGGTGATCATCCCACTCTAGTCGGTGCTGATCAGGCCTGAACTGGAGTATTGTGTCCAACTTTGGTCGCCACTATATAAAAAGGATGTAGAGAACTGGAAAGAATCCAGAAGTGACAAAAATGATCAAAGGGATGGAATGTAAGCCAGATGAGCAAAGGTTGAAGGTAGTGGGTATGTTCCGTTTGGAAAAGAGATTAAGGGAGGTACATGATAGCCATCTTCAAAAACGTGAAAGGCAGCTAGGAGAAAGTTAGAGAAAAAATTGATCTCTCTTACCACAGCAGGCTGGACAGCCATCTGTCTTGGATGGTTTAAACAAAACAAATCCTGCAGTTTGGCTTGGGGTTAGACTAGAAGACCTGTGTGGTCCTTTCTAATCCTACATCCCTATGATTCTACTACTCTGTCTTTTGAGATTCTGACACTTCTATTGAGAGAAGAATTAGTGGGATTAATTCTAGCTGATGCCTTTCTGATCTACCTTTAGCAACTCTTGGATTTAGAAATGGAGACCCAAATTCTGCAATCAACCTTAAATACCAGTGACTTCCATAAATAGTATCACTCTTGTGATATTTTTATTGTGCAGTTTTTACCTTGCATTAAGAAAATTTGCATTGATGGAGCTGATTTCAGCAGGGCTGTCTCAGCTGCACTTGGGTCACACATGATCCAGTTTTAGGGTATGTCTACACAACAAAGTTATTTCGAAATAACAGCTGTTATTTCAAAATAACTTTCCTAGTGTCTACACAAGCCAACTGCTATTTCAAAATTAATTTGAAATAATGGAGGGCTTATTTTGAAATTGGTAAACCTCATTCCATGAGGAATAGCACCAATTTTGAAGCTTCATTTCTAAATAAGTGCTGTGTAGACGCTCATTTTGAAATAGGGGGCCTCCAGCTCTTCCCAAGGTGCCCTGTTGGCCGCCCTGGCCACAAAGTAACTTCTGACCTAATGCCCTGCCGGAACCAGTTCTGGCTGGCCTTAAATGTGATTCAGCATCCAATCAGTGTGGACGCACTATTTCACAATAGCAAAAAGCTATTTTGAAATGCATTTTGTGTGTAGAAGCATTATTTCTAAATAAGATATTTTGACATACCCTCAGACTACACTAGAGCCCAACAGGGCTGAGTCCTGATAGTTCAAGAATACTACCTATGAATGTAGTAGATCTACTCTAATTCCTTTCAAACACTTTTCCTGTGGATCCACAAGGAGTGAGTTTCTAATTAAAAAAATAAAATCTATTCACCCTTGCCACGAAGTTTCAGACATAGCACATAGTACCTTCTCCTGGTCTATCTTTTACACTGTAAAATTTCTGAGGTAGGGATTGTCCTAATTGTTGTATAAGAAGAATATTGTCAGCACTAAAGGAATAGGTGGAGTTTTTCAGAGAAGATCCCTTAAACTGCATTGAAAAGCTCACCCATTATAAAAATAGTAACAATTCATAGCGGCAATAGTTTTTATTCGAGGGTGTGAATGATTTTTTTCTTTTTCTTCTAGCCATCATTTAACTTAACCATGATGCTCCTTCCACATCCACAAATATACACTTCCAACTTACCCCTCCTATGGTTCTTGCTTGCAATTCCCTTTCGGTCCAACACAGGGAAAAAACCTACTGAAAAATTACAATTCCTTTCTCAAACTCCACCCTCTTCTCCTAACACATTCAGCATAAATAACCTATAAGTTTTAAATAATAATATAGTTTAGGTATTTAGACAATTCTGATAGGTCACTGCAATTAGCTACCTCTATATTTTTGGTCCCTCAACAAAAACAGAGGAATACATGTGGGAGCTTAGCTATTTTCCAATTATTCTTCCACTGCATGTCTCAAAAGGATTGATTTCATGAAGAAGACCCAGACTGAAAGAAGAGCTTGAATGTTTCTTCTCTCAGGCACCAATTTGTTTTTCACATGGTGCAAAGAAATTTTCTTTCTAACAAGCTCAAAGTAGTCAGACCCAGAATGGCAACAAATTAATTTTTCCCAACTTTTCCATATCATCATTATTAATTATATCATATAATTTATTATTATGATTAGCATAGCACCTAAGAGCCATAGTTATGGACCAGAAACCTTTGGTTACCAAATCATTTGCAAACCGAGCCTGATTTATTTGAATGTAATGAACAGTGTTCTCCACATCGTTTGCATAATAATTTTCAGTATGGCATGTTCACAAATGCTGCTTCAATTCTTCATGTTGTCTGTTGGTTATATGGCACTGCTGCTATTCCCCGAGTGGATGATTTAGGGTATGTCTATACTACCACCCTAGTTCGAACTAACTAGTGGACATTTAAAAATGGCGGCGCCCGGCAACACGCAAATGAAGCCCTGGAAATTCAAATCCCGGGCTTCATTTGCAACTCCGGTTGACTACATTAACCACTCTAGTTCGAACTAAGGTGGTAGTGTAGACATACCCTGAGTGTTTATAATTGGAAGTAAAAACATTTCCAGCATGAATGAGTATAATGATAAAACCTTAAACTTATGGGATTTATTCATATTTTACCAATATCCAGTAGTCTACATATTTGCAAATAATTTATAACATTTATCCTGTATCATAACACACAAAACTGAGAACTTTCATTCAGAAACACTTCTGTGCATCAGATTTTTACTATTTGACAAGTTCCAGATTGTTTCTTAGAATATATTTCCCAGTGCTTTGCCTGGTACAATTTCAAATGACACAAACTATGAGCCTACACCACTTCACTTGGGAGTCGATCCCAAATTGTTTCTTGTAATATAGCCTAAAATACTCCTTCCAAGGCAATCTTTTGCTCTGACACACAGGCATTGACACCGGGGGTACTCCAGGCCTGGAGCACTTATAGGAAAAAAAACCCATCCACTAGCAACCCCACTAATCAGATTCTCCCCCTCAACCCCAGCTCCTCCTCAATCGCGGCCCGTCAATACAGGCAAACTAGGCGGTCACCTAGGGTGCCAAGATAAACTGCCGTTGAGGGCTTTGGAGGCGGGGGCGCCAATCATGCGTCAATTGCGCGTTTCACCTAGGGTGCCAGTTGCCGGCAGCTCATCTAGGCCCTCTCCTTCTCCTCCTACCTGCTGGTGGTCCCATAGATCAACCCATTCCTCTCCATCCCTGCACCTCCCATCTGCCATGGATCAGCTGTACAATGGCATACAGGAGGCGCTGGGAGAGAGGGGAAGGAGTAAGAGTGTGGCAACCTCCAGAAAGGAATGGAATGGGTGAGAAGAGGCAGAGCAGGGGCAGAGCTGATGCAGACAGAAGGAGGATAGAATCCTGGGGAAAGGGTTGTGGGATCAAGAGTGGGGATCAAGCACTCTCCCAGGAACAGACAAACTCTTCCTGCATTCTGCAGCACTGCCAAAAAGCTGACCACATACCTCACCTGAGCAGGTAGAAATCTAGTGGTGGAGAGATGGTGCCAGTTTTACTGCATTCCTAAAGCTTCCGTTTTAAGATGTACATGTAAAATTGTTCTTATTTTATGAAGGGGTTTTTGAGGGGTGTGGTTTGTTCTTTGTTGGGAGAGTTGTCTGGGGTTTTAGAGGGTTTTTTTTAAGTAGTCACTAGAGATGGGCCTGACCTTTGCTATTTAATCTGAAATTTAATTCTCTTGATGTCCAGGAGAATTCAGCCACAGAGTTTCTGCTCAGGAAATGGAAATGGGGAATGGGGAATTAAGGAAATGGGGCCAACTGGGATCCAGGTACAGTTCCTGATTTTCGTTTAGGCCCCTCTGTGCTGGAGATATTTATGGCCATGAATGACTATCACAGAAAGAAAAGAAATGAAAAGGATGTGAGAGAGAACCTATCTAAGCAAAATTGCAGAGCTAATAAATGTATTATGGCCTTGGATCAGTTAGCTTGCTTCCCTTATCACTGCAATATATACAACAGATACATGAATGGGGTAAATGTGATGTATATTTAAACGGAGCATTAGATTTTAAAATCTCTGTCTAACTGAATGCATTAGCCTGTGTTTTCTGTTTGTCACCAGGATGTCATGGAAACACAGAGCTGAATCCCTAATGGGTCTCTCCTGGCAATAAATAAACAAAGTCTTTGTCTATTCATGTTTCGATTTCTTTTTTTCCCCCACATAATTTACAATTTCAGAAAGAAAACAGATCGTCCTTATCCCACCCCATCCCCATTTTGTTTGGCTGAAAAGTACGTTAGAGACAAATGCTAAAGACACCTTCTAGTGGTCATTGTGGGTTTTTAAACTGGAGCTGGTAACACAAGCAACCACTGAATACCACCTATAGAACTGGTTTATAAAAAAAACCAAAATGTGGGACATATAATTAATCCTGGACAGAACATTCTTTAAGTAAATTGCAGTCTAACATAAAAACCACTTAGTATATGTGTTCAAATTGAAAGCTGATATAGGAAATAAAATCTGTTCTTCTCCCTGCATGTCTGAAAGTCTAAAAATCCTTTTTATAGTGATAGTAACAATGTTCATAGCCTTTAAACTGCTCCACCAATGCAATGACATACTATAGCTGCCACAGCTCCAAAGCTTTTTAGAGCCATCCCTATTACCCTAATGCACAGGAGCAAGGTGAACCCTAAGCACAAAGTGCTAGAAATACTGTGTATCGCACAGCATCAGTTTGCCATCTGGCACCTGCTGTACTGTCTGAAATGAATAAAGTCATCGAGAGGGGATGTTGTGCCGTAACATGAGTAATAGAAAGACTGATAATTATCTGTGTGGAGAAGTGGGCAGACATAATTAGGTTACTCAAATCTGAATAGTCAACTGAATCTGAAGACAGTAACCTCAGTCGTGGAGGGCAGCCATATGGTCCCTCTCAAGTTTTCAGGTCAGGCTGAAATTCTGCAGAGCTCTTTGTAACTAATTTAAGAACTCAGTACCAAGTGCTTGACATTGCATTTGTCAGGCACATCATGCTCTAGAACTACAGTCAACAATTTGGGCAATAAACACTAAAGGCTTGTTTGTGCCAAACCTGCACATACATCTGACTCCTACACGTCCCTCCTGGTAGGCCCCAGTGCAGGGGGCATTTTGAGCATGGAGAGGAAAACTGTCGGAAGTGGAACAGCCTGTGCATGAAGTACTCTGACGACACCCAGCTGGCATAGGGGCCTATGGGACCATAGCGAACTGTTGCAGTTTTAGAGCAGTCTGACAGGGCTGGCAACATATTTCACTGGGCAATGTAGGGGGATCTTGACTTCGGGCCCTCTGGAAATGGTGAAGCCAGTGTCAAAAGTACTGGGTCTTGAGGCAGCCAGCCCTCAGCACCACCTGAAACATGCTGCAGCTTCCCCAGCAAGTCCTTAGTGCCGCCCAGGGCTCTGGCAGCAATTGAATGGTCTTAGGGCTCTGGCTGCTATTGTTGCTGTGGTAGCTGCAGCAGCAGCAGCCTGGAGCCTTGGGCCATTTTAAATCACCAGGTCCCAGAGCCCCAGGCCTATTTCAATTGCCAGGCCCTGGGGCAACTGCTTCCTTCCTCACCTCGTCTTCCACAGTTCTGAGGTTGTTTTAAGATATGCTGGGGCTGGGGCAAAGAATCCAGGAGCCACAGATGATGCCCCAGCAGCCTCCTCGCTGTGTTTTGACTACCATAAACTGGATGCAGTGAAAAATCTGGCCTCCTGAGTAGTACCTCTCACATGCAAGTGCAGCACTCATGTGTAAGTGTGATGGAATGAGGCCCCATTGTAACTGTGAGCCAAATAAGATATATATGTGGTAAATGCAGCATGACGACTCAGAAAATCAGTTCCATATAAAAAGAATGGCAACTTACTGTGAAAGCCAGTGTAAAGCCAAAAATCTAGACACTGGTGTTGACACTGCACACCAACGAGGCACTGGTGTAAATTATTGTACAGGAGCCAGTGTGGTGAAGAATCTAGCTCGGAAATGGCCAGTGACTAAACTGTTGTCTGGTGGTTATCTTTTCTGTGGTAGGTACAAATATGAGTGTTAGCACACACACACACACACACACACACACTTCAGTCAATGCACATAAGTGAAAACTGGCAATCCACGGTTAGTTGTTTTTCCAAATTCAAAATAAAATTATTTTGTCTTTTGGCCATAGTCCTCAGATTTCCTGTACTTTGAGCGTCCATTCTCCAGTGGCCACATGAAAGCCACTCACTCTCCAAACCAGCAGGACTAGATGGGGCTTAAGCATCTACCATTGTTTAACAAGTGGTTAAACAAATCATTGTTCAAACAACCAGAGGCATTCTTTCCTCTAACTCCTATAAACGGAGCTCGCTGTCTCTGCAGCACTGTCAGTCTCCGCTAGCCAGGCAGCAAAAGGCAGGTGGAAGCAGAGGGAACAGAGAGGGAGGGAACCAAACCTGCATCCATGCCACAGCAAACAAAGCTGTGCTCTCAGAGGCCAACTCAATTCATTGAAATAAAAAGTTTAGTGAAACTTTGGGTACCCAAATTTGAACCATCTTCACAGAAAAATAATTTTGGATGAGTGGGAAGAGTACATTGCAAGGATGATTGCAAACAGTTGTAAACTTCTGAATGAGATTGGACTATGAGTTTTTAGCACAGCAAAAATCCCACTTCTGAACATTCTTAATCTTAAAAATTATATGAATCTCACATTGCTTAGAATTTACAGTCTTCTGATTTTGTCTTTGAATTTAGGCCATTATAAAGTTTGAAGCTGCAAACTCAGATCTAAACCTGGATCTGGGATTTTGGTTCAGTGTCCTATTTGAACTGCCCTACCACCCTGGTTACCTTCAATCTTTATTTGGCATTCTTTTTTTCCCCACTGTGTAGAGAAACACAGGCAATTGTTCATTCAGTCAGTGATTGCTTTTGATCTGACCAGAGGGGTCAGGACAATAAATCATTAATTCTTAATGAATTTGTGAGCTTACCACTGAAAAGAAAAAGGAAAAACTTCCAGAAAGCAGTTCCGTCTCACATACTGTACCATAGTAAGGGTATGTCTACACTTGCACCTTCTTTCAAGAGAGGGATGCAAATGAAGACATTTGAAATTGCAAATGAAGCCGGGATTTAAATATCCCATGCTTCATTTGCATAATCACGTTATGGCGCTATTTTGAAATTCAAAATGCGGTGTAAATACGGTTATTCTCCCGAAATAACTGTTAAACCTCATTTTATGAGGAATAAGGGTTTATTTGCAATTTCAAATGTTTTCATTTGCATCCCTCTCTCGAAAGAGGGTGCAAGTGTAGACATACCCTAAGGGAACAGTCACAGTGTCAATACATATGTGAGGAACTGGGGAGTTTGGGGAGTTCAAAGGGAGGGTTGCATGCAGAGGGAGCAGTGCCTGGATCTTACTGGTTTAATGTGACAAGGCAGAGGGAGTTTGTTTTTTCAGAGAATACAACAGAATTGGAGCCCCATTGTCTAGTGCCCTGGTGACCCCGGCCCTGCTCAGATGACACAGCCAGTTCTGGCCAGCCAACAGATAATGGGCTACAGAGGGGAAACCCCGGTGACCAACCCAGCTGGTCCCAGTGAGGAGAAAACATTGGATGGAGGAGTTGAGAAGAGGAGAAGAGAGGAGCCCAGGCGACCCTGTTACCTGGAGAGAAGACAATGGACTGGGGAGAGGCTGTTGCTGGAGATATTGGAGGCTCTAATGGGAGACTGTTGGGCTGTTCGGGACAGAGAGCAGAGCAGGCAGGACTCACCTAGCTGTAGGAAAGACCGCCATGCAGGGCTGAGGGCCCCGGCCCACAAGTCTGAGAAATCCTTTGTTGCGTTCAAAGCTCAATGAACCCTCCTGTTTTGTGCTCGCTGAGAGTCACTCTGGTCTGGAGAACAGGGTTGCACTAGTTCCAATGTGATAAGATTTAATAATGTTCAGGTTACATGCTGCAATGGCGAAAAAACAGCTGCCTACATTTCCTGGTGCATAGCACCTTTCATGATTAAAAGTTCTGTGTGATTCCCTAACAGAGTCAGATTTGAACCTTCCATCAGACTTGGATGAGGTTGAAAATCTGAGCTCATATTCTAATTTTGGATAGAATTCTGCTTTTTTATAATGGATGCACCAAGATCCTAATTCCAAACAACCTCAAACTTTAGCATACTTAAATTTTGGTTCTTCGTGTGTTTTTGCCCGTCACTGGAGAGTTTACCATCTATATGTCTGACATTACTAGGTCCTCATGTTCCTGCTGTATACTAAGGAACATTTAACAACCGAGAAGCACATGAAAAGCAGGAAACCCTTTTCCTCATTGCCATCACCTGAGCCAGATGAATTTTATATCATACAAGTGCCGCACTCTTTGTTTATTCCACTGTGAGCCTCAAACTTCACTGAAATGATCCAGTCAGCAGGGACAATTAGATTCTGGGCATATGGCTTACATGGACCTGGAAGAGCAAATACCAAACAACCTGGAATCTCTCTGATCCAAATTTCATTTTTCTGTTGACTTGCCTGATACTTCTGCTTGCCATTCAGGCAATCCTCCCAGTCCCCACAAGCCTCCTATTAATCTGAATGGTTCTGATGCTATTGAAACATTTTAGATCAATTGCTTTTGATTGTTCTTGGATATTTTTCTTTCTCCTTAGAAACAAAAAAGACACAATTTTTCTGGACCTCTGTTCTTAATATTGCTGAGGCTCAGAAGCAGATCTGCCACCCAAAATCAAGAGAAGCTTCTGAAGCAATCAGATATGTTTGCCAAAGTTCTGTGGTCCTTCTTGTCCTACTCATATCTATAAAACAGAGCTAGCCCAGTGAGGACAGTAGATCAGATTTTTGTTCTTCTGCCTAACTTTAGCCAACTGTCAATTCCCCTATCCTAAGGGCTTTATGCTTTAGATATTAGATCAAAGAGAGATGTTGTCAAATAACTGTATCCTGCTTCATCTTGTTTATTGCACCCCCATTGGTTCTCATATTGATAGCTTTAAAATACTCACGTATATACACATACAAATTACTTGAGCATCATAACCCCGTCCTGATACTATGCTAATAGTCTGTTTTCAAGCTGTGCTTTTTAAACATATCCACATTTGATCCTTTAAAAATGCTTTTGTCCTTTAAAGAATTGATGTCAAACTAACTGATCTAATTCCTTGCTATAGCTTTAAAAATAATTGGGGTGCTGAATTAGTTATTTCTCCATTGTCTATTTTTTAAAATTTAAGTTTCTCCAATTTTTTTCTATTCTTTGTCTATACCTTATGTCTGTCCTATAGCTTGTCTCTCTTCCGAATTGAGTTACATGCTTAAAAGAAAAATCAACTTAAAAATTACACTTTGTTTAAAGAATTTTAGGCTATTGTTACAAACACAAGAGATTACTATAAGTTGAAACAAATTAGAGATAAATATTTTCCTCTTTATTTACTTTGTGCCCTGGGAAGCACTTTATGTACAGTCTGTATCACCCTTCCCTTGTACAGTTAGTCAGTTTCATCTGTTGCTTATGTAGGACTCTGAAACAACGAGAGGAGAAAAAGGTCTATTTTAAATAGGAAAATATGACTACAACGTAATAAAAAGTGGCAGGATGATTTGGGGGCAAGGGTAGCGGCTGAAACTAATGTCAATTCAATTTTAATTGGTTTAAATTGCCAGTTGACCTTATGAAGGCAGACAAAGTAGATGGTATTTTGTTCTACTGAAGAAGAATGACCTTGAAACTTCTGAAATATGTGTCCACAAAGACCCCGTGCTGTCCCATTTGTACATAGTACAAGGCTATACAGTTTACACCTTGCTCTTTTGAATTGAGTTATACTCTTGGTTGCCCAGTAATTGCATAGTTGTCATAAAATAGATTTATTATAATCTCTCTTTACTCCTTCCCTCTACTGACAACGAGGTTCTCTCCTGGTCCCTATTTCCAATTCCACCACTTGCTTCAGTGACTTCAATGGAGTTTGACCAGGTCCTTTCAAATATTGCAACATTAAGAGTTGGAACCAGATGCAAAATGGCATTTAACACTGGGGCATTTAATTTCAGAAAGAGGAACTACACGAAAACAAGGTGGTTAGTTAAACAGAAATTAGAAGGTACAGTGTTAAAAGTAAAATCACTGCAACCTCTATGAAAAATTTTCAAAGACACCATAATAAAGGCTCAACTTACATGTATACTCCAAATTAAAAAATACAGTAAGAGAATACAAAAGAAGTGCCATCATGGCTTAACAACCAAGTAAAAGAAGCAGTGAGAGATAAAAAGGCACTATTTTAAAAGTGTCAGTTAACTTCTAGGCTACGTCTACACTGGCATGATTTTGTGCAAATAATTTTAATGCAAGAGTTTTTGCGTTAAAAGTATTTGCGCAAGAGAGCATCTACACTGACATATGCCTTTGCGCAAGAGATGTGCTTTTGCGCAAAAGCATCCATGCCAGTGTAGACGCTCTCTTGTGCAAGAAAGCTCCGATGGCCATTTTAGCCATCGGGCTTTCTTGTGCAAGAAATTCATGTTGCCTGTCTACACTGGCCTCTTGCGCAAGAACACTTGCACAAGAGGGCTTTTTCCTAAGCGGGAGCATCATAGTTCTTGCAACATTGTGCAAGAACTCCCCGCCAATGTAGACAGGTGGCAAGTTTTTGTACAAAAGCAATTGCTTTTGCGCAAAATCTTACCAATGTAGACACAGCCACATTGTGAAAAATAGAAAAGAGCATAAATTGTCAAATGAACAAGTATCCAGATTGTATGCCATCTCCTTACTGTCCCACTCTCCTTCCCACCCACATGGAATTCAAACTGGAGAGAGAAAGGCAAACAATAACACAAGCAAACATTTTGACAGGGAATGTGCGCATTTTTGCTAGCACATTCAGTTTTTTAAATTAAGAACCATACATTATCTTCCCTGTGAATACACTGTTTGTTCTCATAACATAAGAACAAGAGGTCACCAAAGGAAATTAATAGGTAGCAGATTTAAAACAAACAAAAGGAAGTATTTCTACACACAATGAACAATCAACCAGTGGAATTCCTGGCCAGAGGACATCGTGAAGACCAGGACCTTAACAGGGTTCAAAAATGAACTAGCTATATTCAAGGAGGAAGGGACTATCAATGTCTGTTAGTCAGGATAGGCAGGGATGGTGACCCATTGTCAGAGGCTGGAAATGGATGACAGGAGAGAAATCACTCGGGCTACGTCTAGACTGGCATGATTTTCTGCAAATGCTTTTTGAGGAAAAGTGTCAGTGCCAATCTAGACACGGTTTTGCGCAAGAAAGCCCCGATCGCCATTTTCGCGATCGAGGCTTTTTTGTGCAAAACAATACCGTGTTGTGTACACTGGCCCTCTTAAGCAAAAGCATTTGCGCAAGAGGGCTTTTGCCCGAACGGGAGCAGCATAGCATTTCCGCAAGAACACTGACAATCTTACATGAGAGCGTCAGTGTTCTTGCAGAAATTCAAGCAGCTAGTGTAGACAGCTAGCAAGTTTTTCCGCAAAAGCACCTGCTTGTGTGGAAAAACTTGCCAGTCTAGACGCAGCCTTGATGATTACCAGTTCTGTTCGTTCCTTCTGGGACACCTGGTATATGCCTGTCATAACCAGGAGGGCTGACCAGCAGCCTGGTGGCTAAGAGGTTAATTATGTCTCCTGTCCCTAGCCAGGTATCTGGTCAGCCAATAGTAATGCAGGTAGGGACAAAGGAATTTTTAACTTTTTTCCCCTCTTTTGTCAAAGTCAGAGCAGTTTCTTCCAAGTAACAGGGAGATGGGAGTCCTGTCTCTCTTCAAGGACGGACTCAAGGTATAAGTAGGGGAAAGTTTAGCTAGTCCATCAGGTTTTATTGTTTTCTGGTTTGGGAATTCGGAATTGAGGACTGTGCTGTAAAAAATGGCTTTTTTTCTTTCTTTAATAGTGGTTTTTTTTCCCTCTCTCTCTCTCTCTCTTTTGTAATGAAGCTTTCTAACCCAGAGAATTTTCTCTGAGTATATCAATTTGGCGACTCTTACCATCTAGCCACCTCAACTGTGCTTGCAAATGTAGTTTTGTTTTGATAATAAACATTTGTTTTCTTTTTCTAAACTTCATTTTTGTGTCTTGGGAGGTCTGTCTGTCTGTCTGACTAAGGAGACAGCTACCACAGATTGCAGCTTGTTTTCTCTTTACTTTTTTCAAGCTCTTTGGAGAAAAAGAGCTTGAGGTATCCCTGAGGTTTTAGGGAGGTGGTTTCCCAAGTGATCTCTTCCCTGGTTTTCTTGGAATATTTGGGTGGTGGCAGCAGATATTCCCCAAAGTCCGGGTATTAGGATTTTGGGGGGAAGTTTTTTGTACCAAAGCCTGAAGAGAAAAGGTTTTGGGGTGCTCTTGTGGGCCCCCACTTTTGCATTTGTCGTGCCAAAGTAGGGAACAGCCTTGAAAATGCCATTGTCGGCTGACAGGAAACTGGGCTAGCTGGACCTGTGTTCTGAACCAGTATGGCCGTTCTTATATCCACTGAAGTCAATGAAAAGATTAATTCTTAATTCATTCCACCAAATACAGAAGTCTGGCAAATGTTTAAAAGAATGATGACTAGGCTACTGAAGGAAGAATCATTTGCAGGGAATTAAAGACTTGGCCCGAGTGCCTTCTGAAAGGTAAAAATCTTACAGAATCATGTCTTTGGTTTTTAGTGGTCATGGTTCACTCCACATTTTAAAAGTGTAATAATAAAAATGATTTTTCTATTAAAATTGCAATTACTTGCTCCAAGTTCAAGGGTTGGCCATTTCCAGATGAATGAAGTACTGAGGTTAGCAGCCTTTGATTTTGTCTTGAGCTACCAACCACATACTTTACTTTTCATTGAACTGTCCCAAGTATTAAACTTAATTGATTAATTGATTTTTGAATATTTCACTCTAACAAATTCTCTCTCTCTCTCTCTCTCTCTCTCTCTCTTCTCCCCGCCCCCCCGGGTATGTCTACACTACTACCCTAGTTCGAACTAGGGTGGTAATGTAGGCAACCGGAGTTGTAAATGATGCCCGGGATTTGAATATTCCGGGCTTCATTTGCATATTGCCGGGCGCCATCATTTTTAAATGTCCGCTAGTGCGGACTCTGTGCCGCACGGCTACATGCGGCACGGAGTAGGTAGTTTGGACTAGGCTTCCTATTCCGAACTACCGTTACTCCTCATTTCACTCACTAGGAAGCCTAGTCTGAACTACCTAGTCCGTGCCGCATGTAGCCGCGCGGCATGGAGTCCGCACTAGCGGACATTTAAAAATGGCGGCGCCCGGCAATATGCAAATGAAGCCAGGGAAATTCAAATCCCGGGCTTCATTTGCAACTCCGGTTGCCTACATTACCACCCTAGTTCGAACTAGGGTGGTAGTGTAGACATACCCTCTCTCTCTCTCTCTCTATACATATATATATTTTTTTTTTCCTGTGGGATGACCAAGTGACATAATCACTTCATAACATCTACAGGCTGGGGGGTAGGCATGGGCAGATAAAGCCCTGTCCCCAGTACCGCCCCTTTCATCCCAGCCCCATCCCTAAAGCCAAGCCCCACCCACTACCAGTCAGGCACTCTCCAGCCACCATATGGAGAGCTGGACCTGGTACATCGCTGCCCAGCCTTCCCCAGCCCCTGGGGCAGAGCTAGCGCTGGTGTGCCTTGGTCCAGACTTCCCCAGTCACCGGGGGCAGAGCGTAGAAAGGGCCTAGGCTGGCACGGGCAGCGGGGGGTGGTGATAAGAGAAAGGTTGCAGGCTAGTATGGCTCGGGGAGGGGGAAGGAAGATGGGGCCTGGGCTGATGCAGCCACAGCCAGGATCTCCCCAGTGGCCATGGGCAGAGCCAGGGTTGCCTACCTCCATGAGAGGGGAGTTGGTGAGAGTAGCGATCTGGCCCCTGAGTATCATAAATTATTTCATTGCTCACCAGAAACTGATCTGAGGCTTCAGGCAATGTTGGTAAATCCTGGCCTTTTCTTTCTTCCTGCCAATTTAAAACTACTTGAAAAGCAAAGCTACAGGTATTGGATCCTCCTCAGACAAAACTTGCATATGAACCTGGGAATGTGCCAACGTAACAGGGGAAAAGACTAAGAGGACTTATCAATGCTGTTACATTCGGTAGATTTTTCAGAGGTTAAAGGGATGAAAAAAGGTAGAAATTGGTAGGGCTTTTAATTGTTCAGTAAAGAATAAAGTAAATAGTTCTATCAACATAGCACCAATTTAACTCCACAAGCAGAATGTTTTGAGAGGATTATTATTTCTCCAAACAGGTATTGCAAACCCTATATCTCAGCTACTTCCAGCCCAACAAACTGAAGATCTGGAAAGTTCCTTCAAGTGCTATCTTTCCATGTGGCCAATTCTTGAGATGGTTAAAGAAAGAAACAAAACCTGGACTTCTGCCTATTCTATTTTCAATAAAAGAAGTCACCATATGTATTGCCAGTGGCAGAAAGTTACAATAGTTTAAACAAGTAATACAAGTTCATGAATACTTCACACAACACCAAGCTGTTTTTCCTGGCTGTATTTTCTCTTTTTAGGTGACAAGAGTGCTAAAAGTGTATATGTAGTAAAAGGTATTGTGCTAGCACTTTTAAGAGTTTCTCCTTGTGCTGTTTACTCAGTGCAAGTAAGGACTGAGCTTTCTGGGATAGTAAATAAAAGGGGTCAAGTTTGAAACAAAAATGTCTGAAAATATTTCACTTAAACTTTCAATAATACAAACCAACCAACCAACCTTTGAGCTAAGAACAAACAGAGAAGACTGTATCTGCAAACCAATTTGTTTGGCAGAGCTATGAGCAATTGAAAAATGGTGGCTAGAATAAATAATCCAGATCACAAATCCTGGTTCTCATGAGGGACTTCAATTGCCCTGACATGTGCTGGGAGAGCAATACAGCAGAGACAATCCAGGAAGTTTTTGGAGAGTGTTGGGGACAACTTCCTGGTGCAAGTGCTGGAGGAACCAATAGAGGTGATGCTCCTCTTGATCTGCTGCTCACAAACAGGGATAAATTGGTAGGGGAAGTAGAAGTAGGTAGCAGTCTGGGCAGCAGTGACCACAAGATGGTTCAGGAGCCTGAAAAAAAAAGAAAGGAGAGGGACAGAATACAATCCCTGGCCTTCAGAAAAATCACATTTTGACTTCCCTGGGAGGCTGGTGTAAGAGGGAAAGGAGTCCAGGAGAGCTGAATGTATTTTAAAGAAGTCTTATTAAGGGCACAAGAACAAACCAGTGCAGAAAGAATAGCAAATATCACCAGCATGGCTTAACAGAGAAACCTTCAGTGAGCTTAAGCACAAAAAGGAAGCTACAAAAAGTGGAAACTTGGACAGATGATCAGGAAGGAGTATAAATATAATGCTCGAGCATGCAGTGGTGTAATTGGGAAGGCCAAAGTTCAGATGGAGCTGCCGCTAACTAGGGATGTGAAAGATATAAAGAATTTCTATAGATATGTTAGCAACAAAAGGTGGTCAGGGAAAGTGTGGAACTTACCGAATAGCAAAGGCAAGCTAGTGTCAGATTATGAGGAAAAAGCTGAAGTATTTGATGTTTTTTTTGCCTTGGTCTTCAGACAAGGTCAGCTCCCAGATTGGACAGCACAGTATGGAGAGGAGATGTACAGCTCTCAGTGGCAAAAGAGCAGTTTAAGGGATATTTAGAAAAGTTGGTCATGCAGAAGTCATAGGCCAAATGTAATGCATTTGAGAATGCTGAGAATATTGGCTGATGTGATTGCAGAGACAATGGCCATTATCTTTGAAAATTCCTGGCAATTGGGGGAGATCCCAGATGACTGGGAAAAGGCAAATATAGTGCCCATCTTCAAAAAAGGGAAGGAGGAGGATCCAGGGAATGACAGACTGGTCAGCCTCTCCTCAGTCTCTGGAAAATTCATGAAGCAGATCCTCAAGGAATCAATTTTGAAACACATGGAAGAAAAAAAAAAGGCGCTCAGAAATAGTCAACATGGATTCACAAAAGCCAAATCATGCCTGTTTGTTTTCTATGCTGAGATCACTGGCTCTATGAATATAGGGGTAGCAGTGGATATGATGAACCTTGACTTTTGCAAAGTTTTTGATATGGTCTCCCACAGTATTCTCACCAGAAAGTTAAATTATTATGGATTGGATGTATAGACTATAAGGTGGATAGAAAGCTGGTTAGATTGTTGGATTCAACTGGTAATGATCAATAGCTTGATGTCTAATTGTCAGCCAGTATCAAGCAGAGTGCTCCACAGGTTGGTTCTGAGGCTAGTTTTGTTCATCATCTTCATTATTGATTTGGATGAGGGAACGGAATTTACCCTCAGCAAGTTCATGGATGACACTAAGCTAGATGGATAGGTAGATACACTGGAGGGTGGGATTAGGGTCAGTGTGACTTAGAAAAATGGAGGATTTGGCCCAATGAAATCTGATGAGGTTCAACAAAGACAAGCGCAGAGTCTGGCATTTTGAATGGAAGAATCTCAAACATTGCTACAGGCTGGGGACTGACTGTCTAGCAGCAGCTCTGCAGAAAAGGATGTAAAGAGTATAGGATAGGAGAAGCTGTATATGAGTCAGTGTGCCCTTGGTGCCAAGAGACTAATGGCATACTGGGATGCATTAGTACAGCACTGCCAGCAGATCAAGGGGACGTGATTATTCCCCCCTATTTGGCACTGGTGAGGCCACATCTGGAGTATTGTGTCCAATTTTGAGGCCCCCACTACAGAAAGAATGTGAACATACTGGATGGAGTCCAGCAGAGAGCAACAACAATGATTATTGGGCAGGAGCCATGATTTATGAGGAGAGGTTAAGGGAACTGAGTTTATTTCATCTGCAGAAGAGAAGAGTGAGGGGGGTTTGATAGCAGCCTTTAACTACCTGAAAGGAGGGTTCCAAAGAGGATAAAGCTGGACTTTTCTCAGTGACGGCAGATGACAGAACAATGAGTAATGGTCTCAGGTTGCACAGGGAGAGGTCTAGGCTTCAATAATAGGAAAAACTAGTTCATTAAAAGGGTGGTGAAACACTGGAATGGGTTCCTTAGGGAGCTGGCCAATCTCCATCCTTAGAGGATTTTAAGATCAGACTTGACATGGAATGATTTTGCTTTGAGCAAGGGGCTGGACTAGATGGCCTTCTGAGGTCTCTTCCAACCCAAATCTTCTAGGATGATATGAATATGAGGCAACAAACACTGCCTCAGAGGAAAGAGAGAAACCACAAAGAAAAATCCTCTTTTAAGAGTGCACTAAGATAAGGAAATAGGAAGGAAGATCAGTGTAGATAGGATCAAGCTAGAGAATGTAGAGAAGTTCATGTATTTGGGGAGCAACTTGATGTATGATCTAGACTTTAATAAGGAAATAGCGACTAGAATAGCAAAAGCAAGAGCAAGTTTGAAAGCTATGGATAAGATCCAGAAAAGTAAAGCAATTAGCTAAGGAATGAAGTTGAGCATCTTGAAAATGTGTGTATTTAGCAGCATGTTGTACGAATGTGAGACATGGGTGATAACAAAAGATTTGAAGAAAAGGATATTGGCATTCAAGAGGAGTTGTTATAGAAAGATCCTGAGAATAGAATGGATGCAGAAGGTCACCAGTGAAGAATTATATAGGAAGATACAGACAAAAGAGAACCTACTGCAGAAGGATATACAACAAAAGTTACAGCTATTCGGGCATATCAGCAGGATGAACAATAAGCAAAAAGTTAAGACCCTGGTATTCAGCATAATGGATGGTCCAAACAGGAGAGGCAGATTGGTAGATGATATAGTAGATTGGTGCAGAGCTAGTCTACAGAAACCAACCTACTCCACACTGGACAGGGAAAGATGGAAAGAAATAGTGAGGGAGGCTTCAGAAACCAACAGGCATTGAGCCCGTGGTTATTGAAGATGATGATGAAAGAGCTGATCACTAAAATTCTTAACAAGGAAAATGAACTTCAGACTGGGGGATGCTAGTTGCTGGCTGTTAATGTGGCCTTTGGATGCAATGCAGTAACCTTGCAGCCTAAGATTCATCCTTTCCAAAGCAATAATATCAAACTGACCAACCCCCAAGAGGCTGCATTGCTTTTCTAAAGATGGCTATTTAGCATAACAAGAAAAATGGGATGAAATCCTGCTCGCTTGGAAGTCAATAGGAAGTTTTGACACTTACTTCAATGGGGCAGGATCTCAACCAAGAAGTCCGCCAGTGGGCAGGTAATCAGTGTAAAACCCAATATCCACCTTCCCTTGGAAGGCCTCACTCCTCTATTCTTTACTCACTCAAAACTTCAAACAATTTAAATGAGAGCTTTGGATTGGGGATGAAGTGATTAAATTCTGCTCACCTATCAGCCCAGGGCATGTAAATACTTTTGCTGGGTAAGTAAAATATAATTTTCCCCCATTCTGAAAAAATGGGCAACTAAATTTTCCCCCTGGGACTGTAAGTTTTCAGGATAGTTTTCCAAGATTCTGGCTGCTCCCCTATTTAGAAGTAGCTGAGTGTTCTCAGGTACCGTGTTTTTCCTGATGATAAAATACCAAAGAAGGAGATTACCTCCTTTTTTTATTCCTGTTTGAATTTTCTTTGTATTCCCTACTATCTTAATGACTCTCTTTTCTGCTTAAAAACAAATTAAGGCAAACATATATTCCTTCATTTGCTTAGAACAGACTTGACTTCTGCCTGTGCAGAACTGTGGGGTTTGGAACATGTGTTAAACACATTTTAGCAGAAAATCTTGTAACTTCACATACAGTGTTGCCACCTATATTTTATCAAGATAATATTAACCAATACTGAGTTTTCAAATGATATCTTACAAGGCAAATTTTGTACAAAGATAATTACAATAGTCTATAATCTGAATAAAAGGGTGTATTCCATCTCACCCATCCATCAAACTCTCTAGAACTTTTCTGCATCTGCAACTACTTCCTAGACACCAGTATCACCTTCTAAACAATGGAACCCTACAGATAGCTATTTACAGGTACAAAACACCCAAACACATACCTTTTACAGATCCTGTAATCACTCCAAACAGATCATGAAATCTGTTATCTACAACCAGGCACTAAGGTATCATAGATTCTGTTACGAAGAGAAAGTCTATACAGAAAAAAAGAGCACTCTACCACATAAATACATTGCATTATGGAATGGGTCATCCCAATTCCCCAAGAGAACCCACTTCAATACAGAAAACAAAATCCTCCATCCACATACCCGTAATTGTCAGCTACCACCTTACATAAGGGGTATCATTAAACAATTACAATCCACGCTCAATAGAGACCAGATCCTGAAGGAAATCTTTCCTGAACCCTTTTCTGGCCTTCATATAACCCCACATAGAAGCAAGCTCCCCACAGACTAGGATCCATCAGCTGAATGTGTCTCCAGACCCTGCCATAGAAACAGATGCAAAGCCTGCAAACATTTCTCCACTGCATCAGTGATTAACACCCCCTATAATAGATATTTTAAAATCTGTGGGTCCTACACATGCCTATCACAACATAGTGTGCCTGATCCAATGCACAAGGGGGATATCTATTCTGCAACAGTATTTTGAAATAACGAGTGCTATTCCAAAATAACTTAGTCTGCGCCTACACTGCAGGCTGTTATTTCAAAATAGTGTCGAAGTACTGTCAAACTGGAGGACGTCTTACTCTGACTCCTGTAACTCTCATTATATGAGGAATAAGGGAAGTCAGAGGAAGAGTGCTCTATTTCAAAATAAGTGCTGTGTAGACACTCCCTATTTCAAAGTAAGATACGCCATTGATGTAGCTCAATTTGCATAGCGTATTTTGAGTAAAGCCCTGCTGTATAGAGGCACTCTACATGTCCTATTAACAATTATGTGGTTAGTATCAGAAGGGTGGCCATGCTAGTCTGTATCCACAAAAACAACTAGGAGTCCTGTAGCATATTAAAGACTAACAGATTAATTTGTGCATCAGCTTTCATGGGCAAAAACCCACTTCATCAGATGCATGGAGTGGAAATTACAGAATTAGGCACAAATATACCAGCACAAGAAAGAAGTGAGTTAGCTTATCAAGTGGAGGACCAGTCCTAATGAGGCCAATTCATTCAGGGTGGATGTGGCCCACTCCCAACAGCTGATGAGGAGAAGTGAATACCAGAAGAGGTTGAAACCAGACAATCACTGTCCTTTTGAATGAACTCACACAGCAAAATGATGACATGAACACCCTGTCAGACGTGTGAATGCTTTTCACAAAATGATCATTAGGTCTCCAATCTCTAATCCTTATCCTCACAGAAAACCTGCATAACGCCCCCAAAAGATAAGCGTAGGAGCTTAAATTCATAACTTTATTAATACCATGATTTTCAGTGTTTAGCAAAGACACTGGATTTAGCCTGTAACCCACTAGCCTCCCCATTTTTCCCCTGTGATGGGAAACTTGTTAACTGCCATACTGTGATCTCTTACAATATGTGTTTTCTGCTCAAGCTAAACAATCTGCTCCACCTTCCATTTAGCTGTAACACTCTGAGTACCTTTCCCAGAACTGAAAAATAGCTTTATGTAGCTCGAAAGCTTGTCTCTTTCATCAACAGAGGTTGAGACAATAAAAGATATTAAGTCACCCACTTTGTCAACAATTCTTTACTATCAGGACTAACACATTTAATCACACAATAGTTTGGTGTATTTTATACATAAACTGCCTTCAAAAATGCATCAGATGATGATGTCTTTAGCAATATTTATTTCACATTCTTTTTTATTTCACATTCTCTTTTGGTTTGGAGGGCAAACAATACTGCCGATATCATTTTAGTCAATATCAGAGCTGGCCAAATTCCATTTCATGCTGATTTGCGTGGTTTAGAAATTTGTTTCATTCCACATTGGAGAAAAAACAAAATGTCTTGAAGACTCTCATAAAACAGAATTGTGTCGAAATGTCCATTTTCAGATAAAAAATTCACACTCTCTCTTCTTCTCTCCAAAAAGTCCACTCTGAACCCAAGAAAATGTCCCATTGAAGCCTTAGTAGAAATCTGGACATTTACCTTGTGTGTTTCGGTGTTGATAAAAGGGCACATTTCCATGAAAATCTCTTCAGTCAAAAAGGTTCCAAATAAATCTAGTCAATATAATTTGGATCAACAGGCTCTAAAGGCAAGCAGCAATTTTTCTATTTGCTTTGCCCTTCATTTGTAATTATAATTACAAATCATAGAGTCCCTTATCCAAGGAAGATCTTTCACATGTGTTTTGGTCAATCTCTGTTCAGGATAGCAGTTAAAAACATGCTTACCATAATGTATGTGCTTAAAGTTAAACATGTGTCTAGTTGATTTCATGAATAGGAATGCTTTCCTGAATTGAAGAAAACTGAACCCATCCTTCTACCAGGGACAAGGGTTAGATTTAAAATAGTTCCCCCCATTTAAATATTTTCTTCCTAGCCAGGATTGTGTTTGCAGATGTAATTGAGGTTTATTGAATAGCAGTTGTTACCCCAGATGGTGCTGCTTATAATTATAAGAACATTATTTTCTGTGCTCGTTTTCCTCTTAGTGAGGAGTCAATAAACTCTGTTCTGTGTGCCATAAATGGCACCGGTATCTCTTTTGTTCTTAGCACAAAGAAGAATATTTTTAGCAAATAACCTGACCATTTTCAGAAGGCAGTTATTATCAAGCTCAAAATTAGACTAATTTGTCTCAGAGGACTGCAATACTCTGTGTATTCAATAGCAGACTCCAGGCTTCAAAGCAATGTAGCTGCACTGGTTGGAAAGACAATTTTGGATGACACATACTCTTCTGATTCTACTTCAGCCTCAGTTTCAGGGGAACAACAGGGTTTGGAGGTCTAATGTTAAAAATAAAATCACATTAACTTGAGGCCTTCATAAATCTTGAGTTCAGCAAATGGGTAGAACACAACAAATTTTCCCCTGATCAGCTCTGTTCTTTTGACAGAAATGCAGTGCCATTAATATCTACTGGGGATAAACTGCAGATTAAGCCACATTGCATCGTTCAGGTTTGGGAAATTCAGTCCCTGTGGGTTGAACTGGTTCACCCTGCACGCTACTGCTTCCCTTGTAAATGGAACAATATGTAAATGTTCTTGATGGGATTGTAAATTGTAACATCCATGATCAAAGGAATTTTTCCCTCTTATTTAAAATATGAGACTTAAGTGTTATATGGTCTGGCAGACTGAAGTTTATAATCTCTATTTTAAACTATACAACTATATGCTGTACTTCCAAATTGAGCATGCCTCCTTTCAAGTTACGGCAAAGTGCAATTACAGTTTAAAGGGAATATTTATGTACATTACTTAACAACATCATTGCAACTTAGTAGTCACACATCAACACTTAATTAGTGTAAGCATAAGTGACATAATTGCTACAAGGCATGCATTACCCGTAATGTGAGGTAATTTCATGCACTATGCACATTTTAAATATCTACTCTGTATTTTGCCAGGCTAGATTTTTAAACCAATAAAAGATGTTTGCTCATAAAGACACCTTATCCTTTTCCCCATTCTGTGGTATGTAGCATTGTAATCAATCGTTTTTCTGTGGTATGCAGCATTGTAATCAATCGTGTTGTTGGGTCTTCGAAATGGGAAGATCAGAACAAAGATTTGTGGCCTAGAAGGCATAATATGAATCCAATTACCTATATGAACAATATATTAAGTGTTCTCAAAAACAAACTGAACATTTATTGCAATCTCACTCTGTTAACTAACCCTGTGATGTCTAGCTCAAGAAACTGTCTTCTTTCTGTTACAGCCATCTCTTTGCTTTTTTTCCATGCCACTTATGAGCATGAAATGTTCATCTTGGACTCATCAGCAAGGCCAGCAGCTTCTCACATTCAAAGACACAACACAGTTTGAGTTATCTACAAGACATTAGTCAGCTAATAAGTGATAGTTAGTCAAGGCAGTTGGGAATAGTGTGTGTATTTATGAACATGTGAATAGATAAGACAGACACACACACACAAACTACTCTGCTTGCATATTAGTAACCCTTCCTTTTTGTTATTTAGTTTTTACGTTCTTTTGGAAGAAACTGGCTCTTCTAGGGGTCTGCGCAGCATTTAGCATATTTTGAGTACTACTACAGCATCAGTAATCATAAGAATAATTTATTATATAATGTGCAAACCAGTAGTTGAAAATGAATGTATCCTGCTTTGTGATAATTCTCAGGAGCTTTGGACAAGTGAAATAGAAGCAAGAAACAATCAAGTGGTTTTAAAAATTTTGTTTGAGTCCTTTCATGTTAAAGAAGCCACTCGAAATCTACAGTAAGGTTGCTGCTTCTTGACTAAAATTCAGTATTACATTCAGCAGTTAGTATTTAATAGTGTTGTTTAAAGGGACAGTATCAAACTAAGAATAATCTTCCTCTGTTTGCCTACCACCTTTATAAGTAACACCTCAGGGTAAAATAACTGAAAGCAATTAGAGAGGCTTCATTTCAAAATATTTATAAAATATTTTAAAAAGTAAAAGTCCCAATTTAAATTAAACATTTTCATTGACCCAAAACAATTTTTTTAATTCATATTTTGAAAATTTTCACTGGTTTGTTTGTTTTTTCCCAATTTGGAACAAAAACAAATTATAATATCACCTATTTTCCTGTGAAATGGAAATTCTGGTCCTATTCAGCTAGTCTTAATCCTTACACATCAACACACACATAGTCTCAATGAAGTAAATTTTTACAGCCACTTACAGGATCAGAGTCCTTGTGTCCCTGTTGCCTGTGAGCTAGTCTTTTTTTAATGTCCTGATACAGCAACACACTTAAGCAAATTCCTCACTTTACATATTAGCTAAAATTCAGCTCTGTTCAGAAAAATACTTAAGCATATACTTGAATCTCATTGAAGTCTAATAAGTTTATCCACCTTCTTAAGTACTTTGTGGTATCAGGGTCAGAGAGTAGAAAAATATTATTGGGGGGAGGAAAAAAGATAGCAGGAAAATCTGGGGACAGATGGTGTACTTGATGATACTTGTAACTAATTTCAATTGATATGGTTTCTAACATGAAAAAACTTCTATGTAAATAAGAGTTATGTTATATGTTAAAATGATGATATTCTCTTAGTATATGCTTACTGGTCATTGCCAAATAATATTTCAAATATAGTGTTTGTATGTATACACACACACACACACACACGTTATATAGTTCATATTATTATTATTTTGATGTAATTAAATGCACTTTCCTTGCAGCTTTTATCTCTGGCCTACAATGTATTGCTGCAAACTGAGATCTCTTGCTTGACAAGATAATATGTTACTGTCACCCCACTGAATATTAGTATAATTCTGATTTTAGTCTACCCAAATGACAAGTGTAGATACTTTATAGATGCTTGGGCCATAAAACATTTTGAAAGTTATTTTGCCATTGAATCAGTGTTGAAGCAAATATACTTGAGATCGACATTTAGTATGTGAGGTGGGTTTTACCCCTTTTGTGTTGTGGAATATTTGGTTATAAATTTTTCATGCCAGAGTACTTTTGTCTGTCAGCACCTTTTACTTTGGGAAAAATCTACTTGACAGCCACTTTGAGCCTGCTCCTCCAGAGCTTTTACTCAAAGACAGATTTAGGAATAATCGAAAAGAAAGAGAAAAATAATGCAAACCATCCATTTTTCACTGTTCCTATATCGAAGTGCTAGAGATAAGATAATTGATGATGACTTTTTTTTTTACATATGGGGATAGCATTTTTGTTAAGGGACAGAGTCTACAACATTTTCTTATATTTTCAGAAACATGAAAAGGCACACACACCCTCATGCCCTCGTGGGAAAAATCATTTGGGGGATGAGTGACTTGTACATTATGCCACTAAGCCTGCAAAGACATACCGTTATGTTTAGCTTTATACATAATAAGCAGTTCTACTGAAGTCCATTAAGCTCATGCAGAAGTTTTTGCTGTCTTGGGGCCTATGAATAGGATTTACAAAGTGTTCAGCATTGGTCTTAACTCTGCTCTCAATACAATCTAAGGTAAAATGCCAGATGAGTGCTTTTGATTATCTCGCCCTACGTGAGCCAGATAGAACTTTCATGGAATTAGGCCTGAAATGAGCAAAAAATTCACTGAGGAGGTGTGAAGAATTAAGCTCCATCAAAACGCTACGTTAAGTTTGCAAAAATAATGAACCTATTCTATTATTCTGATGAGTTGATTGGGTCTCTCAATGGGAAACACTACTTATAAACAAATGAAATAGAAAAACTGCCTCACATGGAAGTCACAATCTGACTTGCCTTCATATATTGCAAACTGGAGTGGGATTCTGGAGAGTCATCGTGCTGAGGCCCAAGTGTGGATAAAGGAAATCACATTATGGACAAGGATGAGAATCATTGAGCTACTTGTTCAAATACAAACTCCATCTAAGGGTATGTCTGCACTATAGAGGGTTTTTTGGGAAAAACAGCCATTTAAAAAAAAAAAAACCCTTCGATTACGTCCATACTGCAATCACATTCTTTCAAAAGAGAATTGAAATAACAAAGGGGTTTTTCCAGCATTGGTAATCCTCTTTCTATGAGGAAGAAGCCTTTTTTTGAAAGAGCTCTTTCAGAAAAAAGGTGCGTGTAGATGGGGAAGAGGGAGTTCTTTCGAAAGAAGAGGGAAGAGAAAAAAGCACAGGTGCCTGGCGGCCACTCCATCCACACTAATCACAGTTTAAATGTGAGATAATGTCCACACTGAACGGACGCTATCTTTCAAACAAGCAGATCGCTTTTTGGATGCACTTTGGCAGTGTGGATGCGCTCTTTCAGAAGAAGTTTTTTGGGAAGATCTCTTCCAGTCTAATCCTAATTTAAAAAACATACTGTTTCTAATTCCTTTATTATTGCTATTAATAATGGCTATGACATTTGACCACATGAATAATATAAACAAGTGTCACAGCAAAAAGGATTGGGTTTTTTTAAAGTTCACGGAAATTTTAGCCTGATGGATACATATCTGCAGTACATCATAATGGCTCAATCCAAATCCCACAGAATTCAGTGGAAGTAAACTCAGCTAACATTAGAGTTCTGTTTTACCTCTGAACTATAAGTGGAGGGGGCTCTATTAGATGGGAGGCATCCTGCTTATGGAGCATACAGTGAAGTAGAATGCCTGTGAGCAGCACTGAAAAAAAAATCACTTGTATCACCTTTTGGAAGTACAGTAGGATTGCCTTAGGACTGTTTTTAATCTGTCAGCTAATATAGAAAGAGAACTAAATCAATGGCCCTTCTACACTGTGGAGTGCTTAGTGCTCTACCCCTGTTCTTACTCTCAGGATACATCTATACAGCACTTTATTTCAAAATAACGAGCATTATTTCGAAATAACTTAGTCCGCATCTACACAGCAGACAGTTATTTCAAAATAATGTTGAAATACTGTCAAGCTGGAGGACTTCTTACTCTGGAGTAAGTTACGACTTTTGTAACTCTCATTCGACAGGGAATAAGGGTATGTCTACACTACCACCCTAGTTCGAACTAGGGTGGTTAATGTAGGCAACCGGAGTTGCAAATGAAGCCCGGGATTTGAATTTCCCGGGCTTCATTTGCATATTGCCAGGCGCCGCCATTTTTAAATGTCCGCTAGTTCGGACTCCGTGCCCGCGGCTGCACGCGGCATGAACTAGGTAGTTCGGATTAGGCTTCCTACACCTTGTTCTACGAGGAGTAACAGTAATTCAGAATAGGAAGCCTAATCCGAACTACCTAGTTCGTGCCGCGTGTAGCCGCGGGCACGGAGTCCGAACTAGCGGACATTTTAAAATGGCGGTGCCCGGCAATATGCAAATGAAGCCCGGGAAATTCAAATCCCGGGCTTCATTTGCAACTCCGGTTGCCTACATGAACCACCCTAGTTTAAACTAGGGTGGTAGTGTAGACATACCCTAAGGGAAGTTGGAGGAAGAGTGCTCTTTTTCGAAATAAGTTCTGTGTAGACACTCCCAATTTTGAAATAAATGATGTAGCTCAATTCCATAGCTTTTTTTGAGTTAAGCCCTGCTGCATAGATGCACCCTCAGAGTCCTTTTTTATACCAGGGAAATTTTTTTTTTTAAATCTTGTTGCTAATAGGTTCCCCAGAATTGGTATTTGCAAGGAGGGAAGCACTCATTTAGCCAGACTACTAGCTGCCAAAGGGGTATGTCTACACGGCAGTGTTATTTCAGAATATCAAAGTGTGCATCTATACAGCAAGCCATTATTTTAAAATAATGTAAAGATGGAGGACTTTTTATTCCAACTCCTGTAACCCCCATTTTATGAGGACTAAGGGAAATTGAAGGAAGAGGGTTCCACCTTCAAGTTCCTGCTATGTAGATAGCACCAAAAGCCAAATTAAGCTATTTTGACTTCAGCTATGTAATTGATGTAGCTGAAGTTGTGTATCTTATTTCAACTTTTGTCCTGCTGTATAGATGCGGCCAAAGAGATTTTAAGCACAGTGTTGCTTTAACTTGTCCTGACTTGCTTATTGTGCCAAGAATGTTGGACTGACTTAGGAAGGCATTATTTTATTACCACTGCTGCAGGTAAAAGCGTTGTTTAATGGTCACTTGAGTACCTATGTAGCAGGGCTTATACATAATTCTGTTTTAGATCCTGAAAAGACAGAATGCAGTGTATAAGGATTTTTCGGTGTGAAAAAAACACGAGTTTATATCTAAGTGGTTAAGTCTCACACTATACTCTCTCAGGAACCATATCAATCCCAGAAGTACATATGGATATGTCTATCCTGCAATCAGAGGTGTGACTGCAGCTCATACAAGGCATACCTTCACCAGCTTTCATTTAGCTACTGCAGTTAAAAATAGGAATGGAGGAGTTATATACCTGGAATCCTGGTATATACTCATGTTCCTAGCCCATACCAGTGGCTGCACTATCACATCTTCAGCACTATTTTTAAACTGTATTTACTAGCTTAAAACTAGTACGTGTTGGCTTATACACGCTGCAATCACTTCTTTGACTGTGGGGTGCACATACTTTATGATAGATTGAATAGAGAGACAGCTTTGAGTGTTTTCTACCGTATGAGGAGCAAGGCCAATGATTTTGAACATTGGGATAGATAACTTAAATGCAATGATGTTGCATTGTCTCAGTATCAGGTGTTTAACATCTAGCATCTTTTGAGGAAAATATTCTGTTTTCTCTAAACTGTTAATAACTACTTCTTTTGTTTAATCTAAGATTATCATTTCTTGGGGACTTTTTCTAACAGCTACTCTCAGAAACAACATATCTCCATCATCTTGAGAGAGTCAGGGACAGGTGAAAATGACAGACTGTATATAGGTCAATGCCACAGAAAATGCCGCAGTCTTTCTTCCAGAGCACTGCCACCAGCATTATTGGCATTCCACCTCACCACCTCCAAAAAAAGTTATTTAAAAAAAAATCACTAGAACTACCTTATTTAAAAAAAAAGAAACCACACAGACAGCTTATGAAGTGGAACACAACACACTTTCTACATGAGTCCCTTCATAAGCCTGTTTATTCCTCAGACATAGAAAGGAATATGTCATACTGTTCAAAATGAAAATTCTTATTTATATCACAGCATCACAATAAATTAAATCCCCAAACTATTGATTGGATCATCTAACTGTTCTTCGGGATGTATTCTATACTGTCCATTGATACCAGCTTTTCAGCACCTAACCCTTCACAAAGTTTTGACTAAAACAATCCAGATATGCTGAAAAACTTAGACTTTTCTAGATCACTCCATATAAATATTAGTGATCAACTAGGCATGGCAGCACCATAGAGGAAAACTTTGTGATGCATGATGTGAGGGGCAAAGACTGAGCACTTGTGTCCCATCAATGGCCCTTGTACAATTAGGAAACTTCAATCATGCATAGCCATGGGTAGCCATCTGAACTTTGCATTGTCTAGGACTCCAGGGAGACAGCTCTTGGTGGATAGTAGTGTAAACTTCCATTACAACAGCCCCAATAGTTAGTCTTCCAACATCAAACTGATCAACAACTGGATTTTAGCAATGAGAGGTGGTGATCTTTCAGACCAGCAATAACCATGTACTTCTCCACACTAAGCAGAGCTAGCAGAGTTTCAAGAAAGCTTCTAAAATAGTTTACCATTACCAGAATGGGCTCTCCACCAAGTGAATCTTCTCCAGGAAGATACAGGAGAAGTGTCTGATTGTTTTCAGCTTCTTCCTCGGATGCCTTTATCCCCCCTAGTTACAGTCTTTGTCCAACTTCATGTATTATACAGTCAATCTGTTTAGATTCATGACTGTGAGGATTGCAATGCTCTCCCATGCTTCCTCTAGGCTGCCTGCTTTAAAAAGAGGTGCTGGATCATAGAAAGAGTAAGGATGATGGGGTGAAACATGAGGAATCACAGGTATTAGACTGGTTGACTAGAAACCCCAGAATTCCACTGCTTTCTGGTACAAATCCGACAATGAGGAACATAATAAAATCCCACAAGGCAGCAGAGCAGTGGAACTAAGAACCCTAGAACATCTGACCAGAATGTTCACTGTGGGGCCAGCTCCTGCACCAAGATTTTCCCATGGTCTTCCAGCAGCCCATGTCCCATCTGCTGTGCCTACAGGACTTGTATAGGGAGCTTCAGTGAGTGCCTACATGGAGGGCGGAGAAAAGGGAAGCAGGGAGATTGCAGTTTCTAAGCAGCAGAAGCCATTCAAACACTTACCTGGGTAAGACAGGGTTAACAGACAATATCCAGGCAGTGGGAGCCAGATGTGCTTGGGTCAATAGCTCACTAGTGCACTGTGCTGGCCAAGAGCTGGTTAATATACATGCGCCCATACAGGAGCATCGAGTTTAGAGAGCTTGTAAAGGGACCCCAGAAGCATATGTTTGCCTAGGACCCAGTTAATGCCATTTTCATGCCACTTATCACCAGTGCCTCTATTCAGTTCTCTCACTGTCCCCATCACCACCACCCACGGGCAGTTCTATCGTTTTTTATGGGTTATGGCATAGCAAGAATTTTGCTGTTCTCATCCATTTCTATTTTAGATTTTTAAAACACGGTTATTATTCATAGGTGGAAAGTAAAATCCAAGAATTCATACACAAAAAGGTCATATACAAAATATGGTGATATAAAAACTATAGACTGGTCTAAAAAGTGAACCTGAAACAAGTATGATAACACCTGCAGGAAAATGAACAACACCACTGAATTGATTTCAATTGACAGTAAAAAGAGAGAGAGAGATTTTAACTATTCTCTTTGCACAGAAGAACCTGCAGCTACCACTGGGGCAAAAAAGGGTTGAATACGCTAATAGTAAAAGAAATCAGGAAAAGCTGAAATAGAAAAGTTTTGTGTCCTTGTTAATTTCAAGATTTCTTTTGTACAGCTGAAAGAGCAGCAGGAAAAAATAGTTGCAAATAATTATGCAGTAAAAATAGGCAGGCCATTAGTCTGGGTTTAAGCTGGACAGTCCTGTTTTCTGAGGCTTGCTCCCCATCTGGTACCGAGAAAAAAATGGATGTTATTTTGTCCCACATCAGACAGGTGATGCCATTTTGAAGAATATGTCATCCCATCAGTGTGATGGGGACAGGCCAACACCATTCCTGGAAGTACCAGAATATCTGGTGTTCTGGGGGGATGCGTGAGTAGCTACCATAAATGAAAATACAGCAAAAACTGCAACAAGTATTGTTTGTAAGATATCATGTTGCCAGTTTTAGTATGTGTGTGGGAGGGATGAGATTGCATGACCCTAATCTCACCTGCACTTCTCTCAATTAAAGTCATTTCTTCACAGCCAGGTTGCCTTGTAAGGGGCATATTGAAGCGTGAAGCATTCTGTGCTTATATGACAGTGAGACTTCATTCTGACTTTAGCCTTCCAAAAATGTCTGCCTTTTCCTCATTTTGTCCTATTAAGTACTGTATCATGTGTGTATGTGCCAAACCTAGAAGAACGAGCAACCTAAGGGAAACTTGTTAGTGAACTGAGTTCTCTGAAGTAAAAGTAATTTCCCCTTCTTCAATTGCTCCTGTGCTCTGGCATGTTTGCTTTCTGTAATTTTTGTCACATGTCTTCAGACAGATCATTAGAAACAGTGCCTTGCTTGTCAAACTGAGGGGATTTTTAATTGAACAAGTAGGCTCGCCCTTCCTTGCCTGGCTCGCCCCTTCTGTGTGCGTGCACCAACACACACACACGCCATCATCTTGTTTACTAGACAGAGATAAATGCCTCACCAGTGTGATCATCAGACACTAAGCCAAACTCATCTTCTTCTCCAGCTTTCCCCTCTCTCCCCACTCTGTTATTCATAGGGACCACAGGTGAAGCGGGAGAAAATTATTACAGCATGATGACTGCAGAAATGATAGAAGGTAAAGAAGATGGATTATCACGGTGCTGACATGATTTGTATGGATTTCCAAAATTAAGCTGTTCACTTAAAGTGACCGTCATCTTTTGCACCCACGGTATTGCTGCTGCCCTAGTAATAACCTTCATCTGCACTTGTGAGCCAAGTGAGCAGAGCACGTTTCCCATTACCTGTCAAGCGAGTATGTAGAGTTCTTCTGGCCCCGCAGTAATAGCAGGGCTGCTGGTGAACAGAGTAATAAACACCTACTGAGAGGGATGTAGCGTGAAAAGATCTCATCACCTGCCATTAGCACGCTGATGAATAATGCAGCATTTTCAGTGGCAGATGTCAGGGGTGGGAGGAAGAATCACTTCTGTAAATGCTCTGGTGAGCACTTCAGCACAAAGTGAGAGGTGATAGCAACAGATGCATGTGACAAAATTACACTCGCTATTGTATTTTAAAAGAAATGGGAACATTTACTTCACAAATAGCTGGCAGGTTCTCTCTCTCTCTCTCTGCCTCTTTTTTTCCCCCTCTGAGCCAAAGGATGCTGTAAACCAGCAAACTAACACACCTGCTGCTGAGGTTTTGCAGCTTCTGCACCATTGTCTGATGGACAGACAGGCTCTGCCAGCCTTGGCTGTCCAGCTAGTTACATTATATAGCTTTCCCCAGAGACCCAAACATACCTGTTGATATCCCTCTTTATATTAGGATTTTATTTCCATTGTATTCATCACCTCCAGGATTTATGTACTATTAAATTGGTGCCCTGAAGCCCATGGCAGCCCCAGGGGGGAAAGGGATGACGAATTCTTAGAGGCATGATTTTATAATCTTCAGCAACACACTAATGAAATATTTTCAAAGCAAATTTTAAGCTAAGATGCTGTAGACTAACACAGTAAATTCAAGATAAACTTAAAAAAACAACAAATGGTTTGGTAGCACTTTAAAGACTAACAAAATATGTACATGGCATCATGAGCTTTTATGGACACAGCCCACTTCTTCAGATGACCCTGAATTCAGAAACTGACAGCATATACCGGGGATTGGCAAATGCCTGTTAAACAGCTTCATTACCACTTGAATGGCTCTTTCATAGGTTCAGGATTCTGATAATAGGTCTGGCTGGCTTTTTCACTTTTAAGTTAACCAGATCCTCTCTGAAGGAAGCAGAGCCACAGAACAGAGATAGGAAGAAGTGGGTGGAGGCACAGTAAGACCCAGTGGTGCCACACATTTTTGGATGCCCTGTGCAGCTGCTTATTCTGCATATGGGTACAAATGGCCCTGATCACCTCTCTCTCTCTCTCTCTCATAGTCCAGAAGCTTTGGCTAAGTGAAAGGCTAGATGGTGGGTCTAGTTAGCCCCTTGATGAAACCACTAGAGGGTTCCTAGCATCTAGCATCACACCAGTGTTGGGGGATCCTGCCATGTCATAAAGCTGACACGTAGGCCTCAGTCTGCATCCCCTGCTGCTGATGTACAGGATGTGAGGAAAGGATGCCACACTAGACTGGTGGCGGCTTCAGCTCCAGCAGTCATTAGAATCTGGCATAAGTTAAGGAAAGTTAAAGGTGATGTCAAGTTCCCATTTGCACTGCTGCAGTTCTAACTTCTGCGGCTCAGATAACAGCCCCAGGGCTAAGGGAGCGTTCAAGGGAGCTTTGTGCCACCTTTCACCCCCAATCTCTTTTTCACGGGGTAGTCCTCAGCCTGCGATGCCAAAGCTGTAGTTTCTGTCATTCGCGTCCTCTGAAGGGGGAGGGGGAGAATAAATATTTGAAGGAAGCATTATTCATTGCACATACAGTAATCTCCTTTGAAGAATCACAATTCTGATGACTTACTGCAACCAGCCTCAAAGTGGAAATGGTTTTGATGATGTTTACCTTCATGTCTTATTGTCAGTCATTTTTTTTTGAGCCAATTAGCTCTTTTGACCAATTGCTGCCACTCTGCACAGTAACTTCTTCACATCAAATATCCTGGAGAAGAGATGGCCCTTTGCCCTGAGCTGTGAGATTAAAATGCAGGAAAAGCCTTGCGCTCCTGAGCCCTTACAGACTAGATTCACTGTGACAGTCGTTGGTTGATCTCCACAGGACAGTGGAGGGAGGAGGGGGAGGGAGTGGAGTGCAGAAAAGGAGAATGCTTTAGAACAGCGTTTTTCAAAGTGTTCCATGGGCCCACTTTGAAAAAGCCACTAGTGGGCCTGTGCCACTTTGTTTACCTAAACTGGATCCGTAACCTTTCTGGCTCCCATTGGCTCCATTTGCCGTTTTACATGACATTCATGAGGCAGCGTAACTGTCACTATTCACCTATCTTTAATTTCACATTTATCATAGCACCACTAACGTTAGGATGGGGGTATGGTTCATTATACTCCCATACTTTCAAAAACTCATCACTCTGTGCAAATGATATTGTTTGCAGTGCCACTGTAGCCATGTTGGTTCCAGGGCATGATAGAAACAAAGTGTGTCAGGTAATACCTTTTACTTGACCACCGTGTGTTGGTGAAAGAGACCAACAGTTGAATCCCACAGAGCTCTTCTTAACCTGGAGAAGATCTCTAGGGAACTGGAATCTTGTCTTCTCCAGAAACTGAGGTTGGCCCAGTAAAAGAAACTGCTTCACTCACAATATTCGGAAAAATTGTTCTCAAAGGATCAGGGTTTAGAGCAGGTGGGCAATAAGCAGCTTGCAGGCTGGACGTGATTCATCAGGGTTAGCCCATGGTGGGTAGCCAGACGGTTTGTTTACCTCAGCGTCTGCAAGCGCGACTGCTCACAGGGGCCGCAGTTCATCATTTCCAGCCAAAGGGAGCTGCAGGAAGCATTAGTCGCAAATGGCACCCTGCAACCACGGGAAACTGTGAGCAGCCATATCTGCAGACACACAGGTAAATGAATCACTTGGTGGCCCGCCAGGGGCTAACCCTAGTGAAGCACATCCAGCTCGCAGGTTTCTTATTGCCCACTCCTGGCTTAGAGAGCTATAATGGGATTTAAAAAACAAATCCAGCCTCCAACAGACACGTAATTTTCTAGAAAAAATTATTTCCGTTTGTAAGTTCTCTTATGATCACCCAACCCAACCTCTCCACTGCTGTAGATCTTCTCTCTAACTTGGCCAATAATGCAATGGGGTGGGTGGGGAGGAAGAATGTGTAAAAAGGACTATACCTTTTAGGCCAGTGGTGGGCACCCTGCAACCCACAAGCCACATGCAGTTTATTGGGATTCTCAGTCTGGCTCATGAGACATTTTGTTTACCATTGCCCACGTGCAGAGTTGCCAGATTCTGCTGGTTTCCATCGACATAGATTGTCTTCTACCATTATTACTAAAGTGACGCACGGATTAAGCAGGGGACATGAAGTGAGGTGCATGTTGATTGCACACACAACAGTGACGGAGAGTTGTGCACTTCCTCTATATCCAATTAAAGCACTACTATGGCTCAATCAGCACACCCCACAAATTTTAGGTATGCAAGCACAGTGAACAAAACTACAGGTTGGACCTCTCTCACTAATCTAGGTTGTCCATTGCTGTGTTAAGTACTGACCCCGCTGTTCCCAACCCTGAAAATACCTCGTAGCTGTTTCTAAAACTACGTTCATCCTATGACGATTGTATCACATGCCACCCACACCCATCAACCATATTAGAAACAGCTCAGGAGGGTCTGGTGTCCCTTGTGAGGAAATCCATTTTCATCTATTGGTTTAAAATGTAACTTTCTTGTGTCAAATTCTGATACACAGTGTAATAGAAATGCACTGTTACATTGTGCTTTGCCAAGTTTCTATTTACTCATCACTGCTTATAATACTTTTTTTGACCATGCAAATTATTCTTCTACCTGACTGTTCCTATTTCAAACTTTTATCCAGACTATGCAATGGCATATAACAAATTAAGACCATGTTATAGCAATTTGCACCTGTAAAATTGGAAGTCAGTAAGAGATCCTTTAAAAATCATACCCTTAATCTCCAATTCTCCCATGACGCTAACAATTGCTTGGAAATCTGCTATAGTGGATTTTTTTTTTTAACTCACAGCTCATTAAAACACTCAAAACCTAATGGAGAATTCACACACACAGTATATAGTTATACTTGAGTTTTAACTTTACATTTTTAAATGTTACACTTGGCTTACAGTATATTTATCAATAGTTAAAATTCACAGTTGTTGGATAAATAATATTTAAATCCACAAACCAATAGTGCAAATGCATTAAAAGCTCAGAAAGTTTTGATAAAAAGCAACATTTGCCATGTATTTTCTGCCCTGATATTATCGCCACCGATGTGGAAGGCTAAAAAGGGCCACCTATTACTGTAGAGATGTATCTAAAAAAAATCTCTCAAGCTGCCTGTAATAATCTCCATTATGTATAATGACCATTTTGATAATAGTCTTTAGAAGAGGTAATGGCCCTGCTGAATGGTTATTACCTGTCTGTTCACGCTGGAAGCAAGATGCAGAAGCCAGAGGGGACAGTCAAATGGTCCTTGTGGTGTAGTCTGAAGGAATAAGAAACATTTAACAGAATGCAAGAAACAGACAAGCAACTGCCTTTCATTGTAAAACTGTCTGTGGTGGTGCAGTCAACCATTGTGAATTTTGTGAAACATATGCACTGACTATGTATATAATTATTAATACTAATAATAGGCAAACTACCACTATGTAAATTAGTTTAATTTTAAGTGTCTGATATTAAAGTAACAATCCAAAAGTTAAATATATTTTGATACTTATGCAATTATACATTAGTCCTATACTGCTGTAAACTATTATCAACTCAGTGCAGAAAGAGCTAAGTGCTGATCCAAATTTCAAATACACTAAGGGTATGTCTACAGTGTAATGTGAGCCCTGGGTTAGTGGAACTCAATTTAATGGAATCTGGGTTTGAGAACCCAAGATTTTAGTATCTACATTTGATTGCTAATCTTTGCTTAAGCATTTGAGCCTCTCCTCAATACAGCTTAATCTTTTCAATATCGGTTTGTTACCCAACTAGCTTGGGGCCATAAGAGCAAACATACTGGGTCAGATCAAATGTCCATCTAGCCCAGTATCCTATCTTCCAACAGTGGCCAATGCCTGATGCCCCAGAGGCAGTGAGCAGAACAGGTAATCATCAAGTGATCCCTCTCTTGTCATCCATTTCCAGCCCCTGACAAACAGAAGCTAGGGACACCATTTCTACCCATCTTGGCTAAATAAGTATTGATGGACCTAAACTCCATGAATTTATCTAGTTCTGGTTTGAACCCTGTTAAAGTTCTGGTCTTCACAAAACATCCTCTGGCAAGGAGTTCCACAAGTCGATTGTGCCCTGTGAGAAGAAAAACTTCCTTTTGTTTTTTTTAAACCTGCTACTTATTAATTTCATTTGGTGACCCCTATTTCTCTTGTATTTTGGGAACAAACAGCACATGCACAGGGAAGATAACACAAGGCTCTTATTTTTAAAAAATGGAATATGCTAACAAAAAATGTGCACATTCTCGGTCAAAATGTTTGCTTGTGTTATTGTTTGCCTCTCTCTCTCCAGTTTGAATTCCATGTGGGTGGGGAGGAGAGTGGGACACCAAAGATATGGAATATAATCCGGATACATGCTGCTTCTCCTGTCTTCCATTTCTGCTGCTGGTGCCACAGCAGACTGCTCCTCTGGGATGGGGCAGGGAGATATCAAAAAGCTACTCCAAGTATGGCTCCAAGATGTGCTTGCAGCTGCTTCTGCAGCAACACCTCGTCTTGGACTATTTTCATCAGCAGAGTCATTTCATTTTCCTCATTCATCACTTGCTGCTGGTTCCAACTGATTCCCAAGCTGGCCTCAAGGCAGCAGGTCTACCAGGTCACTATGCACCACTGATAGATCAGTAACACACTCACATAACAGACTTTTTACTGGGAAGGTGTACTAGCCTTCTTACAAACAGATCCAGTTTGTCTTTTGCTTGGGCAAATCGGCCTTCTGGCCAAGAAGCCCACAAGGTATGGAGGGAGGCTATGTGTGTGGCTTATGGCATCTTAATGGACTGATTAAGTGCAAGGTTTCAGAGTGGTTCTGCTAGAAACTAAGGGTACGTCTAGACTACATGCCTCTGGCGACAGAGGCATGTAGATTAGGGTACCGGACATGGTAAAATGAAGCGGCGATTTAAATAATCGCCGCTTCATTTAAATTTACATGGCTGCCGCGCTGATCAGCTGTTTGTCGGCTCAGCGCGGCAGCCATGTAAATGTAAATGAAGCGGCTTCATTTTACCATGTCCGGTACCCTAATCTACATGCCTCTGTTGCCAGAGGCATGTAGTCTAGACGTACCCTAAGTTCTTAAACTGAGGCCTGGGTCATAGTGGATATATTAGGAAAAAACATAAATGATAGAGGAGTGGATCCCAAGCCAAAAGGGAGTCAAGGATACAGTAGAAAAACAAGTAGACAGTGATTTGAAGAGGCAGCTCCATGTGTCAGCAGGAGACAGGAGCAAGCCTAGGGCTGCCTGAATGGGTCAGCCCAGATGAGTTTGCTCATAGTGAGTGTACAACTGAATTGTACATAAGCCTATATTAACACCCAGTAAAAACAAATAAGTAATTATGTTGTTTCTGAAGACACCAATGTTGAAGAACTTTGGTAAGTTCATGCAATTACAGACCATAAAAATTACCATGTAGCAACTCAACTTGAAATTATACACTACTTGCATGTAATTAGTGCCACTAACTGGGAAGTTAAATCCACATTTTTTACATCTTTAGAGCAAAAGGTTTCTTAAAAGAACTCTCATAATGATATACAAACAGATATATTGGAAATGTCATACCAGTGGTCCATCTAGTCTGGAATCCTGTCTCTGACAGAAGCCAGTGCATGATATTTCAGAGGAAGACACAAGAAATTCAGTAATGGATAATTATTGGAAACTGTTTCTCGCATTTACTGTCTAGCTACCACAAAGTGAAATAACCTGCCCACATTGCTTCCTATCTCTAAGTAGTTAGTGTCATCATGAAGGTTTATAACCCTTATGTAAGTCTGTCTTACATAACTAGGGGTTATTGTCCTATCAGTGTCTAATCCTATTGTAAATCTCACTAGACTCTTAGCCTCAGTAATATCTGGCACTGAGTTTCACAGACTAACTATACACCGTGTAAAAATATGTTTCCTTTATAAGTTTTAAAGATACTGTTTTTTCTTGTTACTAGGTTTCTTTTTATACATAAGGTACAGCCATAATACTATTTCAATCTGTGGCACTCTAGTTCACATCACACCAGCTCTTCCATAAAGAGAATAATGGCCTGTGAAAATGTCCTGAGTTTTTTTTAAGACAGCATCTAGTTTAAGCCAACACCCAAATTTGTTTACCCATTTGAAAAAAAGAGGATGAGACTACAGAAATGCCTTGTAAATACAAACAAACAAACTGAGTTTGCCATTTTTAAGTTATACAGGAATGAAAAAATAGAAACGGCTTTCCTATGTAAGCTGATTTTTGGTGGATTAAAGCTGTTAGGGTACATCTATACAGCAGTGGTATTTCAGAATAACTGATGTTATTCTGAAATAACATAGTCCGCGTCGACACTACAAGCAGTTATTTCGACATAATTTTGAGCTAGAGGACTTCTGACTCAGATGTCTATAACCTTCATTTTACGAGGAGTAAGGGAATTCAGAAGAAGAGTGCTCTTTCTTGGACTTCCTGCTGCATAGACTGTGCCAAAAGCCAAAATAAGCTATTTCGACTTAAGCTATACAATTGACGTAGCTCAAGTTGCGTAGCTTATTTTTGCTTTAGCCCTGCTGTGTAGACGTGCCTATACTGACTAAAAATAGTACTTATTTACCCATTGGACTGCAGTGGTCCCATCGTGTCACACTTCCATGTCTATAAGGGCATGTCTACCCTATATTTTCAAAATAACTGAATTCGAAATAATAACTCCTGAAATAACTATTACTAAATAAGCTTATTCCCCAAGGAAAGCAGGAGTACAGACTTCAAAATAACCAGCCTGGTATTTAGAAATAAATAGGATTGGTAGCATGGATGCGCTGCTTATTATTTTGAAATAAGGGGGATTATTTTGAAATAATTCCTTCGTGTAGACCAAGGCTAAATGAATAAAGAAAGGAAATATACATGCAAAAATGTCTGTTTAGAATAGATATATGACATTAGAATTGTGATATAAATAAACTAAAAATAAAATTCAGAGTTAAAGACTTAATTCTGTGCCACTAACTCATGCTGTTGGGCCATTATTGCCAAAACAATATGAATGAAAGGGAGAGGATGTCAGTGTGAACTTCGAATGCTTTTTATCACTCACCTAGATTGACAGCTCTGGGGGTCATAATATGCCATCACCTCTGATCACGTGGTTGGGGACCAATTAATTATTGGCCCCTAAAATTAAGATACCCCTCAAAATGCAACGTAGGAAATTTTAATGAAGTGTTTTTTCTAATGAATCACAAAAAACAGGACTCATTCACTAGCTGTTAACTAGAAGGCATAGCCAACTAATTGGCTGTATTTGCAGTTCAATATTAAATATGTTCAAGAGAGCTAATAACCAAGCTCTTACAGATTTATTGCCTAAAGATAAATCAATATGGATCAGGAAATAAAGAATTGATAAATTACCAGTCACAGAGAGTTCAGTTCACCTTACATGAAAGATGGGCTTCCTAACAGTTCCTTTTATATAGTGTGGTTGTTTACAAGTTACAAAACTGTTCACATCAAAGTTAAAGTTTAACGAGCCAGCTTTGTTTTTGGTGCCTCCCGAAATGCTTCTTTTGTTTTTAATATTAAATTCCAGACACTAAGTGATATGAAAATACTCCCTAATGTTATTCATTCATACATCTCACACTGTTTCCTTGTTCCACATTCTAACTGTGTTTCACAATGCTATCTAGATAATAGGTAGCTTTTGAATTGTCCTAAGTCAAGAACTGAGCTTACTTGTCCTGAAACATCATAGAATGTCTGCTTTAGCATAAGTGAGTCAAAATAAACATACTTCGGTATGATTATCCAACACACATATATTATATTACAGGCTGGTCCAGCATTCTCCGACTTGATTGGTCCCGAATGAATTTGCCAGATCAGAGGAGGTCTCCTGCCACTAGTCTCCAAACCCTCAGCACTGCCACCTCACTACCACACCAGCTAAAACCCTGCCTCCAGACTCCCCACCTATTGCCAGCCCAGCCAGGATGCCACCCAGCTGCCACCCTGCTCCTGACCTGGTAGGCTGCTGCACTTTCTGGCCCTGGCTCCAGTGCTACAGGCTGCTGGGGACCGCTGAGTGGCACAGGCTGCTTGGTGCTTTTGTCCAGGCCCTGGGCTCCAGTCCGGACTCCATGTGGCTGCAGGGCTCCAGTCCCAGCCCCGCACTGCAGCAGGGCCCCAACTTCAGGCCCTACTACCCCTACTCTTAGCCTGGCTGCCAACCTTGCTGCTATTAGACTCCCAAGCTTACTGGTCCAGGAGCATCAGTGGTCCAGAGAGAGCCAGTTTTCAGAGGTGTAAGATTTACCCAGCATTGCTAGAGTCCTTAACTCAATTAATTTTTGCTTTTCTTTGTTTAAATCATTGCTCTGGGATGAGGATGATGGGTTCGGTATTCAGGTTATCCCAGTGAGAAAGGAGCAGCAGCTTGTGGCCAGGTGAGAAGTAGCTCTCCATGGCCTGTGCAGCTCCACCAGGCACAGCCACGGTAAAGATGCATGTCCCCCAGCTGGGGCAAGTCCAGGTTCATCTGTCCTCCCAACCAGAGTCAGGAATGGAGCAAACTGTAAACTTTCCCCTCACTCCCTGATGAAGGGGAACAGCAGCAATGTTTCCACATGAATTGTGGGAGGACGTTTCAGTCCCCCACATGGTCCCTAAATGACACATGGTGGGGAGGCAGTCCCAGATAAGGGAGAGTGTGATTCTGTTTATTTTCTGTGTAATTTTATGAGAAGCAATCCCATTGTGGGAGCAAGCTGTGTACCAAATTTGGTAGTCCTAGCTCTTACCATTGAGGAGGAATTCTTGAAAAGAGAGACAGACACATGGACAGACTCACAAACTCTCTCAAATATCCAGTAGATTAACACCATGACCATCATACCTATTAATGTAGTGTGGAAGAAAACAAGCCTTCACTCTGCGTTGTGTTTAAGCAACAAGTAGCCAGAGGCAGTTTTATTATGAGCTGCAGCAAGGGAAGAACTGGTTCGGACGGGGGGAGCCCTCCCCGAGGCAGATCTTCGAATACAAGCAATTATGAAGCAGTTTATATACTGTCTATAAATATAATAACAACAACAATTAGTCTCCTTCCCATTACAAACACCAATGGCTAACAGTTATTTAGTTCCACCCAGATGCTCCTTATCCCAAGGTCTCTGCCAGAGTCAGCATTCTATCCTTATCTCCGTATGGAGGTGAGAGGCAAAGGCAGCGTCTAATTACAGATCTCGCGTTGTCAGGCCACAGACTTAGCCTGACTCTTGCTCTCTTGTTAACAAGACCAAGATGGCTGCACACAAATTCCCTTTTCCTGCCTCCACAGTAGTATGTATAAATGCATGTATATAATTAATCCAAAGTTAAGAAAATGAGGATTCAGAAAAACATTTTGCATAAAACATTGCATACACAGGAATATTAATGGTTTATGTGCACAAAAAAAAGTATATTCTAAGGGCTTCCACCACATCTTTAGCCATCTATATTGTATATTATTTACAGAGTCACTTAATCTCCCTCTTCGTTATCCTCTGGGCATTTTGATCCAGATCTTCAAAAAATATTTAGGTACCTAACTCCTGTTGAAATGAATGGGACTTGGTACCTAAATATCTTTGAGGATCTTGGCCATTTATAATTAATAGCCAGTGAAAATGATTAGATACTGAAATATATGCAGTTTGAAGGCCACACCAGAATACTCAACTAAAGTAATGACTAAAGGATGATGAAGGAATTTCCCCACCAGTTTAAGTCAAGCCTCTGTGTCCATAACACTCTTTGTGCTCATGATGGTATGTGTCTGTAAAAATACTTCTGAAACATAATATCATCTAAAAAAAATTTAAAAAACCCCTCAATTAAAAAGCCCAATAAGCATTATTTTTCCAAAATGGAAAAACAAGGAAAAGCCAAAAGGAGATTTGGAGGAGGTGGGGTACATATCACCTCAAATTACTTTGTAATGAACAGGCCAGCTACTATGATATTTGTCAAAGAGAGTTTGTTTACCGTAGTTATGCAGTGCTGCTGAATATGGAGCTGATATTGCAAGGTGCTGATGTCGGTCCTCAGTACCCATCGCTTCTAGTAGGATTTGAGGGAAGTCAGCGCCACACAGAAGTCAACCCCAAACACTAGAAGATTTTCAAAATGATGCTCTTCATATGACAATTGAAGAAGAAAGTAAGGCAAAAAAAAATCCCAAAGGAAATGTGAAAAGGTAAGAGTCAAAGTTAAATCAGTACAGACTTCTTGGGCCTTTGCAAACTAAGTTTTGACCATTTAATATAGAGTTGAGATCAATGTTGTCAGCTTTAGAGAGCCAATAACAACTAGAACAGGTAAACTATTTGTATTTACTTCTTAACTTTAAACTGATACCTAACATATGTAAAAAAGAGAGACACCAAGTACTGGCTAAGTGATTAGATAATGAGATAGCATGAAGGTAAGACATGGATGGGGGAGAGAGAGGAATTATCCTGTGAAGGAATTTTCACCAAATCTCTCATTTTTACTCTGGTAGGAATATGCCAAAATACTGTGAGATTAAAGAACACAAACTGTTGAAACCAAGGAAAATACAGTTAAAATAGAATAGCATAAATGGAGCTTTTTAAAGAAAGGTTCAAAATTCTTAGGTCGTATGAGTCCTTTAATTCATCCTGATCAATGCAATTTATTTATTTCCCTGTTTATTTTTTCCCTTTTCTTTCTTTTGGCATCACAGACAAATTGCTACAATTAAATAATTTCTGTACCAGACAAACACTGGGAGCCATTACATCTGTTTCACATTCCTTCCTCTAAATCCAGCGTTCCAGAATGAAAAATTATTTCTCCTGTAGTTTTGTGATACTTCAACTGCCTGAAATATCATACTTCATAGCATTTTGTCTGATTGTGGATCTGCCAAAAATGCTACGCATTGCCATAAAAATGTTGGGAAAATCCTAAAGCACAAATCTATAAGGAGCTCTGAAAAAGTGTGTTTGGGTTTGTTTAATATAATTTGTTTCATTTTGTTGCACACAGCCAATACAATCTTACTAGTTGTTTCTGGATGCTGCATTTGGCTGCTTGGTAACTATCAAATGAGGCAAACTAACAGATTATTTTCCAGTGCAATAAACACCTCACTAATAAAGAAACTCTGATTCTGACTTGTTTACTACCAACTAAGAAAATACCTATAGTTTTTCCCAAGTAACCCATGGTAGAGCAAAATTAACAGCCCTCATAATTTATCCATTTTTCCAGGGCTAGACAAAAATGTGTACACTACTAGGAAAATAAGTTGCCTCAGTCTAAATCTTGCCAGAGAAGATTGTCTCTTTCATTTACTGCCTAGCTATCAAAAGTTGGAATATCAAGTGCAGAAGCAGCTTTGAAGGAGAATACAGAAAGGTTGTAAACAGTGTCTGCATGTGTGTTTAGTGATATATTAGCTATATGGAAAGGTAGTAAGCAGGAGATCTAGGGGAGTATGCTTATCTTTCTAGCTGTCTCTAAGCATTTCTGTGAGCATCCATTCCTGTAGTATCAAGTGCAAGAACTATGATATTCTTAATTACTGTAAAAACTCCTAGTTAATAGTTATGACAATATGACCAGATATTGATCTCATTTGCACAGTTGTAAAATCAGAGTGAATCCACTTCAGACATCCACAGTTACTCCAGCTCCACACTAAGGTAATAAAGCAGAATCTAATCCATTGTGGAGATTTACATTAGATTAGATTAGATCTCTATAGTGGATATGTATATACATTCCCTCATTAGCTTGTAGAGGTATTTAAATCCACAGCAACAAATAACTGGTCTGTAATGTAGGAAAAATGTATATTACAATTTATTTTTCAAGATTTCAGAGGTGTAGCCATGTTAGTCTGTAATTGTAAAAACTTAAAAAAACACTACCACTAAACATTTCACAGACAGTCAAAGTTTACCCATACTCAGCCAGACCATTGTCTGAGTTACACTAGTAGAAATCTGGAATAATTCATTTGAAATCAGTGGTGTTATGCTAGATTTCTGACAGTATTACAAAGACAAAGACCTGGTCCAGAAAATTGCCTTGACACAGCCAAACCAGTCCTTTGACTTCCTTCCTGGATTCCAGAAAACTAATCTGAGACAAGAGATTTTCTTCTAGGCTTATAGAAGGAATGCAGACAAACCACCAAGGAATACACAAACCAGCAGAATCTATGACTCTCATGGTCCCATATTCCAGCTAATAACTCAGTGATCATTATTAAACCTCATATCAACATGCTAGCCCCTGCATTCCTGTCCAGTGATTTGAGATCCAAAAGGAGCCAGATCATGAGTAATATGCTATCAGAGACAGTCGTCTGCTGGATGAGATGCATCAGCTGTGCAAGTCCAATAGAATTGGCTCCTGTGCATATTGCTCCACACTGATCATGTTGTAAGGGTTGCATCAGAGGCAGGAGGGGGTATCAGAAGACCTGAAGGGGAACAGTGTCTCTGCTTTTCCAGTCCTTAGTACATTTTTCCTTACAAACCATATATTGCTATCATAAGTTAAGCAGCCCAGCAGCTACACTTCTTAATGCTGGGGCTGGGCATAGACCAGGCAACAGAATCAACGAGCCATAATCAGCTCCTTAAGAGCTATTCACTCTCTCCTGAGTTGACCAGAGCTTGGACACAAATACAAATCTGTCCCATAAACTAATTAAGCCACTACCCTTACAGAGTAGGAAGAGAGACACCATTATTATTTGTAATACTTGAGAAGTGCTCGGATACTGTGGAAATGGGAAGCATATAAATAAGGAAAGAGAAAGGAGGAGGTAGGACAGAGATATTGGTAGTTCTACCTTCATGCCAGTTGGTGGCAATAGCAATTTTCTCCTTGCGGGAGTAACACTGGTCTAAGTTCATAAAAGTACCCCCATCTCATTTTTGATGTCCTGACATTTAAAAGTAAATCTTAAGTGTATTAAAAGCCTTCATGCATTTTTAATATTTAACATCTTCCCAGCATTTTTAGTGGCAACTCTGCCATTGAATCGTTCTCTTCTGCTCTTTCTAGGACCAGTTGCTCATTGTACTAAGTGTTGCATATAGTAAGAGATGGTTCCTGCTCTGAAGCACTTAAAAATCTAAATAAAAAAGGGTAGCTCTGTTTCAAGTACAGTCCCGTAGTATAGATTTCTGGGTGATGGACGTCTTAAACAATGGCATTGATTAGTTTTTCTGAATCACCCAAGATCTGTCCTCTTCTGCATCAAGCTTAGGTAATCTGTATTTTCTCCTCCAAATCTTGCAGAAGAATATAAAGTTCCATATTGTCCAGATCTTATAGAATCTTTGCATTTTATCCAAATTAACACAAAGATTAGTCAGGAAAAAAAATATTCATCAGTTCTAATAGGATTTCAGGGTAGTCCATTTAATCTTCTCAAATGCATCATGGATCCAAATAATTCACTAGCATTCTTACTTATCTCTAGACTTAAGCATAGTGTGGGTATGTTTAAAAGATTCATACCCTCCAGTTCAAGATGATTTGATAGTCAGTGATCTCTGTTGGTCCCATACCTCTGATGTCATGAATTAATTTTGCCAGTTGGGTTTCAGTTATAAGGTAATTCAAAGTAACTCATAGCATGTTTAGTCTAAAGATCCAAACTAGTGACTTACTATCTGGTAATGAGTACTTAAGTCCACACAGCAGTCCAAATAGATCAATGGCAATTCTTTCCACGGGTTCTCTAACAATGCACTATTGAAGGATAGAATAAGGATTCTATTGTGGACATTTTTTGGTGCACACATATTGTTTTCAGCACTTCTAGCTGTCAGATTGTCACATGTTCATTGTAGTTTTGCCAATAACTAATTGACTATTAGGATGTCATGAACGTTCATGTGAAAATCAAAGTACATAGTAAATCTTTCCATAGGACTTCCTTAAATTTCCTGGTACTTCCAGAAAGCAATTTACTTAGACCATCTTTGGTTGAAATTTCCCATCCCCAGTGAGTGTAATATATGGCCAACTAGGAACCTCCTGGTTGTGCACCATGTCACATGTGGAATATTATGGCGCAGCAGGAACAATACTTAGCCTATAAAGAAAGTGATACCTACTATGACCATACTAGCTAGAAAAAAGTTCCTTTTGCTCAGTTGGCTGAGACCTATTATTTTAAAGCCAAAGATCCTAGGTTTCTCCCCTCAGTATCTTGTATATGCAGTTCAGACAATAACCAAAATATCTGTATCTTTAGGGATTGATTACAGAATGGCAAACTTCTGTTGAATTTCATTCTTTACAAACATCAGTTATTTAATACAAGTTTTGTCAAGCTGTGATAATTACCCGGATAATTCTTATTAATTAATTATTATTATTATTTAAAGATTGGTACCAAGATTACTCCTTCCTAGAAAAGTGTCATAATCACATAGAACCATGATGGGCTGCATGTGGCCTGCAAGCCATAGGTTTCCCACTACTGAGCTATGTGTGGCTGCATGATGTATTTTGTTTACTGTTGCCCACGTACAGGGTTACCAGATTCTGCTAATTTCTGACATAAGAACAGCCATCCTGGGTCAGACCAAAGGCTCCTCTAGCCCGGTATCTTATCTGCCAGCAGCAGCCAATGCCATATGCCCCAAAGAGAGTGCACACAACAGGTAATCATCAAGTGATCCTTCTCCTGTCATCTATTTGCAGACAAACAGAAGCTAGGGACACCATTCCTACCGATCCTGGCTAATAGCCATTGATGGACCTAATCTCCATAAATTTATCTGGCTCTTTTTTTTAACCCTGTTAAAATCCTAGTCTTCACAACATCCTCTGGCAAGGAGTTCCACAGATTGATTGTGCATTATGTGAAAAAAAACCTTCCTTTTGTTTGTTTTAAACCTGTCACTTATGAATTTCATTTGGTGACCCCTAGTTCTTATACTGTGGGAATAAGTAAGTAACTTTTCCTTATTTACTTTTTCCACACCAGTCATGATTTTATAGACCTCTATCATATCCCCCCATAGTGTCCTCTTTTCTAAGCTGAAAATTCATTTGCCATTTTGTTGCCATATCACTTAGTTTGGTGAGATCTTTCTGAAGCTCTTCACAGTCTGCTTTGGTCTTAACTGCCTTGAACAGTTTGGTATCATCTGCAAGTTTTGCCACCTCACTGTTTACCCCTTTCTCTAGATCATTTATAAATAAGTTGAATAGGATTGGTCCCAGGACAGACCCTTGAGAGACACCACTAGTTACCTCTCTCCACTCTGAAAACTTACCATTCATTCCTACCCCTTGTTTCCTGTCTTTTAACCAGTTATCAGTCCATGAGAGGACCTTCCATCTTATCCCATGACAATGTACTTTATTTAAGAGCCTTTGGTGAGGGACCTTGTCAAAGGATTTCGGTAAATCTAAGTACACTATATCTACTGGATTCCCTGTGTCCACATGTTTGTTGATCCCCTCAAAGAACTCTAGTAGATTAGTAAGGCATAATTTCTCTTTACAGAAACCATATTGACTTTTTCCCCAACAAATTATGGTCTGGCAATTTTATTCTTTACTATAGTTTCAACTAATTTGACCACTACTGACGTTAGACGTTTGACCACTACTGACGTTACCAGCCTGTAATTGCCAGGATCATCTCTAGAACCCTTTTTAAATATTGGCATCACATTAACTATCTTCCAGTAATTAGGTACAGATGCCAATTTAAAAGATAAGTTACAAACCACAGTTAACAGTTCCACAATTTCACATTTGAGTTCTTTCAGAACTCATGGGTGAATGACATCTGGTCCCGGTGACTTGTTACTGTTAAGCTTATCAGTTTATTCCAAAACCTCCTCTAATGACACCTCAATCTGGGACAATTTCTCAAATGTGTCACCAAAAAGAAGGGCTCGGGTTTGGGAATCTCCCTAACATCCTCAGCCATGAAGACCTAAGCTAAGAATTCATTTAGTTCCTTCGCAATTACTTTATCATCTTTGAGTGCTCCTTTAGCATCTCAATTGTCCAAGGGCCCACTGGCTGTTTCGCTATCCATGTACTTTTTTCCCTATTGGCATTACTAGTGACACATATATAAAGCAAGGGCACTTGAAGTGAGGTGTGTGCTGATTGCACACAACACTGATTGTGAGAATTGTGTGCTCCCACTGTATCCAATCAGATCACTGCTGTGGTTCAATCAGCATACCCTGCATTTCTAGGTATGCAAGTGCAGTTAGCCAAACTGCCCTATTCTGAGAGAACATCTTGGTTATGAAACACTCATGCCCCACAAGACCTTTCCTAGCAGGGTGCAGGGTCTGGGGTACAACACTCCCCCAAGGCCCACCACTCTTCTGCCCCCAACCCACCTCCACTTCAATCCTCCCCCCCAACCTCCATTCCGCTCCACTCCCTACCCTCCCTGCATCACTCACGGGAGTGAAGCACAGTTGGGGCCAGGCTGGGGTGCTGCACTTCTTGTCACTGCATGACACAGTGACCCTGCTGATAGAGGGCAGGAGCAATGCTGGCTAGTGTGTGCGTAGCTCCACTTTCCAGCCCCCCATTGCCACAGTGAATGCAAGGGGAGCTGACCCCTGATGTTGACCTTCACCAGTCCTCCCCGTCCTCCCCCACATTCCACCTGCCCGTAATCCCTGAGGCCACCCTGGACCTACAGGCTCCCGACACTATAGTTGGTGAAATGCAGGATGGTTGGGGCTGCCATTGAGGGGCCTCCCAAAGTGCAAGCCCTGGGGTGACTGCCCCAAGCCAGCCTCTAGACAGTATGGCTCTGAGATGAAGGAGGGCCGTTCATGTGGCCCATTCACTGGCTTTAGTTATCCATCGCTGACCTAGAAAATAATGTTTGGTTGGGGTGAAGATTGGAGATGAGCCTGTAGTAACCAATGGCTCGCAATTTAGTGGTGTAACCATCTGGGATTGGTAATAATTTGGTCATTGGTAAATTACCAGCGTACTGTAGTTAATTTCTCAGTGAGTAGGAGTCCTATAAATTCTTGGATTTCTTTTTGGATATTCTGATCCAAGTTCAGTCTGGTTGCAAGAGGACTCCACTGAATTTGATCCTCTTTCTCCAATTTTCTGATCTAACAAAAGGAGGAAATTAACTTCAAGATATTGTTTTTCTATTTTTTGCAGTAATTGGCAATGTCAGAGGACATGCAGGGAGAACCTAACAACCTATGCAAGTTGTAGTGGGGAGTCAAGTACATAGATGCTGAAAGCAAGTGTTCCATTGTAAGCCATATATTAACTCACTTGGCAGTCCTGGCTTAATTTTACAATTAGTGGTATAGATAAGAAAGACTCCCAAAGTGCCATGTCCCACTGTTTCCCTGTAAAACTGGGTCTGGATTCTTCTCCACTCCAGGTTTTGCCTAGGAAGACAGAGAGAAGCACTCTAGGAAGTTACACACAAGATAGGTATGAATTTCTCATGCAGTTGGCACAAAGATTTTGTCCATGGGTTAGATGGCAAAACCTAGGAAAGCTCCAGAATAAGCCATTTGAAAAGAGATCTTTCCTTTTCATCAGGCTATCATTTTCTGAGGTGCTTTTTAAGAAAAATCGGTTCAACGGTGAGTGTTTCCCTACAGAGATTAACAGAAATTCCTGGGAGCAGGTTAAGGAAACTCTCAAAGAACCTTAAACTCAGAAGGGAAATGTATCCCTGGAGCTCAAGAATAACTGAAATCTCCCAGGAGCTGAGAGCTCTGCCTTAAATAGATCTTTATGAGAGCAGTGAGATTGTTACAGTTTGGGGTTTAGAGTAAAGGATATCATGCTGGGACAGTGAAGCAAAAATTGATCTACAGCTAAAATGAGAGTTTTATTTATGATCTCTACTACCTCTTTTGGACCTGGCATAGTGTTTCTAACTGATCAGAGAGCAGGTATGATTTGCTAGACATGGAATATCAGCTGAGGAATATCAGGCAGTATCTACAAGATACCTCAGTTAACAATACGTCAAGTCAGCTCCAAATGTTGACTACTTATACTGGCTAATATGTATGTCTAAAAAGAAATATGGATTTTCCTTATTTCTAAGTAGTGGTATCTTAAGATAAAAGTAATATAAAATAATGGAAATTGCATTAAGTTAACTAAGTTAATACAACAAAGTGAGCAAATAACTTCATGGAGATTTTTATCAATTCTTATTAAAACATTTAAACAAAAAAGCAATAATTTGCCTAATTAAATGCTGAATTATTTCATTCACTTTTTTGTTTTCCACAGTACACTGCCTTAATAATTGCAAGCTCTCAATGCCTTGTGCAGTTATAAAAAACAATTTTGGCACCATTCATTGTTAATTATAAGTTTGTCATACACGTCATGTATGTCGTGTGTCATGTGACTGATTTAGGTGTTATTTTGTTTCAATGAAAGCCACTTTTAAACTCATTTATAAAATACTTGAATAGAAGTGGTACCACACTAATTTAGTATTATGATAGGGTTGCCATTCTAATATTAATTAACTTTTGCAATGCTATAAAAGGCCTCAGTATGTAATTTCAATTGCAAACAAAAAGTGCAAGCTTTCATTAATCAAGACTTTTTAGTCAAATTAAAAACATTGTAGGGGAGAACCTCAATATTAATTCAAAGTGAAGACTGATGAAATCACAATCTCTGTTTTGGGGTTTATAAATTTGTTTGCTCCTTTATTAATTATACATTATACTCAAAACATCTAAAATATAATCAAACTAACCAAACCAAACTATTTCAACAGGTTTCTACTTTTGTCTCTCAAGCACAACCAAATTTGTGAAAATTAATACCCTTCATAAACCTGCATTTAAACCTCATTTTGCTTTATTTTATGCTATTTTCTTCTATACCATAATTATGTTAAAAACTATTAGTTACTAAAGTTAGTGCTTTCAAAAGCTTAACAAAAGTTTAATTCCTGTCAAGAACAAATTCCTGCAAAAGAAGTGGATAAAAATATATATTAGTAAATATTGATAAAACCTCTCAGAAAGATTGAGTATCCATTTTAGAAGACAAGCGCCTTATTTATTATGGAAATCTAGTAATGCACAAGTAAAGGAAGTAAAAACTAGTGTCTATGTAAAAATTGCAAGAAAATCTAAACCCGGGTATATTTGTGCTAAAGAATTGGGAAAAACAGAACAAAAGCACATCCTGAGTTATTAATTATTTGGCCCCTGTTACACTGTAAAGAAACTAAATTCAATGTATAAGAGAAATGTAACAAACAAAAATGTTTTCACATTAACCAATTTAAACTGTTTGCGGTGTATCCTATAACGACTCTGGAAGATATCAGTGCACAGTGAAGAAACTCCTGGACATCAGAAGAAGAGGAGATTAAGTGTTTTATAAATAATAGACTGTTTAACTACACTTCAGTTTATCATATATAGTAGGAATGTAAACAAGTAGTTTGCATTAACCGTATTGGTTAATCTTCTCGACTACTTGCATTTTCCTCCCCATTGCTGCCTCTGTGTTAGAGGCAGCAGGGGGCAAGAGGAGAAACAGGAATCAATGCTGTCTGCCCCTCTCATCTCTGCATGCTGCTGCCTCTGTCAAAGGCAGGAACGCAGTGAGGTGGGGGGCTAGGGGAAGTTTCCACAAAGCACCTTCTGCCTGCGGTGGGCCCAGCTCACTACAGGCAGAGGCTGCCTCGCAGCAACAGCTCCTATCTGGGGAGGTCCAAGCTCCCCATAAACAGAGGCTGCTCTGAATCCCACGAGGGGAGGTGGTTTTTAAACTGGCTCCTCTCACGAACCGGCTCCCACCTGGCACCCCGTGCTGCTACCTCTGAAACAGAGGTAGCAGCACAGGCTGAAAGAGGGCTCCCTGGGAGTGGGGCTGGATTGCACTGGCTGCTGGCCTTGCCCCCAGGGACTACAGAATAGTCGAGTAACTGCTAAGAATTCATGCAGTTACTTGATTAATCAATTACCCGATAGCTAACATCCCTAATACATAGGCAACCAGAAGACTTTAGCCAGCATTGTCCTTCAGGGTGTGGGCTGAAGGTATATGTGTGCAGGAGTCAGGACTGATAGGTGGTGGGGTTGCTGTTCCATTATGGAAGATCAATAAATGTGCCAATGCAGCATTTTTAAGACTGCAAATCTAGTATTTTGCCACAATGGCTCAGGCCAGTACAATGGGACAGAGAAGCGAGACACTAGACTTGTTCTAACACCAGTCTCCTGTCCATAAGCTTACCAAATGGTGACAACTATCAGTAAGGACTCCTAATATGGATGGACATTAATGTGTAGAACTAAGTTTCTTCAAAGGACAATACCTAGAATGCTAGTATCTGAAATAAAGATTTGAAAGGAACTGAACAAGATACAGAACTGGGACTAACTGATGGGTTGGATTTTAGCAACATGTAAAGAGAGATGTAACTTGTAAAATCATCATGTGAATAATACTAGCTGAGATGTGTAACTTTAGGAGGACACCTTCTGCAGAAAGTGAAGGTAACATCGCTGCATTAGATGGCTTTCCAGAGATTGGCATCATGTACAACCTTTGTCCTATTCTATATTATTACTGACTTATAGAAATTAACCTGACTGGCATTGGTTATTTGGCCTCCTTAATATATTTTATAGCACGAAATGTGGTCAAGCAGTTGACTATACTATTTATCAACACAACTATCAGATAAGCAGTGTGTGTTACATTAGTATTTACCAATTTCTGGAGTGGATCTGGAATCTTACCAGTTTAAAAACTGGCAGATGATTCATTAGCAGCTTTTGAAACTTCTTGCTGGGTATGTATTACGACAATGAATGAATAAAAAAGGCAACATCCAATGTAACTCCCCAGGAATAAGAAATAATAAGTCCTGTCAAAAACAAAGTGCTTACAACTGCCATTTCTAGAGTAGTTTATTTTCATTGTTGCTCACAAGAAGTGAGTCAACATAATTATATAAAAGGACAAAAAAAATCTACTTGTTCCTTCCTTTCAGTGCATCCTACCAACATTAAATCATCATGAGCTGATGGGTTAACAGCACTTGCAAAAATCAGGCCTATTTAGGTGCCTAAATGTGGACTTAAGAGACTAATTTTAGACACCCACTGGAAAAAAAAAACTCAGCCTCTTTATCTTGCTTAGACTGTAACATTTTTGGGCAAATGTGGTTTGAATTCATGTCTTGCACAGCACCAAGCACATTGTTGATTCTTAAAAAGTAATGAGTAATATTAATAGTTAATATCATAATTCCCAGGTTGAATTCATACCCTACTGTATTTTCCTTCACCAATTTCTTACCCTTCTTAAATGAAAAATAACATGCCAACAATATAAATACATTCTCTGGATTTTAGAAAGGATTGGAAAATTGAGTGAAGAACTTCTGGAATTTAAAAACGAGGGGTACTACTTTCCTTACCAAAAAAACCTGTGTGCTTCTTGTTGCTTCTTTAGAAATGTACCAACCGCCACCACTTTATGGGAGGCAAGCAAGGCAAACTAAGAATAAGAAATTTAAGTGAGACAGACTGTCAGCACATTTCTGTCTGTCAGAATACGTGTGTGCATAATAACTGAAATCCATTCTAGTCAGCAGAACCTGAATTCCAGCCTGAACTTCAGGTATCAGATGATCATCATTCTTGCTGCCACTTTGCACTCAATGGCAATGCATATGATGTATCTGCAGCCGTGCTGAAATTAGCCCTATCCTGCTGTCCCTTTCTAAACATTTCCCTGTTATCTCCCTCTCGTCTTGATAGCTAATACAGTTCCTACAGCTGCTATATCATATTAGGTCAGAGAGATGAAAACGAATGCCATTTTCTTGATAGCTTATGCAGAATTGTTGTAATTTGAATCAAGTCTCTCTAGCATCTTTTTTTCCCCCTCTCTCCCTCACTCTTTTTTTGTCCCATACTGAATATATTGGGGCCCTGGCAGGCTGCCATTCTAACTGCACATTAGAAATGGTAGAGTTTTCCTCTATCTGATTCTATAAAATGAGTTCACCAGAAGGTGCAGACCCAGCACATTTGTGGTTTTTCCTATAAATTACTTTAACACTGTGTCCAATCATATATATAATTTCAGATTTTCAATTTCAACTCACTGCTGTGTCAGCACAGACTCCACTGATATGTCTAACATATTTAGCTTAAAATGAAACGGATGGCATTTCATTACCAGGAAGATAATATTTTTGAATATGTTTGCTGCATGGCAGGATCCATCATTATTCTGCCATTTTATGTTCAGAGTGTGTAATAGCTTTTTAATGCTTTGATGTTTTTTATTTATATGTGTAATATTTTTCTAATACCATAGGGAGGCTTCACTCATTGGACACATTATAAAATCTTAATTAAATGTTTTTAAGTATTAGTAAGAGGGAAAAGGCTGAGAAAATTGCCAATATTTTATTTAAAATGTAATGAAGACTAACAACAAAACCCAAACCATCTCTCACTCACTCCTTCCCTTTGCTTCTCTGTTCCCCCCAACACTCAAAACACTTTGAAGAGAAAAAAGAGAAAGAAAATCCCATGGTCTCTTGAGATGCTAGAAGCTGTCAGCATGAAGGTAAGTAACATAGGAAATCTTGAATGTGCCCAGCTGTGAATGACAGAAGCCCTCTTATTGGCAAAAGCTTCTGACAGGACTGAAATCCTTAATACCTGGTTTCTCAGTCCTTTGACCAAGTCATGGAATTTTAAAACGGCTAAGAATTTCCTCAAAGTTTTTCTTGCAAAGAAATGATAATGCGTACATATATTACTGTAATGCCATGGCTAACAGCATTTCAAATGAACAGTTAAGTAGTAAAGGGCACATGCTGATATTAGCAGCTAATGCTAAAATGAACCATATTAACTGCTTCTTGCATTTGGACTATTCCTGTTGTTATGCTCTGCACATGATTGAACAGGAAAGTTGTCTTTTTAAAAGAAGGTTGACATATGACAGTGTGGCAGGTGAAAACTGTGCCCTCCTACATCCAAAGTCTTTACATTAACACTTTCTTATAGATTTTTCCCCTTTAAAATTGCTACAGCCAGTAGGTGTCAGTTTAACCCTCAGTTTCTGTTTGTTCACAACAGAGAAATAGAGTTTCAGGCTAAAAGACAAACATTGCCAATCGTGTCATTTACGTAGCATTGCATTTGTATAAACAGATTTAAACTGCAGGATTATTACTTACTTCTGTGAAGTAGGTTAGATTTATTATCCCCATTTTACAATGGGGAAAGAGAGAGAGACATAAATTAAAGTCAACATTTGCAAACATGGGCATGTAGAGTTAGGAACCTAAATCCATACTTAGGCATTTAAATAAGCATTTGATTTTTATGGGGCACTAAACAGTTGCAAATCCTATTGATGTACGTTAAGCATTCTGAAAATCAGATCACTTGTTTGGGTATTTAATAAGCCTTAGGCACCCAAGTTTGAATATTTTGGCCTAAGTAGCTTGCCAAAGGTCAAACAACAAGTCAGTGTCAAAGCTAGAAGTGGAATTCATGAATTCTTATTCCCTTACTCTTTATCTAATTCAGAGTATAGACGAACAAAAAACTCTGAGTTACTGATAAAAGATACTTGTGGAGAGATGGAAAATATTCTGAGGATAAAAACCAGGAATAAAAATAGTGTTCCCTTAAGAAGAAGAAGATAGGAGAGACAGAGTTATAATACATCGTATCTTGATCAAAATGGAATTTGTGCTGAAAATGCTAAAATGTGACGAGTTTATTTATGTCTCTTTAGCAAGAAATATTAGGATATAAAATAAAACAGTTTTTTAAAATCCTTGTAATTTAGTTGTTTTCAATTTCATTTTTTCAGCCTTTCCTATGTGATGTACTATAATTCACAATTGAAAAAAATACAGATAGCTTTAATAATAGTTCCTTGTGCCTTTTTATAACTTTCCAACCATTCATACCTAAGCTAACATCTGCGACTGACTCATATTGCCCACATCACTTACCTTCTGTTTTCTCATCACTGCTAGTTTTACCCTGGCTGCCTGCTTATCTATGAAAACATTCAGAACCAAAGTTTCAAGACATCTCCATTTGTGGGTATACAACTTTGTGAGTACAAAGATCCTCACTGAGCCAAGTAAATTTAATGGAAGATCTCCCATTAACTTTGAAGAATGTTGGATGAGGCCCACATGTGTGAACACTTACCAAATACCATCACCCAAATGCACAGCTGACAGGGTTTGTGCAGGTTAAGTCCTATCCCTTGGGCATGTAAATGAGTATTACTGTCCAAACAGGTGCATTTGCAAAGCTGTCCATGCACAAATGGAGACCAAGTCAAAAACTGGCCTTCAAATAGATTGGCTAAGGAAGGGGGATTCCTAATCCTTAATTCAGAGCCCATTTTAGAGACAGTTCATGAAATTCAGGCCTCCAAAATGCAGTTTCATGTTAAATTTTGAACCTGGTATAGTTTATGTTAAATGCCTTTAAAATTCCTTTCAGTGAATTTTCATAATGACTTTAGCCAAGTCCTTTTGTCTTCCAATGCCTCAGTTTTCCTGTCTTCAAAATAGAGGTAATTATACTAATCCACGTGAACTCTGAATCAGCCAGAAGTGCCCCTGGATCTCTTAGTACTACTCAACCCTGCTAGCACCTGCATCTCTCAACATCAGACAATGCCTTAAAGATAAACTCCAGCCCTTAAACTGAACATATTCAATTACATTTATCTTTGTTTAGAAGACACCCTCAATTAGTGGCTGGCCTTATTTAATTGTTGTACCATTGCCTCGCAAGCCTCCAGGAGAAGTAATTAAACTTAGTAGAAGCTGCCTCATCTGAAAGGTGCCCTTCATTTAAAGCTGCATAAAAATTAATTAAATATTGTAGAAAGATGTATAGCAAACACAAATCTACCTCCATATATCAGGACCTGTCCCAAGGCATTGTAAGCCCTCTGTAGAGTTTCTTGCCTTACTTACCTATAATGTCTGCAAGTACAGTAAAAAACAATGTGTCACATAAAACTACTGTGAAAATGCTGTCAATTGTCAGTTCTGAAACGAGAATATACAGACGACAAAAATATAGTTTTACTTCAATGCATCCAAGACAATTTGAATCGCAAATTTTGTTGGGCCAGCAAGAAAATATGGTAATTTTTAAATCAGAATTACTTTCTTAGTTATGTTATTGTGAAGAGGATGGCTCACTATAGTGCCGCCTTCTGGTCAAGCATAGCATATCTGCTGTCTTCCTGTCTGGCACTACACTGGTCAGCCTTTTCCTGTGACTTGGTCCTGGAGAGTGGGCATTTTAAAGTTTCTCCCCTTCTGGGGTAACCAACAAACAGAAGCCAAGGGGATTAACACAAATGAATCATCTCAAAGCTGGGTATAGGCTTGCTTCCTTCAGAGGGCACTCAGCAAGCTATGTCCCTCAACTGAACTGAACAGAAAGGAATGACCCCTTCTCAGAATGATGCAGCCCTTCCCACAAGGCAGCACCAACAGGCGGCAGACCTTTGTGGAGCTCTTGCCTTCACACTATCCTTTCTACAGTTCCTGCAGACTGAAAACCAGTTCTCCTTCCTGGTCTGCCATTGGCTGCCCTGAGTGTCTTCCTTATAAGCTTTTCCCTCCAATCCTGACATCTCTCACAGATATACCGCCTGCGCCTACATTCGCTCACTAACCCTATGTTATGGGTCTGTATAGCCCATCACAATTATGCAGACAGCATTTCCTCTGTTCAGAAGATATTGCTGAGCTGCACTTAAAGCATTTTAGGAAATTCCTCAGCTGGTGTAAATCAATTTAGTTTTACTGAAGTCAACAGAACTATGCTGATGTACCTCAATTGAGAATCTGACCCTTACAGTGCAATAGCAGATGGCACATCCAACCAGATGCTGAAAATATGTTTTCTTGTAACAGCACCAGCTGAGGATTATGCACCTTGGGAAGGACTCAGACCTAATTAGCACATGCACTCTTCTTACAGTGCATTCTAGGGCTCCACTAGCTGAGCCAAGTTGGTGGAAGGAGAGGACACAATGCAATCAGCTGGATGAGGAAATAATCCATTTCAAGTAGTGAGGTAGGAAGGCATTTTCATTTTCAACCTGAGGCTAGACAAGCATTTCAATCAATACACAATAGTGTGGAAGTAGAGCTGACAGAACTGCAAATGCATTATACTTGCAGAGTGCTGACAATGTGCTTGGTGCTGTACATTTATAGAAAGACTCCATATTAATGTGACTTACACACCTTTACAGTATATGGCCTTAAGATAAATGAGAAACAGATGGTCCATCCCTACCCTACAACTTAAAACTATCAGATAGCTAGTAGACATCTTTTTCCACATCAGTCATCTGTGCTTCCTTGGAAAGCTTTAAAGGAAAAGTGGGGACTATTTCTGAAATGTGTGCTAGTGCGTTCATTCTGCATATCCCACTGTGTGCAACCCTTCTTTCCCAGTATTAATGTTCTAATGGACTGTGAGTGTGAATGGTCTCCATAATTTCATTGGATTCTAGTTTTCTTCACTGTGGGGTAGAAAATCAACAGAGGGGAAAAAATTGCATGATTAAGCAACATCAGACTATGATTTAGATTACTTTTATGATTAAAAACTCTAACCACACTGTATGTACTGAATAGTATAGGTACAACCCAACAGCTATTTGTTTCTTTAGAAAGTGAAACTATCTTCATTTTCGACAAGGAGTCCTGTAGCACCTTAGGCCGTGTCCACACTCAGGGCTTCTTTCGAAAAAAGTACCCTTTTTTCGAAAGAACTTCCCCTGCATCCAGACTCAAGCCGCGTTCTTTCGAAATTATTTCGAAAGAACGCGGCTTTTCTTTCGATGGCGGTAAACCTCGTTTCACGAGGAAGAACGCCTTCCTTCGAAAGTTCCTCTTTCGAAGGAAGGCGTTCTTCAATGTAAAGAGGCCGTCTTCGAAAGAGAGCATCCAGACTCGCTGGGTGCTCTCTTTCGAAAAAGCGGATTTCCTCTATCGAAAGATCCGCCTGCAGTCTAGACGCGATCTTTCGAAAGAGGCTCTTTCGAAAGATGCTTTCGAAAGAGCCTCTTTCGAAAGAAGCCTGCAGTCTAGACACAGCCTTAGAGACTAACAGATGTATTGGAGCATAAGCTTTCGTGGGCAAAGACCCACTTCATCAGATGCATGTAGTGGAAATATCCAGAGGCAAATATAAATATGCAGGCCAGAATCAGGCTAGAGATAACGAGGTTAATTCAATCAGAAAGGATGAGGCTCACTTCTAGCAGTTGATCTGGAGGTGTGAATGCCAAGGAGGAGAAACTGCTTTTGTAGTTAGCTAGCCAGTCACAGTCTTTGTTTAATCCTGAGCTGATGGTGTCAATCCTGTCCATCAGCTCAGGATTAAACAAAGACTGTGAATGGCTAGCTAACTACAAAAGCAGCTTCTTGGCATTCACACCTCCAGATCAGCTGCTAGAAGTGGGCCTCATCCTCCCTGATTGAATTAACCTTCTTATCTCTAGCCTGATTCGGGCCTGCATATTTATACCTACCTCTGGATATTTCCATTACATGCATCTGACGAAGTAGGTCTTTGCCAACGAAAGCTTATGCTCCAATACATCTGTTAGTCTATAAGGTGCTACAGAACTCCTTGTCGCTTTTGCAGATCCAGACTCATACGGCTACCCCTCTGATACTATCTTCATTTTCTTTTACCACTGCTCAGATTTGCATTATTGTGTGTTTAAGGGATTTGTATTTTGTTGAATCACACCATACCTATACGTACTAATGTTGCCTATTTTAAAGATGACCTGAAATGCTCACTCTCTCTCCCCTTCTTTCCCTCCACTCCACTCTCCCCCCAAAAAATTTGCTTAGGGTTCCCAGAGATAGAATATGGGTAATCATGGATGAATATATTGTGAAACCAAGAGCTGTAAATCATATCCCCATTTTCTTACTTGGAAAATTGAAGCTGTTCTTAAATTGTCTTTGAGGAATAAAGTTCAACCTTCTGTACAGGATTTCTGAGGAATGGTGGGGCAATTTTACCCCCTAAAATAGACATACTGCATTATCGGGCAAGTGCAAAGTGGCCACAGAGCTTACTGAATTGAGCAACTCAGGATTCATCTGGTGTGGAGTAGTTCCTAGATGCCATAGAATTGGCATGGCTCACCTTGGTTTGGCAGGGGGCAGGTATGTTGAAGATGTGGCCACTCTGCTGCAGCACTCTGATAATACCTGGTTAGTATAATAGTGATAGAAATGTAGCCGTGTTAGTCTGGTATAGCTGAAACAAAACACAGGACTATGTAGCACTTTAAAGACTAACAAGATGGTTTATTAGAAACCATCTTGTTAGTCTTTAAAGTGCTACATAGTCCTGTATTTTGGTTAGTATAACAGCCTCTGGAGAGGATGTTACCATTTGATTTAAGTTAAAGCAACCTCAAGGCTGCCCTGATTCACTTTGTGGCCAAAAGTCTGCTTTTGGCAGCTCCAGGAACTACGGGAATGCAAAGATGGCAACGTTTCCCTCAATTCTGGCTCTGTGCTGAGCAGACCTCTGCCAGATTATGGGGCCAGTGATTTTTTGTGTACTTGAACTCTAACAACAACAAATACAAGTTTAATGTCCCATCTGCATTTTTCATGCCAGCACCAACCATCTTGTGTATATTAAGAGTCTAATCCTGAAATGAACTTAACACCCACAACTCCCACTAAATTGTAATGGGAATTGCTGGAGCACTACCCCTCTTAAGGTTTGGTCCATATAATTTAATCATCTTTGTACCACAGTGATCTAGGCTCTTCAATTACCATTGATAGATTAAACAAATACAACGAACGCACAGCTGCATCCTTCAGTTAAGCAAAAACGTGAACTGGGATAGATGAATTGTTCATCTTAATGAGAGATACAAGACCAATGAGGTCATGTGTTCTTGTGGATCCACTTCTGTTGATGAAATGTACTAGATTTTCTATCCTAGAAACACAGCTATAAGAATACTGCTCACCATAATATCAGTCCTGTGGCTATGTTTTCTTAGCTACTCTGTCCAGCATCACTGTGAAGAACTGAGTTCAGACTCTCAGCACTGCGTCAGCTGGGAAAATTATAGGCTCTAACACAGCAGAAGGCACACAGTTTCCTTCTTAGCCATCCTGAACTTGGGACTTGCAGGTGAAATATTTTACCTTTCACCTCTAATTTCAAACACCGGATCCACTATGGTAAATAAACTTAACTCCAAACATGAATTGAGAGAGCTCAATTCAGTCCTTTTCCAGAAAATCTTTCCCTTCACTATAATCACTAGCCTTAAAATGAGAGGTTCTCCAGTATTTTCACTCAGTGGATCACTTTACAGGAGAGAACTTCTCTCATGGACTATCTAACCTCCCAATATTCCAGCCCCCTATTGCTGAACAATCAAAACATTTCATTCTTCACACCTCAAGGGGAGGTTCCAGAGACAAGCTTGAGATCCCCTGCTTCAGAACAATACTCTCTATGGCTAGGACTAGACTACTTAGATTTTTGGAAAGAGATTATGCAAATTCCGATCTCTCTTTTGGAAAAAAACCATAGTTTAGATGTGCCCTTCGTGTGTTACTAGAAGATTTACCCGGTGGGTTCTTATCTCAGATAAGTTTTGGTTTTCTTCATTTAAAACGATTGTTCTGGGATGAGGATGAGGGGTTCAATAGCCAGGCTGCCTCAGGGAGAGAGGACAACCAAAGCCCCCTCTCACTGCAGCACCTTGGAGTCATGTGAGAAGTGCCTCTCCATGGGCCACAGGACAGACAGACTATCTGAAATACGGAGTAGATAGCTATACCCCTCTACCTTCTGGCCCAACAGGATTATATCTGTCCCATCTATGGCCCCTTGCTGCCCCAATGGCCATTCTATAGTACAAATGCCCTCTGACCCGACCCCTTTCCATTTTGTGAGAAACAACTGGATTCCACACACATCTCATTACCCTGGCATAACCAAACCCTGGCCTCACTTTAAGTTATGATAAGATAAAGCTGCATCCCAAATTTAGTGGGCCCAGTTCTTACTGTTTAAGAGGACTTCTTGAACAAATGGACTCAGAGACAGACAGACGGAGTCATATTTCTAATCTATATAGTGAAGATAATGATGCATTGGCCAAAGCAAGTGATACTGCAGCCATTGCATGGTCTTGAAGAAATAGTCTCATCAACCACTTTCATTTTTTCTTTACAATGTTAAATGAGCCCATTAAAGGTCTACTTTGTCAAAAGTTACTTTAGAAAAAAAAAAAGAAAAGAAACCTTTATGTTATTTCTGTTCCTGTCTGTGGAAAGTCATTATAAAAGAAAATGTGCACTTGGTGGGGGGAGACATTTAAGGCTGGCATTTCAGTGCTCCACTTCGGTCCTTGGCATTGTCATTAGTCCTGTGACATTTGAAACAACCATCCTAGGTAGCATGGTTGCCAGACATCAGCCACATTGGCAAGAAGTGGCTCCATAGGGAAGAGAAGAAGGCATCTAAAGAAAATAAGTAAATGTCTGTTCAGGCCCCTTTATCAGCTAAAACAAACAGATGCTCCCAAAATCTTTTCCTATCTGACTGAGCCAGAAGAGGGAAGCAAATCTATGGAATGCCAGGTAGGAACACAACAGGGTGGGTAACAATATTCTTTTTAAAATATCGCAAATAAGAAGAGAAACCCAAAATTGTCACATAGGCACCACATCATTTTTCCCATTATCCTGATTTACTACTACTTCAAACTACTGATCAGGTTCCAATTTTAGAACTTTTGTCCCTGTCTGCTGACTTTTTGAAAAGCCTGCAACTGGTCTCAGCAGAAAAGTTCACAAAAATTGACCTGTTTCCACTCGTTTGTATTTTTTATTCCATATTCCAATTTACTAGAGCACTAGGAATAATGTAACATGCTCCTTCTTCCACAGAGGTGATTTTTCCCCATTCTGCTATTGCCAATTATTTTCACTTCATATTGCAATCAGGGAGGGGCTATACTAATTCAGAACCTTCAGATTTCATACTGTGGAGTTTGAGACAGGACAGGAGTTAAAAGACTTCCCATTAACTATCCCTTGAGCCTGTTTTCCTTTAGCTAACTTTTAGAACAGAACATATTGTTATTCCCAAGTATAATCTGCAGTGGATTTGCACAAGAAAAGTAAATCAGATGGTAGGAATGTCCTCTTCACAGAATGGACTTTCCAGTATTATGGTCCAGGTTTTCAAAAGCAGCGGTCCACGGCCAAGGGGTAAAAATGTGCATACTAACATATGCCTATAGTTGTCTGCTCATCTATCGTGTTGCTGCTCACAGATCAATTATTAGCACACACACACACAAAGAGCCACTTACATGCCCAGCTGGCCATTTGAGCTAGGAAACACCGTACTTGTATGCACAACCAAAGAGGAGCCATATATAAACAAACACACATGACAGCAGCTATATTTCTGTATACAGGCCAAGACAACTCTGAGACAGAGTTTTGTTGGGGGACCAGTCCAAAACTGTAGAATGAACTTTCCCAGGCATAAAGGACTATCAGAAATCATATCACCTTCTACTCAAAGTGCACTTCATCAACCAACTCTGTCCACACATCTATATAAGCGACATCATCACAGGACCGTCCTAGCCACATAAGCGCCACATCAGAGGCTCTTATAACTGCACATCCACCAATGTGATCTATGCCAGCAATGCCCCTCTGCTATGTATATTGGCCAAACTAGACAGCGTCTATGACAAAGAATCAATGGACACAAATCTGATATTTGAAATGGTAACACACAGAAACCTGATGGGGAATGTTTCAACTTTCCCGGGGAACTCACTAATGGTTCTAAAAGTGACTATATTTTTCAAAGCAATTTCAAAAGCCAGCTGGAGAGAAAAGCTGCAGAACTTGAGTTCATTTACAAGTTTGACACTTTGATTAGCGGTTTAAACAAAGACCTTAACTGGATGGGCCACTACATTCCACGCCCTAATGACATAACAGGCTAAGCACCAGGTACTCACAATACTTAGAGCCTACTTTACTATCCTCATTTAGCAGGGATACTCTAATTGGCAATTTTTTCTCCATTTTCCCCCTTCTCTTTCCCTCTCCCTCTCCATCCCCTCTCTTTCTCTGCTCTCTATTTGTATCCTGGACCCCTTAACTCCATTCATCTGAAGAAGTGAGTTGTGCCCACAAAAGCTCATGATACCATCTAAATTTTTTGTTAGTCTCTAAGGTGCTGCAGGACTATTTCCCAATTTTTAAGTTTTTTCAGTTACAAACTAACATGGCTACCCCTCAAACTTCGTCAACCTTGTCTTGCTTATATTAAACATATAAGCAACATGTACATTAAAAAAATTAACAAAACAAAACACTATACTGCACTAACAACATTTTTCTCCAGAAAGAAACCAAGAGAGAGAGAATAAACCCTGCCAGACAGATGTTGCAGCTCTTGATATACTCTTGGAAGGAGCACAGAGACTATCGTAATGTGGGAGGTAGAACCTGAACAGAACAGATCTCTGCTTTTGAAAATCTGGGCCTTTTTTTTTTTTTTTTTAAACAGACACACATAATGTGCTCTTGGTATTATGCTTTAAGTTACCAAGATAAATCAAAGGCAGAGTATGCATTATAATATACCCAGCCAGCATTTTATTGCTCTGTAGTTCAATTCTGTTATCATTCCATTTGCTTCATTTGAGTTATTTCTAGTTTACAGTGGTATAGCTGAGTTTGGAATCAGGCCCACAGTTTTGCCTCATTTCTCACTTCCTAAAACTGTGTTGTTAACCTGCAATTTCCACTCGCTTTCTAACTATACCAATATCTTGTGTGCCATTTGCTTGTTATGTATACACATAAACATACAGGACAGGTTTAGGTTGGTGACTCAGAACCAATGTAATAGGGTTTCCGTTGTTCAACAGACAACCCTCATCCATTATTCTCTGATTCTCACATTCAAGAAGCATATCAAAAATAGTACTAGTTCCAGTCCAGAATAAAATGTTAATTACGAAAATATAGTGAAATACATTTTCTTGTGGATTCCATACGTAAGGTTTTTGCACAGCCTCAAACACACACAAACTGGCATGCAGCTGTCCATGGAATTTTCAGTGACAAAGATAATATGAAGAAAGACATTCCTTTCCATAAGAATGAGCACATATCTCACTGAGCATACCTTTGCCACAATAACATTAATAGGGGAAATTACTTTACCTTGCAATGCTGTTCCCCTTATGCTGTATATTCTTGAACCTTGTCTTTACATAACTGTAGGCCAGACACCTCACCGACAAGAAAAATGCAATCTGACATTCCTTTGGGAATATTCTTTATGGACTGATCTCTGTGCAACAAAGTAAGTCAATGCCACCCAGGCCCAATATAACCCTTTGTTATGCAAGAAAAATAGTAAGAGCAACCCAAAGAACTAACTGTGAGGAGCAATGAAGAAGGATCAGCTTGCTGCTCCAAGCTCGGTAGCAAGATAAGCACCAGGGAAACAACTCAGCATCAAACTCGAGGTAGCAGACTCAAAGAAAGATGCCTTAAGGCACAACCATCACCTAGGGCAAGGGCAACTGATTCGCTTAAATAAATATCTAAAATCACTTCAAGCCTCCATAGATATAAAGAGCTGTAGAGAAAAAGCTTCCTGGATCAAGAGATTGAGTAGCACTGACTGGGAACCAGAGAATAAAAAGAACATTCAGCTCTCTACAAGTTAGCAGCAGTTAGAGCTATTAAATGGAATTAGTTAGGGCCATAGGGCTGCTGCTGTAGGGAGGGCACTTTTTCATGTACCATAAATTCAAAAGATAATGGATGAATTTTCCACGAGCCTCTGGAGGTCTGAGTATGCCCAGCAGGCAGAGACCTTGAACCATCAGCCTCTGGATAAATAATCTAAATCAGAATGGGAATTCCACAAAAGGAAAAGCAACAAACCTACAAATCAGAACTCTGCCTAGGTGGATCAGGGAAGGATAGATGAGAACTAGAAATGATCAGTTATTAGACACATACATGATCACACAATTAAGCAAAAAGGCAATGCTGGTTACAATTTTTTTTTTTTTACATGGGAAGTGAAGGCAGTTTTAAAATATATATAACAAACAGAAGAAAGGGGATGAGTGACTATAAATCAGAAGTTACGAATTGTAGAAAATTGATAAGGGAAACTGAGGGAAACAGGAAGAACTCTATGGCCTTCTAGCACTTCAGTTGGCTCCTTAAAATTCTTGAACACAAGTTATCTGGGCCTGGTGATTTTTAAAATGTCTAAGTTTACTAATTTCTGCAGTGTAATTGTAGCCATATTGCTCCCAGGATATTAGCAAGACCAGATGAGTGAGATTGAACAGAAGATAGAACCTCATCCACCTAATCTTTTTGGTAGATTCTAATTACCATTTTCCTGACATAAGGGAATTGAATGTGCATTATTATCACCATGTGATCAAACTGTACCATCTGTTTTTCCTCGAAAAAAGAACAGAATAAAATACAGGTTGGACCTCCTTCATCCGGCACCCTCGGGACCTGATTGGTCCCAAACAAGGGGATTTGCCAGACCAAGGGAGGTCCCTCCCAACATGTTCCATGCTGAACTGCTGTCCCCCGCTGGGGCTCCAGCCCAGCTCCACTGCTGCCTGCTCAGCCATGGCTCCCCAGGCTAGAGCTCCCTAGCTGCTGCAGGGGCCAGAGCTCTGTGACTGCAGCAAGCGCTGGAACTCCTTAGCTGCTGCAGGATCCAAGCTTCATGTCCGGGGCCAGAGTGCTGTGGCCACTGCTGACCCCTGCTATCTCCCGGCCACAGGGAGCAGAACTCTCACTGCTCAGCGTCCCCCCAGACCATGGGGCTGCCAGCTGAGTCACCAACCCGCCCCCTTCTCCCCCCCCCCCAATCCCTCGCTGCTCCTGCTCCCAGACCAAGGCAGTTGCTGGACCAGAGAGTCCTGGTTAAGGGAGCTACAACCTGTAACATTTTTATTATAATTAATTGTGGAAAGTCTTGTCAGGAAAGAAAGTTTGGGGAAACAGTCATGAAAATATTTTTTCAATATACCAAGAACTACACTAGGTACTATTGTTCATCCAAAGTGCTATATAGTCATAACTACAAAACAAATTGCTGGCTAATAGTATTATTGAGCACTCTGATGCCTCTGGATGGCTGCCCCATATTGCGATTATGCAAAAGAAAGCAGGAGGCATCTGGGTTATGAACAGAAAGAATTGATTTCTCTGCTATGGATTTTACTAGTATCTGCCATTAAGCCCTTTTGCATCAAGATAGCTGTTAACGGTTTGACCTCACTATTTTGTTATATCTGAAGGACATTTCCACTGTCACCTTGTGTATCTTCTCCAGTGGCTTTTCAGAAAGTTATGGTGGTCATATCACTGAAATTGCATGATATATAAAGCTGCCTTCATGATAAAATTTATTTACAGCCTGCTGAACGTAACATGCAGTAAATCTACAAGCTGTGTTGTTTCATTTAAAGGAAGAGGTGAATATGGAAAAAACATAACTTCTTCCAGAAAAGCTTGTTTCCTGAGACATGCAATTTCTTGGGGCAATTTGGTGCTTGATAATAACCATGTCATGACAGTTCTGAATACACCAGCAAAACTACCAGGCACATCTTAGCACAAATTGCCACTAATATTGTGGGATGCTTTAAACATGTACAATTATTATGTGATGTCATTACAGTGCTTGGTACCAGACATTTTTTTTTATACCCATTTCACTTTGGTGTTTAGCCATAAAAGAAATACTTGCTAAACTGTGTATGATAATGACCTTTAACTTACCTCTGGAGACTTTGTTGCCTTTCTACAAGAAGCACATTTATCATATAAGTTTATGAGTATATTATCCTCTATCCTGTGAGGAATTAGAAAGGTTTAATCACATCCTGCACATCTACTAAGAATTAAAACAAGCCATGAAATATAGTGGAAACTGATTTTCTTCATAATTCTGAGACTACACAAGAGGCCTCCTACTATATCTTTTAGCAAATATTTTTCAGAGAAAGGTCCTTGATGACCTTGCAACAAATACAGCAATACCATGTAGCATCTATGAGGATCATCTTGTATTAAGATTATGAATGGGTCATGTGCAATTGTGCCTTACTCTATAGGTGAGGATTAGCATATCTCTAGGGGCTGACTGAGACAAGTCCCTGAGGCTAGATCTATACTTCAGCACTATTTCGGTATACTGGTGGTATCCCAAAATAGCTATTCTGCGTCTTTTGAGCACACCCATTGTTTTAAAATATAACGGGCTCACAGTTCCGACATACCTGTAAACATCATTCCATAAGGAATAAGGGACATTTCAGAATAGCAATTTATTTCTAAGTAACTGCTGTGTAGATAACATCAAATTTCTATTTTGAAATAAGCTATTTTGAAATTGACTCGAAATAAGCTATGGGTGCAGTATAGATGCACCCTGGGACTAAACATTTCCAGAAACATTCCTCTTCCTGGGATAGTTTTCACAAACTGGTTCATAATGGAGATTCTAGTGACTGTGGGGGAAGGTATTTTGGTATAAAAGGCTGAGCTTGAACTGACATGTGGACTTCTTTCTGACCCAGAAAACAGACAGGACTTTCTATCCAACAGGGACCCTAACCCTTGTGGAAGGGTTGGAAAGACTTTGGACTACTAGGCCCCCATGATGGGCAACTCCTAGTAGGTTTTGTGTATGTGCTTCAATCTATGTACTGTATTGCTTTTTACGTTTTCTCTTTGATACTTTTCCTTAAGAATAAAGGTGCTTGCTTTGAAATAGCTGTGTGGTCACTAGTAACTGCTGGAACAGACAATAGCAGGTTTTCTGGGCAGTGTAAGGCAGGCAGTTGTGCAGCCTTAAAGACCCTCAGACGAAAGGAACAGAACAAGGGTCCCTGCCCAAAGACAGGTGACAGCTGGAGACCTCAGACCTGAATGAATTCTCCTGGTCCACAGATGACAACATACCAGAGGAGTTACCCTGAAATTGTGACAAACCTCTAGCAGTCTACTTTTTTTTTTCAGTCATCAAGCAATTGTGATGATAAAAGTGCTTTGGGGTAGGTCAGCTCTATAGTTGAGAGAAGAGGCTTTGAATAGGATAGCTAAAACACACACAGTAACCATAGTCAGCTAAAATTCTTGATCTGTTTCCTTTCCTCGTTGCACAGGAGCATTTCCTAGCAGGAGCAAAATCACTGCTGACAACTTCATTTTCTTAGGAATTCATGCACAGTAGGCACAATATGACGGGGAATCCCAATACCAGAAAGTTTCACCTTTTGTCCACCCATATGTATTGTACTGCCGATAGACCCAGGTTGTCAACAGATGGGATCGAACTTGGGAATCTTTACAGCTAAAAGTATGTACCTCTATCACATGAGCTAAAATCCAACTGTCCATTAGCTAAGGCTGTAGAGAAAATTTACTAATCTCTCTCTCCATGGGCTCAGTGCCTGTGGGTTACAATATGGTGCAGATAGATGTCCAAATTCAAAGACAGTGTAAGTTATATGTAAGGGTGTCTAAGTTACTATAGTTTACACATTGAGGGTTGGGTAGAAAATTAAAACAGGATGCAGCTACCTCATTATTTACTTTTCTTATCTTGTTAAACTCTTCTATTAGACCCATTGGCTGCAGAGTCATATTTCCTTATGCTCATTTAGGCTCCACAGATCACATTCAGATGTATGGTGTAAAGGGGACAAGGTAACTGGGTGTGAGTCTAAGAAAGAGAGTATATAGAAAGTCTAGTGGGAATTTAAGGCAAGGTAACATGCATGTAATGCTGACACACCTGGATCTCCAGCAGGCACAACTGAACCTGGGACTTTTGGAGCAAAAGGCATAAACCTCTACCTCATGAGCTAAATGAGTGAAGACCCTGGGAAAAAGCAGTTTTATAAGTAGCACTACTAATTGTTGCTGATATCAGGAAGCTGCAACACAAAATCCTACAAATGAATTAACAAAAAGAATATTCTAGCACCCTCTCGGTGATACTAGGGAAGATGACTGTTCACTTGGAAATGTCAGTGACAGAAAGACAGAGGTGACTGGGAATGAGCATTTTGGGAGAACAGAGCCTCTGCCCCGAGCTCAGAATGAGGAGGTTTTGAAAAAAAATCTTGCCATAAGCAGCTGAAAGAAAAACCCCTCTGTGAAAAGACACAGGGATTGTCTGTCTCTTGGGAAGCCTGGCATCTGTATGTTACTGGAATGGTGAGATTCTCTTTGGCAGTCCTGGAGAGCCTGAGAAGCAAGGAAAGGCAATGTTTTTTCATGTGAGCCCAGAGAACTGGCCAGCAAATGGAACGTACTGAAGCATATTAGAAGGAATGATGAGAGATCAGGGGAAATGCTAATGGCAATTTAGAGAAGCACTGAATCCCAGCCCAGTGTTGGCTCTTTTCAGCTTAGGGGATTGGAGCAAAAGAAGGCAGGTGGCTTGGGATGGGCTAAGGGATCCTTGGACAAAGAAGAAGAGGAAATGGGGTTGGAGAGAGTGGATGTAGCCTGCTTCTTGTATTGCACTACTTCTATCCTGACAAGTGGACAACATTTTTTATAGATTTTTTGGGGAGCAGGGAGTGGGGTGGGATGGGGTGGGGGATAGATCATGTCACCACAGACCTAGCTGAAGCATCTCAAAACCAGGAACTTAGATATTAGGAGAAGCAGCAGTCATTTGACAAGCAGCCACCTAGCAAGAAAATGCTTGTCTTTTTAAGTCTACGAATCAGTCTAGTGCTAGCAGGGGACATATTATTTGACATTCAGGTTGAGAAGCAATGAGGGACAAAGTAGCAAGCCAGGTGGTGGCTCAGGAGATTTCGGCTAAGGAACCAGCATTGAAAGAGGGGATTCAGAGCATTGGTTTAGGAGGAAATGAAAATGGATAATGTGGTGGAAGTAAGTGAAAAAATATGTTGCTCACTTGCGGTATATAGAAATGGAACCACTCAGGCCTTAGAGGATTGTATTGGTGAGTAATCTGATATTGAGATGACTGCAATTCTCTCTGGTGGATTTTCTGGCAGTAATCCAGCCAGTAGGATCTGAAGAAATTGACCTGTTTTAAAAATAATGAGATGATGAAAAAAAAATCTGAAGGATTTATGGAAGGTACAAGAAAAAAGGGATTGGCAGTGAGTGCAGGTGTTAACATAGTTGATCCTTCCCCCAAAGCTTCAGCCCATATTTATTCATCTATAACCCATCTGATTTTGGGCAATACATTTTCTGCATTTATGTGGGTATAAGAAGTGGAAGTGGCAAAGCAGCTAAACCCTTCCAGCTGTACCAGTGATTTCTGTGATTTGGACATCTCTTTATTGGGAACTAGAATAAGACAAATGAGTTCTCACCTACAATAAGCCATTGAACAATCTCATCAGATGATTACAATTTTAGGTTGTGACAAGTGCCCAAGCTGAATTAACATTGGTGACCTATTGGTAAAGTCTGCATACCACATTATCAATTCATTAGTCTCCCAGGGTTCTCGGGATAATATTTTTTTAAACTTTCCCCATGACAATGAACTGGATGTTTATAACCACCAGTAAAATGACTGCCGTCTCACGTTATTCAATGTTATTTATCTTTCTTGAAGCTAGGAGCAAAAATACACCTAGCATTTTAGTTTAGACCACACTATTTGTAGTTCTGCTTCTTTGTCAGGCCCTTGGTTTCCACAGGTGTTGTCAGTGATGAAAGAAATAAATTTGCTTCAAGTTGCTCTTGATGGCAGCTGGCCATTTTTATTGAAATCTGATAGATGTCATGTGTATTTGTAATATTGTGACCCACTGCTCGTCTAATCCATATACATGATGTTGGGTCTGGCTTCATTTCTACTTTAAGATTAGGCCAAAAATGGGCACCTCCTACTTCTTTTCTGAGGTAATGAAAAATAGATCTGTTCCTCCAGAAATTTGTTTGAGCTATGATATGGTGCTTCTTACAGCATTGATACACAATCTAATAATAAAAAACAAATTTTAAAATACTTGGCGATAGTATTTTTATGTTAGACATGATACTCTCCTCTACATCAATTTCTTCTGCCAAGTGGGTACTGGAATCTTTTTCACAGCTTGCTGACAGCATGTAGCTTGTCTGTAATTGTTACAGTTACATCTTTTAATTTAATTGATGACTTTGGAATATAGACTCATAGCACCATAGAAATGTTGGGCTGGAAGGGAGCAGAAAAGGTCATCAAATCCAGCACCTTCTGCTGAGGGAAGAATAAGCCTAGACCATCCCTAACAAAGGCATTTGTCCAATTAGTTCTTGAAAACCTCCAGTCTTGGGAATACCACAATCTCCTTTGGTAGTCTGTTTCAGAACTTAACTACCCTGATAGTTAGAAATTATTTTCCTAATATTTAACCAAAATTTCCGTTGCTGAAGATTAAGCCCATTACTTCTTGTCCTACTTCCAGTGAACATGAGGAACAATTAATCCCTGACCTCATTTTAACAGCCCTTAGAATATCTGAAGATTCCTATATGTTCTGTCAAGCCTCCCCATCTTCTTTACTCAGAATTAAATATGGCAAGGTTTTTTTAAACCCTTTCTTTGTAGGTTATTTTCTAAACCTTTTATTATGTTTGTTGCTATCCTCCATGCCCTCCAATTTGTCCATTTCTTTCCTAAAATATGCTCCAGCTGAGGGCTTGCCAGTGCTGAGTAGAGTGGAACAAATACTTTTCTGTGTCTTATGTATAATACTCCTGTTAATACAGAATGACATTAGCCTCTTTTTGCAAATACATCACACTGTTGACTCATCTTGAAATTCTGAGCTATTACCCCTACATCATTTTCAACAATACCAATTATCATTCCCATTTTGTAGTTGTACATTCAGTTTTTCCTTTCTATCCATTTGTAGTGCTCCACCAGAAAGCATTCAGATCAATAGAAAAGGCACACGTTAACGTGTGTCTACAGGAAAGAGTTCTCTGACATTCTTAAAATGCCAGCCTTCAGGGATGTTGCTTTGCAGATTAGTAGTGTTCAATGATAGTTTATACTTTAGTTTATCATCACACGACTCATGCTGCTGATGACACTGATTATGTTTCCTTCTGTAACTTCTGAGGCAGAGACTTTCACTTCATAAAGACAATGAGAGAAAAATAGAATGGTCGTGATCACTATATGCTAGAAATCAAATTCCAGCTTACAGCTTGTCATGCCAGATCTTTTTATTTTCCCCCACTTCTTTATCATTGTTCAAAGTGGTGAAATACTAACTTGCCCCAGGGCAGTATGGTCAATCTTCCTGGAGATTCAGCTGCCTGCCTTCATCTTGCAGACTAGAAGGAACTGAGCATTTCCCTCCAGGCAATCTATATGGTCTAGCAGTTCACTCTGTAAGTGATGCCTTATCGATTTCTGCCATAGCTTCCATAGCTGACTTAAGGAACAGAGTATCTGACAATGGCTAACAAGTTTAAACCATTAGTCCCATTTGTAACTACTCAGTGCAGGGCTTGCCAGTCACAACATACCATATACTGCAGCTTTTAGTGGATTTCTAATCCCATTCATTTTACCACAATGAACCCTGTAGTTAATGGGGGTAATTGGAAAATTATTTTTTCCCCTCAAAAGCTTTTCTTTTCTTCTTCTTTTGGGACCATAAAAGCCTTTTGGAGTTCAGTGTTACAAAACAGCAATGAAGGCAATGATCTGTAGTTCTCTAGTGAGAAAATCTCTGCTCTTGTCTGCAGGATGTACTTGATGCTGAAAACCATCTTTGCCAGTCAGGTGCCAGTAAAGTAATTTTTTGTGAATAGTAAGGTTGTATTATTCCTTTAAATGGTCACATTACGAATCCTAACCCTCTTCAAGGTTGACAAGGCAGCATTAGTATAATTTTTATCCTATTACAAAAGTTCTTTTTTCCCTGCCTGATGTCCCCTGAGTGGCAGTTTGCACATCGTCATATTACAAGTGAAATGGCCTTCTTTAAAATGATATAGATGATGAAAAGCTGTTTAAGATCTCTCATCATTAAGGGCCAAATTAGGCAACCCTGACTCACACCGACTGACACCTTATGCCATAAGCAGTCCAACTGAAATCAATGGTTCTTGTCAAAGAAAAAGCTGCTACTGGATGTGAGTAAGGGTAGCAGAATCCAGTCCTAACTGAAGATATATGGACCCTTATCACTGCAAACAGAGGTAAAACAAAGTGTGCCAAAATCAGCTTTTCCTTTGCTTACCTGCCAAGACCTGAGAGGAAGATTCTGAGCTTCTTGTATGGCAACAATGCAGAGTGCTTACATATAATGCAACAGGGAAAGAACTTGCCATCTCTTTATTTGATTAGGCCAGTGATACCCAACCTGTAGTCTACGGACCCCTGGTGGTCTGCGACGGTACTGCAGGGGGTCTGTGGAAAATTTAAAAACAAGGATCGGGCCTACCACTTACTTTTCTTTTCCTTTTCTTTTTTCCCCTCCACCAGAGAAGGGGGGGGGGGGGGGGGGGGTCTGTGAAATTTTAATAGCTTGAAAAGGGGTCCGTATGCTCAAAAAGGTTGGGAAACACTGCACTAGGTATTTTATTTCATTAGGAGACATACATAACCTAAAACTCAGAGCCAGGCAGATAAAACACCTTTAAAGTCACCTTGTAAGCAAATCAATATGTTTCTGATAGGCCTGAATTTAAATGCCAGGACACTTAGCTCACCTCTAATCAGCATTTAGAAAATGGGAAGAGAATTTGCCCATAAAGTCTTGTAAGAAATGTTCATTAGCACTGGGATTTCCTAGAGTACATGGTCTGATGCTGATGTTGGTCTTATCTTGAATTCACAGTACTATTTTAGTTAGTAGCCATAAAGAAGCATATGTGGAGACAGCATGTCCTTTTCTAATCTTCTGGAGGGGGGGGAGAGGTGGAGCTGATAACAGATCCAGGGCAAATGTGACAGAAGTGTAAAAGCTTCAGGGGGTAGCTGAGTTAGTCTGTACAGGATAAATTTTTAAAAAACCAACAGGTCATCTGAAGAAGTGGGCTGTGCCCATGAAAGCTCATGATACCATCTACATGTTTTGTTAGTCTATAAAGTACTACCAGACTATTTGTTGTTATTTTAAGTTTATAGAATTGTAAAAGATCATAGTCCTCCTGAAAAATAAATCAAAGAAAGAAAAACTTAAATGCATATATTTCTTCACTAAAGCAGGGATATAGGGACTCACATCTCTACCAGTGATTATCTTTTTTCTGGGACTGGCCTGTAGAGGCTGCCATATTATGACTGCTCAATTGTAATCTGCAATATAGGAGATCAGTTTGGGGGGGGGGGGGGGGGGCGTTGTTAAGCATTGGTGCAGTTCTTTGACATTGTAGTAGTATTACAAACTTTTCTCACAAACTTGTTTGATGTTTATGGTGGTGGTGGTGTGATAAATCAGAGTATTCCCCATTAATAGTATTTGGGGGATGGAGGGAGGAAGGGTTGTAGAGGCTAAAGCAAGGATTTTGAACAGTAAACAAACCATCTTAAAAATATTACTTAGAAATGACTCATATAAATGTCTGTAGAATTGTTAAAGAGCAACAGGAATTTAATGAAGACTGTTAACTGTGTGCAACCAAGTCTCCACGACTTTCTGTAACAAGAAGTAATGATTGATATCTGTCGTATCCTATCAGTTCTGTACTCACCACACTAGTTAAAAGTCAGGGTAATTCTTCAGAACAGCTTATTCTATACGTTTATTCTTGAGAGCATGTCAAATAAATGAATGTGCTGCTTACTATGACCTAAAGAAAGCAAAAGTCATAATGGATTGTCTAGCGACATCTTGTGGTACACTGACGGCAAGGCCCATCAGAGAGACGAATTATCAGTGATTATGTTCTACACAGCTCCAAAACGTGTAATAACACTTCATGTCTGGCTTTTGCAGAGGGCTGTTCCAGGATTATCATCACATGCTTTTCATTATGCCACCCAAAATAATTTTCCTGAATTAGGATATTAATTTATATTTAATCATCACACATTCATGTAAATTTATCCACGCAGGCATATTTAATCAGTGTTCTTTCACTTTTGTAATATTTTAATAACAGAGCACTAAAGAAGACTTGCGAGATATAAAGTTACATGAATTGTGTTCATAATCTCAGCCTATTTAAGGGATTCAAAAGCCAGGCTTTCCCAAAAACTGGAATATGACATCATTTGAATACTCTGTAGAATAGAAACACTTATGGATGGACACATGGTACCATTTTAATAATTGTACCCATGGTAATCAGTGTGTGACAATTAGGTGTTTTTTCCAACAAGAGTAATTATAAGAGAATGGAAAGCAATTTATTCTAGGAGCTTTAGTATAGCGGTATATGACTGGTAGGGTCAGTAGAGAGCACCTTTTAGGCAGTGAATGTACAGTACATGCAGATGTATGTATGTGCATGTCTGTGGGTTTTGAAGATTACTTTTTACCTCCTTGCATTCATTTTTTGAATTGATTGTTTAGTAGCTCTAACGATAGTGTAAGGCTCTAATAATTCTAATGAGTATTGATGCCTGCTGTCTCTTAAAAGAAAAGCTTGTTGTGAATAATAAATCACAACTCATTGTAGGAAGAATGGCAATACAGCACTTATGGTGACATTGTTTCCACCCTCTCTCCACTCAAAATATCTATGAAATAGCAACATGTGGCATCCTCATTTAAACGTATTTCCTGTCTAAAGATGGGTCAAGTAGGAGATTAATAATTTAAGTACCTCTAAGTACTCAGGTATTTGGAAGGCTATAGAGTGAGTGCAATGCAGTATGTGAAATTTCGGTCTCAGTTGCACACATATAAATCGCAAGTAACTGCACCATAACGGAGAGCAAAATGTGCCCTATGAAGGGTTTTTTTCTTAAGCATGTTCCTTCTCAACCCTAGTTGGTTTTAATGTGCTTTTTAGGTTATCGTCTAACGGTCCTTCCTTTGCTTCCCAAACCAAATAAGTGCTTCCCAGTATAACACTGCAGAGCCAATATGTTAATCGACAATGACTGACTTTTCTAAAGTCATACAGGAATGATATAGGAATGATAACATGTCACACATTATCAAAATATATAATGCAGAACTTGCAGGTGCCAGCAGAAACATACTGGTTTTACTCCCATTAAAAATACTCCTTGCTAAAGCAACGTTGGTTCAGGTATTGGACATTTTTTCAGGATTAAATGGCTACTGGGGAAAAGATTATGATTGGATGTGTAACCAAAGCCATTTATGCCAAATCATACTAAATACCAAGGAAATGCCTAGTACTAAAGCTATTAATACTCTTAAATGCTCAAAATGGAAAATAATACCTATAATATTTTGTATTTCTAGCTGCATTCCAAGTAAGGATTTCAAGTGTTTTATAAACAGCAATGAATTAAAATACAGATGCCACTGTGAGATGCAGAACTATTATTATCTGAGTTTTTGAAGATAGGGAAAATTAGATACAGAGAGGTCAAATAAGTTAACCCAAACTCCAGAATAAGTTTGTGGCTGAGCCTTAATTTCCTGACTCTCAGTTTTTACTTTAGTGGCAATGGATTTATTTCAAGTGATAGTTCCAAGAATTTCTAGATACTGTTCTGTATATTGTGAGTTAACCATATTGCTGGAATCACCTCTCAACATTCCATTTGGCTTATAATTGTTTTTGGCTTCCTGAGATACATCATTTTCCCTGAATGAAAAAATAAAAAAAAATAAAAAAATATCACCAACAAAACACACAGCGATAGGATCTCTGTTGAGTTATCTAGTGGATTTTAATTTTGGTAGATGAGATAGGGAACACATTTCTCTTTTACCCTCCAATAATTATTATAGGGGTTTTTACTCATATTTAATAGATAAATACCAACAGAAGGAGAGAGGGGAAAAGGATGAGACATCTTCTAGTTTAAGCCAGAAACACAGTCACAGTGAAGAATGCTCTGTAATGAACAGCTGAGCCCCTCAGTGAAAAAGAGATTTCATGAGAGGAGATGTGGGCCTTGTTTATTACAGCCATATTTTCTCCTTGGGAAAAAAAATCTCAGCAATGCCCACTGTAATAAAACATTTAAAATAAAAAAATGAAAAAAATCAAAGTGTATGACATGTAACATGATTGCGAAACTGGAATCTTATAAAGCTATCTGAACCAGACGAGGTTGGTAACAGCGTTAAGGTTAGCATTAATTTTGGTTCCCAATTCCCCAAGTATGCTGTGGGGCAGAGAAGATATAAGGGACAAAGTGAAGGTTATTCCTCCCAATAAGGGATACTGTAATGGCAGTAAGAATTGGAATGAAATAAATATTTTTTTTTATAAACTTGGGGAAGGAAGAGAGAAAGATGTTTGAAATATGTAGAAATTTGGTAGAGCGGCTCTGACCTTTCATTGGGTCTATTCTGCACTGAGGGAACACCCACAAGTAGGTACCCCGGAAGTAAAAAGCTGAATGCGGAAGATGATACTTATCTAATCAGTCTTCTTAAACTGTGAAAGTACAAACCTACAATAACCACAGTACCAATAGCCTCAAAGAGCAGGAAACTCCATTTCCAAACATACTTCAGGTTCATCTCAGTGTGTAAGGGTCTTAACATGAACAGCTCATGGTCACTGTTGGGATATTTGTTTACTATAATTCCCTTTTAAGAGAGCATGCAAAATATCCATAATGTACACATTGCTATGCTGATTTGCTTACCTGTAACTATCAGTTCCATCCTATGTCCTTAACATAGACTATCAATAAAACAGTGGGCTATCTTTATGTTAGCTTTACACTAATATTGCCAACCCCAAATACACAAAATCATGAGTAAGATCCCCAAAAATCATGAGTAAGATCTCCCTTTCTCCTTCTATCTTCTCTCAAGTTCTCTTTCCTGTAGTCTGTCTCGTTTACTTCACTCTCTCCTGGGCCTTCTTCCTTCCTTTGTCAATATGGAAGACTTTTTTGGTTTCCAATCACTTGGTGTATCACCATACTGCAGTGGCAACCCATGCTACAGCCCATGCTCAAGCCTAACACACCTTCTATCTACACTGCAACTGCACTAACCTAGGGTTCGGATTCAGGGACTGGAGGCTCTGAGTTCTAGTTACACTGGGATCCAGGATCCAAGCCCTATTTCTTTGAAATGTACACGCAGACCTGCTTGGTTTGGGTCCCAAGAGTCAGCCAGAATTATCCCATAATTCAATGGGACCCCTCCCTTAGTCCTCTCCATTCCAACACTCTGTAATCCACTCTGTTGAAAACAGAAGGCACCCACCCCCTTTGGGAACAGTAGCACCTCAAATCAGCACTTTCCCATTTTCTTCTGATAACCAATCTGCAAACACACTGCCAGTGCGCTTTGCAAAACTTTCAATGGAAACAACTCAGTCAGGCCTTTTGCAAAATGAGTTGCTTCCTGGTACTGTGCAGGGCAGACTGCAATATGGGTACTTTAACTCTGGTCTGTGTACTGTATTGTGGATGCCAGAGCCCTACCTTCAAGTCCTAATTAAAAGTCTTCTTAATGCAGGGTTAAAATACAATGTAGAGGCTCAAGCCCATAGTTCCCTAACCCGGGTCAGCTGACTCAAGTCCCACTAAACTTAAACTTGGGCCTACATTGCAGTGCAGGTACACCCTTAGGATATGTCTACACTACCCCGCTAGTTCGAACTAGCGGGGTAATGTATGCATACCGAACTTGCTAATGAAGCCCGGGATTTGAATTTCCCGGGCTTCATTAGCATAAAACCCGCGCTGCCATTTTTAAAAGCCGGCTTGTTCGAACCCCGTGCCGCGCGGGGAACGAGGTGTACAGATAGTTCGGAATGGCTAGCCGAACAAGCCGGCTTTTAAAAACTAGCGGGGTAGTGTAGACATACCCATACATACTAAAGACTGGACAAACCAATAAGGAGAGTTAGATCCTAAAATAGGTCTCCTGTCTCCTCATTTCTGGAGTCGCGCATTGGGAATAGCTCACAGACTAAAAGGTTTCAGGATGACTGCTGCAACCAAGGTGCAGCCCTTCCATTCTTTTCTCAAGACTGACACTTCGAAGCCTGCTTTGCAGTTCAGCCACTTTGCCTCCTCCTTCCAGACCTCTGTTCATGCCATTCACCCCCTCACACAAGCCAGACTGCTCCTCCACTACACACAGCCAGCAGGCATGCAGCCTCGCCACCTCTCTTCCCCGTGTCCATAGGCCATCCAGAACAATTCACTCCAGCTGGCCATCAGCTCCTCACGGCTCCTGCCCACAGAGCTCTACATACTGTTGCTGCTGCTCCAACCTAATGGAAGCAGATCCCGCATAATTGCTATGCTTTCACCTGGAGCTTAAGATCCGAGGTGCTCATACAGCCCTACTTGCCCATTTTACATGGGAGACTATCCAGAAGAGAGAACAGAATTGCAGAGGAAGCTCTTGCGGGCAATACTCATGAGGCAAGAGTTTAAAGCACTCCCACTGATTGGAGAAGCAAGGTTTTTTGTACAAAGCACGTCTCACCGATGGAACACAGAAGGCTTCTGCTGGTGGCAACATTTTAACAAGGGTTTCCTCCATTATTACCCCCTGTAATATCACAGCTAGAGCTCTGAAATCCCACATGTGCTGTCAAAAGAGGGTGGTGATGAGATATTTGGGGAAACTAAAAGAAACTGTTAACAAGTTACCTAACAGATGGAAAGGAGCTACCTTGTTTAAGTGACTTGGCTGATAAGAGAAACCCAGGAGGCAGAACCTTACAGACCCTTGTCAGTGCATTCCCACTAGGAAGGACTGACACAAGGCACAGTTATTTATTTGCCAGGCATCTCAATAAGGTTTTTATGAAAAAAGAAAGGCATCTGAAAGATTTGCAGTGAGGGGAAGGCAAGAACAGTAGAAAACAGCCTTCTTGAAAATGGAGAGATGCTAGCTTGTAAAAAATTACTACAGCAGAAAGAACACCCACTCTAAATATTTGCAAGTCAGGGAACCTTTTATTGAATATACAAAATCAACATTAAGACATCCAGGAGCTCTGTCTTCCTCCTTATTGTATTGAGATCAAAAGGCTGCCTCTGTTAGTTATACCTAATAGAACTTGTCATAGCTATCTTGTTAGTTAAATAACTACTGAGTGCACTGTATTCATTTCTGAGGAAAAATTTCCAATGTAATGTTAATTTGAAAATATGCCAGGGTACTCTGCTTTTCTGAGTAATTTCATGTTTTACAAATCAGACTCAGCACATGGAGCCTTTTTTCCCATCCACTGAAATCAAGGCAAAACTCCCCATGTATTCATTTGGGCTCACAGGGCGCCGGTGTTGTCAGAGAAAAGCATTATCTGGCCAGACATCCAAGTTAGCTAAGAGAAGCAAGGAAACTAGAGGAAGTTCTGATAACAACTGAAAAACTTCAGAGATGCATGAAAGAAACTGAGCTACGTGGATCTTCAGGGGAATATAATTTGCTTAGGAGCAAAGCAGTACACTAAAGAGGGGAGGAGATGCAAAAAGCCAACCTGCTTGTCCCAGCACAGTTGACCAGAGGGTAACCCAAACATGGCTGGTAATATTAGGGAGTTCAGAGTGAAGGTGGCAAGAAGACCACAAAGGAGCATATTTAAATGGGGTGAGAATAGGGTCAAGGCCTTCTGATAACCCCCCTCCTAATGGTGGGTATTGCAGCCATTTCAACTCAGACCTAAGCTACATGCGGGGGGGGGGGGGGGGGGGGGGGGAAGGTTGCATAGGTGTAGTCCTCTAAGTATAAACCATGACTTATACTGATGCAGGTTATCCTAGTTTCAAACCTATCTTTAGGTTGATCTGAATTGCTCCACAACTAAATTATCACCCAACAGCCTGAAGACTTAGGAGCTGTGAAGACAACTGAAGCCAGGCCTGCCTAGGTCCTGGTACACACAAAAATCTGGCCTAAATTATTTAACTGGATTCAAAATAGGATTTCTGAAAGCTTAACAGGGGTAAAACCAAATGTATATTGTGTCAGCTAGACACCACATTAATGAGCATATTGTAAAGTGATAGATATAACTACAGGTTGAACCTCTCTCATCTGGCATCCTTGGGATCTACCGGTTCTAAACCAGATTATTTTCCGGACCACAGGAGGTCAATATTGTCTAGCAGTATTACAAACACTTCCACTACTTACTGGGGTGTTAGAGCACATTTAGGGGTAAATTAGAGCTAAACAACAGCATAGAACAGTTAGGACTGGTGGCTGTAAACAAACTTTATGGAACCCTGGGAAACTTGGCCATACCTATGAAAAGTGGACATCCAGCTGACTAGAAATCATGCCATACCATGGATTTTCTAGACCAGAGAGTTCTGAACTAGAGAGGTTCAACCTGTAATAAGGCCCAAACTGCTTAGCTCACTACTCTTAGGGCCTGATCCAAAGCCTTCTGAAGTCAAAGCAAAGACTGGATCAAGTTCATAATAAGAAACTGTGATGAGAAGTTAGTGCCAATTCATATTAAGTCAAAGCTTCTGCACCAGGAGTACATGCATTCAAGGCCATTTAGTGTGGTTAGTTTTAGAGGCCTGATCGAAAACCCACTCTGCATTCAGTGGGAATCCTTCCTCTGAGCTCTGGCTCAAGATCTAGATGACAGTGTTTAGAATACCCAGATAAAGAAAAACTTCACACAACTGATTTTTCTTTAATTGATGTGATTTGGCCATTCTAACCTTAATAATATTAATGAAAAAAATAGAGAAGTAAGTTTATAAAATACAGATCATATGTGTAATAAAAATATTAGCGTGCAGAGGTGTTTTTCACCCTCCTAAGTGCTGCTTTGAACATCTTCCATATTTCAAGTTCTCTCTTCAAAATTTCATCAGACATCTGGGATAGATGACTGTTCCTGTTAATTAATTTTTATATTTAGTACTCTGCTGTTATCACCATTTGTTCATTGACTTTCTGTTCATTATTATCATAATATTTGTTTATCTCACTAAATAAAGCAAACAATAAAATATTGAAGTACAATATAGTAAATGGAGCTTCTAGCATGGGCAGAAGAGCGTACATGAAAGTCTTTATGGCAAACATGTCCTTGTCAAACCAAATGTAGGGATGAATCTAAATGAGTGAATTTAGGTAATTAGCACACAGCCAAGCCAAAGAAATATATCAAGAAAGAGCTGCCAAACACCAATTACCTGTACAGCTAAAAAAAGGGAACAGGAATTCCCACAAGCCTCTCTATCAAAGCCTTTTTAGCAAAGGTCTCTATTTTTTGACTTGTAGCCAGACTTTCTAGGCTAGTAGCATCTGAGCATCTGAGCAGCAATAGGCAAGCTAGTTTCAGTGAAATACAAACCACTGAAACTGTAGCTCAGAACTGAAATCCAAACATTTCTAAAACATTAGAAAATGTTTCATGCATTTCTTTAGTATAACTGGAGATGGGCCCAAAGCAAACACTTCCATATTTTGGGAAACTTTAGCCTAACACATGCAACTAGAAGTGCTGCACTTAGTTTTCCAATGGGTTGATAAAACTGAACACCAAACGTAAAATCTCTACAGTATGTGCCTTTAATATAAACTACTGAGTTGCACTATTGCCAAAGAGCTGAGAAAGGAGGATATACAGTATAACTCCTGGGAATATTATTATTATCTTCCATTTCTCAAATAGCAGCAGATATCAGGGCCTGGCAAGTCAGCTTTGTATCAGAGGAAAAATCAGTGACATGGAATCTGGGAATACTTTTACCCTATATAAACAGTAGTCCTGGAACACAGGTGGTCACAAACAACACTTTCAGTGATGTTAGCCTGTACACCAATATCCAGTCCCCAGGGCACAAATCTGAAACAAGAATTATCTTGAGATAGAGAGATAAAGGCAGTGAGCAAAGCCCATTTTTGCTTACCACAGCTCATACAAAGAAACCATAACAGAAAACAATTAGTGTGCATTAAGCTGGGGCATAATGCATTAGCATGCCGCACGCTAACTATCCATGTGGTACCTATTCTCCAGCACTAAAGCTTTCATGGTGAGCTTTGATCTACTCCTCTTTGAAATGCTAATAAATTATAGTGCAGTGGAGCACCCTCTATCCTACAGGTTGAGGGAATTTGCAAACAGAAGGAGATGGGGACAGGTAAGAAACCCTCTTCTGATTCACTCTCATTAAATTAAAGAAGATCTGACTGAAAAAAAAATCGGAGTAATTTGCAGCTTGTCTTTATTTTATTTAATGCCCTAATCTCTCCAGTAAAAGGTATTTTAGGAGAAGTACCTACAGAGGGCCTGGTTCTCCTTTTAGTTACACCAATTTTACACTAGTACAAGTCCACTGGACTTCAAAGACATTATTAGTCCTGATTAACAACAAGCAATATTAAAAGGAAAATCATGTGCACAATATACACTTTGTGGATCTCTTGAGTTACAGGCACCACTCATATTCCAAGAGTTGGAATTCAAGCACTGATGAGAGTTCCAGAGCCTTCTCTTCCTTGGGCAAAACTCTGCAGAATCAGCAAAAGATAGTTTATGCTCCAGCATTCACCAAGATATCCTTGACACTGCCATGGAAATCTACTGAAGAGGTATGCAGAGAGATGCATCCACTGTAACCTATAGGAGTTGCAGTGCAGTATTTTGCATTTCAATAATCAGAATTACTAACTCTGTCCTTGGCCAAGGCAGAAAAACATTAATACAAGAGAGAACAAATAGGAGTTTTACTCTGAGAAATTACTGGTATAAATTGTTGTACTAACACTTTTATTTGCCTCATAATTATATTAATTCATTCGCTATTATTCAGTGTAACAACACTGATCACAGTGAATTCATTTAGTATTAATGCATCGATGAAACACACTATCATGAGAGTTGCTCAGACGTAATTCAGAATTAGTTAAATGTATCATTAATGTAAAATATGATCTTTTCATTTTTGGTGTTGTTTTCTGAGTTTATTGAAGGAAAATTTCTTTCAGCCTTTTCAGTCAACTTTCTTAGACATTCATCAACTCTGTAGTTTCTAACTCAGGATGTGTCTATCATCCTTAACCTTCATCCTCCTTGAATTTTTATCCTGATGCATTTGGATTAAGCCACAGACTGATAAATGAGCATTGCTTTGGCAACGCAAAAGATCAGTCATTAAAGAAACCTCTCATAAGGTATGAATCAAAGACAGGAAACCTTTCGTCTTTTTTCCTCTGATTTTCCCTAGTTAAGCAACTGCCAGCAGAAATATTCTCCTCTTATTTTTCTTTATTTCTTTTCTCTGTTTCTTTTCTAAACAGTTTTTACCTGAGTTTTCCAGTTGTTTTTCTAAATCATATACAGCAATGTTCCCTCTCATGTTTTCCATTCGTGTGTGGAATAAATTGTTTTATGTGCGCTGAGGCACGTGTGAGTGAGCACCACCACTAGAAACAAAACCTAGCTATGGGCACTCTGCTAATCAGCTGGGTGGCACTTGAATCTCTCCTGAGTGTCAGCACAAGCACAATAGCTTACAATGCTTGGACAGAAGACAGTCTTCCATTTATTGCGCTAACGTGGTTTAGCAAAAGCATTTTAGCAGTCTGAAATTTAAACCAGGGCTAGAAAAGGCATGAAAAAGCATGAAAAGAAGAAGTGGGTGAAGGTTAAGTAATAGGCACCCTGTGAGAAGCAAGTCTAATTACAGAAGTGAGATATGTGGAAACTTTACTCCATTTTCCTTGCTGAAATTCCTTTTTCAGAAGCACAGGGTAATGGGAGTGAGGAGGATATTCTTAGTACTCCTTATGCATTGTTTCTGTCCCTTTTGAACATGCTGGAACTCACCATCTGATGTCTTTCATCCTGAATGTCTTTTGCAGCTGTGCACAGTGAAGAAAAGTTGGAAGGTAAAGAAAGATCAGGCCCTTTGATTCTATTTTTTAGTACATCTATCCAGTGTTTCACCATCCACTTTTCTTTGTTTCTTCCATTTCTGGTCCTGCTTCCTGAAGGAAGTAAAGATACACTACCTTCTTATGTCTTCATATCAAGACCGAATGCCTTTCTGGAAGGCATGCTTTGGTCAAACATACCTGAAGAGGTTGTGAAAGCTAGGACTATAACAAGGTTTAAAAGAGAACTAGATAAATTCATGGAGGTTAAGTCCATTAATGGCTGTTAGCCAGTATGGGTAAGGAATGGTGTCCCTAGCCTCTGTTTGTCAGAGGGTGGAGATGGATGGCAAGAGAGAGATCGCTTGACCTGTTTGATTCACTCCCTCTGGGACACCTGGCATTGGCCACTGTCAGCAGATAGGGTACTGGGCTGGATGGATCTTTGGTCTGACCCAGTATGGCTATTCTTATGTTCTTATGTTGAGTTCACTACAGGGGTGATGGCATGAGATTGTATAGCCTGTGTTAAACAGGAGGCTACACTAGATGATCCTAATGATTTCCTCTGGACATAAAATCTAGGCCACTATGAAACCATGAATATCTAGGAAATGCAAGTGCTGTTCTTAAACAAATTAGGTCTGCAGCAATGAGTCACATCTTCAGATGGTAAGTCAATGTAACTTCCTTTCCTTCACTGGAGCCGTGCTGATTTACACCATATGAGCATCTGACCCAGTGTCTTCCTTTTCCTTTAGTGTAAGGAAGGGCATAAGTCCTGCTTTTCTTCTTACACTAGTGTAAATTAGAAATAGCTCCCTTGAAATGAGGGGAGCTGCCCAGGTGCAAAAATAGCAAAAAATGAAGAAGAGAATTGGCACCATATAGCATAAAATCCTGATTTAGTACAGGGAATATGAATTTACAAAGAATACCAATACATAGCAAATATGAGCATACCTTGTAAAGGTCCCCCTTTCAAAACTCAAGGGGGGATCTGTTCAGAGGCCCATATCCAAATAGATTAGCATGTGTAAATTTCTTCAGGCTCAAAGCTGAGTCCAAAGAAAATAGCAAACAGCAGATGTTGTTACTGGCACAAGCATATTTTTAGCTAGGGCTTGCTTGCCCTCTAGAACTGGAGTGCCCTGATATGATCTTGACAACAATGTGAGAAAAGGTTATACCAAAAGGAAAGGGAACCCAGAAATTTCTGAAATAAATATGATGTTAAATTATTGTAAAAACATGCTTTAAACTGTACAATATACTGAGGGTCAGATCCTCAGTGGTGTAAATTGGCATTGCTCTATTAACTTCAATTAATTACACAGAATTACAGCAGCAGAAAAACTGGTCCAAAATTTGAAAAGAGCATTCAATGTATGGAACCTTATTCTCGTAGCAGCTTCACACTTGTGTAACACCATTGGCTTCAATGGAGTCACGCCTGATGCATATCAATGTGAATAAAAGGAGATTAAATCCTTTGGTATATACAAGACAGGTCAGGGATAGATGAAGTCCATTTTTTCTGAGACATGCAAGAGCATATGTGACTACAAAACTTTGAGCAAAATCAGCCACCAGGGAGAAAAAGAAATTGTTATTATGAGAAAAAAATTGGCATAAAGGAGAATTAGGACTGAGTGGCAGAAATAATTTCCTGACAGTGAGGTCTAGTCAATTGTGCCATAGTCATTTAGCACACTGCTAGATAAAGCACTTGTGAATATGCTGTTCAGACCAATACTGCAACATCAGGTGGACCAGATAGATTTTTTATCTATGACTTCCAGGATTATAAAAGCAAGGAGGAAGATCAGTAGTACCTAACAAAAAAGACCCCACACTTGCACCTTATACTAAGCATCAGATCCAACTTCATGACAAAAAGAGGTTGCTAACTGTGTAGATCTGGGGTGGCTAACCTATTTCTGGGCAAAGAGCCAAGATAGCAGTAGATCTAGCGCAAAGAGGCGGGGCAAAGTTGTCGAGCAAAAACAAAAACAAAAAACTCTCTGCCTCTTTAAGAAAACACATTTAAACACAGTTAGAGGCTTTTTGGCCACATTAAGCTCCTGCCGGCTAATGCCATCTTTAACTCTACATCTTTTATGGCTGCGTCGGATGGCTCCCCTGCCCAGGTCAGCACAGGGAGCCGGGAGGAGAGGGCCATTTTGGGGGGAAGAGTCACATGCAGCTCGCGAGCCTCGGGTTGGCCATAGCTGGTGTAGATGAACAGTTTTCTACAACTTCGTTCCATCAGGAAAAGCAGTTAATCCAAATAAAATTGTTTTACAGGAATGTGTCAATTTTCAGTGGGAAAAAGTTGAAAAAATTGTTTTGACTTCCTCCTTTCACTTTGATTTTGCTTTGCTTTTTTGATAAGATAAAAAAGTTTCATTTTGATTTATCATTTCAATTTATTTTATTTGTCATATTTCTATACATGATGTGTTTTACATGATAAGTTTTTTATATTATTTAAATATCACAATTCAGCCTTATCAAAACAAAATATTGTAAAGGTGACAAAAATTTGGGGAATTTTTATTTTGTGAGAAATTTCAAAATTTTGCCTTTTTCTTCTTATTCAGAAAAACTTTTTTTCAAAAGTGGGACAGAAATTCCATTGTCTGAGTGGCTTTAGTTGCCAAAGCACTTAAAAGTTAGAGTTGGGGAAACTCATATATATTCAATGAATGGTGTTATTGGATTTATACTAACTTAGGATCCGGCTGACTTACCTGCTGAATACACATATTTTTTGTCAAACTGGGACATTCAGCGCATATCTGTCCAATTAGTTCTTTTTAAAACATAGAAATTGCAGGTCACCTTTAAAACAAAAAGAAATAATTTTTAATATAGCAATATTTCATTTTTGACAGGTAATAGTATCTCAGGAACTGCCTTTACAAACACTGGAGGAGAACTGTTCCTCTAATACACATTTGAAGAAGGAAAGAAAGGTTATACATTAACGACAGGGAGATGTGGCCATGGAGATATGTTGGCTACACAAAGCAGCACATCTATTTGCTTTAAAAATAACTTGTTAATGGCACTATAGTCAATCATAAACAATCTTATAATTTGCGGAATATATGCACTAGCGTGTTGACAAGGAGGGAAGAGAAAGTAAAAATATATGGAACAAAAGACTGCCACCATCAAAAAAGAAACCCATTATTAGAAAAAAAAAGCATTACATAGGGAAAACAAAGCCCTAGGGAGAACTCCAGTGCTGAGCTGGAATTTTTAAAAATATCTACTTCAGTTGCTAGTGTATATTGCTGCAATTCCTGGCATATGGTGTATGGTGCTCTGATCCTATCAAATGAAAAAAATGGATATGTATGCACCGCCAAAGGACAGGAAACCAAGGACTGGGCAAGGGGGCAGGGAGAAAAGGAAAAGAACAGGGTGGTTTGTTATGTCTAAATGGGAATTTACAGCTAATCCATGGAACAGTTCTAGGAGTAATGACCAATTTTAATGCAGATATGGGTGCTCAGCAACAAACAAATGGCTGTCAGGAGAGCAGAATCTTGAACCTCCTCCCCACTCTCATCCCCTCCCCTCCTTTATACTTCTTAAACTCACACTGTTCCCTGGCCCTTTCCCCTTACAGAACAGGCATGCTTTTCATCTCCTCCACCTTAAAAAAGAGAGAAAACACTTGTCTCCAACTACTGCCCCTTCCTCCGTTTCATCTTTAAGCAATTTGAACAAGCAATTTACAATCCTTGCCTGGAATTCCTTTCCTCTAATTCCATTCTGAACCCTTTTCTATCGGGGTTCTGTTCCTCACACTCCATTGGAATTTACTCTTGCCAAAGTCTTTAATCACCTTTTCCTAACCAAAACTCAGAGCCATTACTGCATCTTCACCCTTCTTGATCTGTCAGTTGCTTTTGACGCCATCAACAACAATACCCTTCTTGAAATTTTAACCTCACTTGACATCTGTGACTCTGTCCTCTCCTGGCTTTCCTATCTCTGTAAAGATTCATTCAGTATGTCCTGCAAAGGATCTTCATCCACCCTTCAGTCTTCTGGATGTGTTCCACAGAATGTTCCATAGTCAGTCTCCTTTCTCTTCTCCCTATATATTTCATCCCTGATTATGTCTTCCACAAACACAAATTCTACCACCATCTCTGTGGTGATGACTCATAGACTCCCTCTGTGCTCCGGGGTTGTCTCATTCTGTCCAAACTAAAATATTGTCATCTCTCTGACATCTCCTTGTGGACCTGTCAACTCATGCTCAATGTGGCTCAAATAAAGTTCTTAATTTCACCCCTCAACCCTGCCCTCTGTTTTATTAGTTTAAATGGAATTTAGGGGCCCAAAGATGTTAACGTAACACAGTCCAGGCCCACTGACAGAGAGGAGCAAAGGGAGCATTGCCGCAGGGCCCAGAGTTTCAAAGGGGCTGGAGTGGGGAGGGGAGCACCTCAGTCTGGGCAGTGCTAAGGTCTGACTGCCCTTGGCCCTGCCCCTTCTTCCCTTGGCCCTGCCCCTTCGGGGGAGAGGGGAGTGGAGTAGTCACCACACACACACACACACACACACACACACACACACCTTTTCCCCCAGCCTGCAATGTCTGTCGGCCCCGCCTTCAGCTGAAGAGAGATTTTAGAAAGAAAAATCACCTTCTTTGATAGTCTCTTGGATGGTATCAAAGATGATAATAATTGTCTCTGAGGAAAAGAGAAGTTAGTTGCGGTGGTCTGGAGTTGCTGTTATTGTAAGAGTTCAAGCTAGAGCTAGTAGAGGTAATGTTGTCATTTGGATCCTTTTCTCTGGCTCAGTCTGTTCACACCACCTTTTAACATGAGGATGACAAAGTCTCAGAGTCCCAGAGGAAATCATGGGAATGGCAGCAAAAATGGTGATCTATTTTTCTCCCAAAGTCTCTTTTAGGACTCACAAATGGAATGGTGGGAAGAATTAGTCCCGTCATTATTTTATCCATCAATTAAGCCTAGTTTCCTACACACCAGTTTTGGTTCAATAATTAACAGGTCCACACTATTCTTGTTTACCAAGCATAATCTTAATACAATCCTTGTTTGCACTAATTCAATCTGTTCACCTTTCATATCTTTTCCCATTAATATTTTTGACTCAGATCTCTCTCTCAGTCCTGCCATTCAGGCCAAATCTAAATCATTCTGACTCTTTCTGCATCACGTCTATAAGATACGGCCTTTCTTGTCCACATACACAACTAAGACCAGTCATCTAAGCTCCCATCATCTTGTGTCTCGATTACTACAGTGTCCTTCTCTCAGATGTAGACAAATACATTCATATGCGTTGAGAATGCTGCAGCAAGGATCATTTTTCTAGCCCGTTACTCTGACCCTTTCACCCCTCTCTATGAAGCCCTCTGATGCCCCCTGCTTCCTTATTGGATCAAATATTAGATGCTTCTCTTCACTCCTTCACGTCCTATCCCTCCCCTGCCTGTCTTCTTTCATTCAACATCAAGATGTCAAGTCCTGTCTCCACCGAGGAGCATAAATCTGTCTTGTCTCAATGGGGTGCCAAAGCTTCAGTTATTGGGCTAAGGCTCTAGCCCAGAAACCTAGAGGGGTAAATGATTTCTGTCTGAATTGCAGGTGTGAAAGTAGAAAGAATTATACTGTAAGAGAAAGATTAATTGTGCTGTAATAATTGAATAAGTTGAAGGAATACTGTTTGTCTCTGAACAGGAAGAAGAAAAGTATGTTAATGTTGTTTGTAGGTATGCAGATCAATGTGCTAGACAGGTGGGCCTGAGTTAACAGGAAAAGGAACATTAAATGTTAAGCAGAAAGCAATTAAAATAACCAGGGAGATATGGACCGGAGATTGCTGTGTGCTTGATGTTGAAATGAAGATACTTGACTAAGTCTCACACTAATCATGTGAAGTTTTGCCCCTCCTTTTAATCCTGTTAACTTGGCTTTCTTTTGACTGTATAAATCAAGGGGTTTGAACCTTGTATGGTACTCACATTTTCTGGGTTAATTTAGCAGAGCAGCTTTGCTGAATAAACAGAGCGGTCTGACAAATCTGTGAGTCCTGTCTAACTTTGACACAGGTGATGCCCTTCTTTGCTAAGTTCAAGACAATCCAGGATGGTGAATCTGAGTGTCCTCACAGTCTGTTGTTGCAGTCATGTCCAGAGCATGGCATGCCATCTGGGATTCCACTGACAAATACTGAGCTTGGTTGCCCAAACCTCTCAGGGCCACTGATGGGCCCAACCATCCTGAAACATGTTTCTAAGAAGGACTGGAGTTCCTCTCATGGCTTTGTCTTGGTAAGGGCATGTTCCTCTCACCTAGGTAACCACTCCAACCCGTATGTGCTGATTATTCTGGCCTAGTGTAACTGCAGAACTAGTGTAACCAAGCTGGATTTCTTCAGTAAAGGTCAGGCATTTGTGGGTTTGAAGGCAAACATAAAGATCCCTACTCTGAATGATACAGTGCTGTTTGGATGAGGAGTGATACCAGTTGTTCGTGACTCTCCTTCAAAAGGGGATGGGATGCCCTACATCCACAACGCTACTATATTATCCTCTTTCTAATTGCTCTTTACAACTCTCCTTCACTTTTATGCCTACAACAAAACCACTGACCAATATCATCTCATTTTTTCCCTTTTGTACTTGCCTCTCCCCTGTCTGTATCCATTGGCTTCTCTTTTTTAAATCTTAGACTGCACACTCTTTGGGGAAGACATCATCTCTGTTCTGTGTTTGTACAACACCCAGCCCAATGGGGACCTGGGCCAGAACTAGTAATTATTATACATATTAAATAAATTAGAAATTGGGAATATTACCAAATCCATCACATAGTTTTATGGATCAAACAGTAGTTTCAGTGAAGTGTTTGAGTGTGAGACAGCTAACTCTGTTTTATCTATTATTTTAGATTTTAAAGGGTTAAAAAAAGATGATGATGTTGAAATCTAGCAGAGAGGGGAGGAGGCTTTACTTTTCAGTTAACTTTTTTTAAAATAGGGGGGAGGGGAGGTTTGTTAAGCCAGAATGGATAAAAAGTGACAGAAGTTTGATCTAAAATCACGTTATATAAAAATTGTGGATGAAAGCTATTGAAAAATGAAGCCAGAATAATCATGTGAAATATGTTTGTTAAATCTAAGATATGGTAGTGTGATGACTTATTGTTTTGTTTCTAAAATTATACGGTATAGTTGCTACCATAGTAGGATACTAGTTTTATCCTACAAAAAACCCCACAAAACAAAGTTGACTTACTTTTAATTTTTAAGAGGTTTCTAGAAACACCATCAAGCCCAATTCCTCAACCTTACAAGAAGAACGATAATGTGTGAGATGAGGAAAATGGTTTATATATCTTGTAAAGTATGTCATCTGTATTGTGAAATTTCAAGATGTACTTTTTTTTTATTTATTGTAATTTTCCCTGAAATATATAGGCTGCTATATTTCTGTAGATCTTGTGGCTCTGCTGTGATTTTCTATATGGAATTAGTTGTTTGCAACTAAAACACCAACATTGCCTGTGCTTTGCACCAAAATATTTTTCCTCGTAGTCCTTCTTTATTTCAGTCCTTAATCTTCCAATGAAGAATTTCCTTTCCTGTAAGCGCTAACTAAATGAAACAGTATTTCCAACAGCACATGGGATGTTTGATAAAGTCCAGTACAGCAGGTTCAGCAAGATGGGCCTGCAAACTGGAACTTTACTTCACTACTCAAAACCAAGAATAGTCTTTAGATTGGTCATGAAGCAAAACATCTGTCAGCAGTAAATACACTCAACATTTGATAACAGTTCAGGTAAAGGAGATTACTGGTGCAAACAAGGATTGTTAGAAGCAACTAGAAGAAGCAGAAACATGGCAAGTTTTCAGGAGGGGATTTTATCATGTATGGAAGGGCTGAATAATAGGAAATGTGAAGTTAAGAGGTTTGATCGGAGAAAAGGAATGGACCTGGAAGCAGAAGTAGACAAGTTTAAAGATGTAGTAGAGGGTAAGTGTATGAAGAATTTTGCTAATTCTTGTCTCTCTTGTCACCTTCAAAGTAAGAGGAATGCTGGCAGTGCAGAGATGGAATGGAGGAGAGTTCAGATAAATCAAGATGACTAAAAACAGGAAAAAATAATCCTTTTACTAAGAGGAGAGCAGAAAGGAGAGTTAGAGACATTGAGGGAGAGAAAGTGATGATCAGAGACAGAGAAATTGGAGACCAAAAGATCAGAAAAATAACTGATCATTAAAGATGAGGACAAGAGCATGACAGAAACCATGATTGCAGGCATCAGGTGAAACAGAAATGGTATATGAGGCACTCAGATGAAACTGATTGCTAATGAAGAAAGTGAAGTCACCCTAGATAAGTGTAGGGAACTGAGGAGACAGCAAAAGTTACCTCAGTAAACACAACAGGAGAAGGGAAACTGGAGTGTTCTTTAACAGCCTGGCAGAGAAAAAAAGGTGAAAACTGCAGAATAGAATGGACTTCAAAAGAGGAAGAACTGAAAAATTAGAAGAGGTAGGGAAAGGGGGTTGAAATCAACACAAGAAGTTGTTTTTAATATTAAGACTTTGGGTCAAAGCAGATGGAAGAGAGTTCACCAGAAACCAAGCCAGAGAGAGAGACCCAGATATTGACAAGGGAGCAAAAAGAAAAGAGGCCATTCATCATAATTATTTTATGTTTAGATGGAGCAGGAATTTCCATTGGAATAAAAGGGGTGAAGAAAAAATATGGGAAATGGAAATAATATGAGCAAGTACAGAAGAAAAGGAACAAGTATGGAGAGGAGTGAGAGTGGAAGGAGAAGAGAAATATATATAGAAAGAGGTGAGAAGAATGGAAAGAAATCACCTTTAAAAAGATGATCTGTGTGTACAATGAGAAGGTGCGGAGAAGATGACAATGGTGGCATATTGGGTCTAAAGTGACATGAAAATAGAAAGTCACTGAGCTTATAAAAGTAGAAGTGGAAAGGGGAAAAAAGATGAATACGGAAAGAATCTAATGAGGAGTGGGGACAAGGACAAGAACGAGGAGAGTCAAGAAGCAAATGAATTTAAGGAACATCTGTCTTACATCTCTGAAGATCTTTGTGAAATCCACCTACCAAAGTATCTATGACCTTGACACCGTCACGCATGCAATACTCAACTTATATTTTTTTTATCAGAAAGACATGTGCATGTTGAGTAGTGGAACTGAAAGAGGAAGGGGGAAGGGTACAAGTTTGTAGCAAGGTGTTTGCTCAAAGGTCCTATAGATTACTCCTCTCCTGACACTCCAGCAGCGTTGAGAGCTCCATGGTGGGAGACAACACAGACTGAAGACTAAATTACAGGTGCAATTCAGAATCAGCTTTTTGCTGGAGCCACAAGGCACAGCAGCAGCCATGAGTGAATGGTGGTAATGCCCTTCCTATCCATCCATCATATGAAGCTGAATTTATTACCACTGCCTCAGGGCAGAACCAGGCTACGCTTCCCAGGAGAATGGAGACAGGCCTTCTCAAGTGCATTTGTGGTGCTGCACTATACACGGACACCAAATAGAGTGACGTTAACAATGGAGCTGGTGAAATTGATATGTAAAGGGACAGGATATGTAAAGGAATCAGACCAGTCAGCTAACTTTGATACCTGGAAAGATACTGGAACAAATTATTAAACAATTAATTTATAAGCACAATTCTTGACAAAAGTCTCTTTTGGGAGATAATTTATTAATTCCACCCATATCCCAGCCTCACTCTTAACTAGCGTGCTAGTTATCAGTCTTGCATACTACATTCTTTTCACAGATTTCATCCAACTGTGATTTTGCCAGTGCAGGTTGAACCTTTCTAGTCAGTCATCCTCAAGACCTAACTGGTGACGAACTAGAAAATTTGCCAAACCATGGGAGGTCGACATTGTCATTACCAATACTTCCAGTGCTTGCTGGGCATTTAGAGACATTTAAGGGCAAATTAGAGCTAAATAACAGCACAGAACACTGAATGTTAGGACTGGTGGCTGTAAACAAACTTTATGGGACCGCAGGAAACTTGGTCACACCTATGATAGGTGGATAGTTATCTAACTAAAATCATACTGGATCATGTATTTTGGACCACCAGAGATTGCCCGTCTAGAGAGGTTCAACCTGCACCTAAAATACACTGAGTAGTCCTGTAGAACCTTAGGGTATGTCTAGACTACATGCCTCTGGCGACAGAGGCATGTAGATTAGACTACCAGGAATAGGAAAATGAACCGGCGATTTAAATAATCGCCGCTTCATTTAAATTTACATGGCTGCTGCGCTGAGCCGATCAGCTGTTTGTCGGCTCTGCGCGGTAGTCTGGATGCGCGAGGGTCGACATCAAAGGCATTTGTCGACCTCCCAGGTATGCCTCATCCCAGGAGGCATACCTGGGAGATCGACAAATGCCTTTGATGTCGACCCCCGCGCGTCCAGACTACCGCGCTGAGCCGACAAACAGCTGATCGGTTCAGCGCTGCAGCCATGTAAATTTAAGTGAAGCGGCAATTATTTAAATCGCCTCTTCATTTTCCTATTTCTGGTAATCTAATCTACATGCCTCTGTCGTCAGAGGCATGTGGTCTAGACGTACCCTTAGAGACTAACAAACTTACCACAGGACTACTCATTTTTAAAATTACAGACTAACACAGCTACCCTTCTGAAACTCTCTCTGAAATGCCTTTTTTTAGTGTTTGAATGGCAATAAACTAAAATGGTCTGTGAGCACTTTGTATCCCTGGACATCGTGATAGGTACATGCAGAACAGTACTATCGGAGATATTTTATGGAATGAGGGTTTTTTTCACAAAAAGAAATTTCACAACAGTATATTTTTATTATTGTTTAGATTTCATAGGCTTCTGCAGTTCTATAGCGCTCATGTAAATAGTACAAAAAGTCTGTCTTTTCATAACTCTTCCAGTTAATTTAGATATACATTGTTCATTTTTAAATACATTATAATAACTCAAGTGGGTTTAAGTCTCAAAAATTGGAATTAGTAGAATAATATTCATAAATATTTTTCAAATAAATTAGTTGATCATTTCTTTTATATTATTCTTTCCAGCTCTGATTACAGAGTTAAATAAAACATAAAAACAAAAATAGGGGGAAAAGTCCCAATTTTCAATTTAATCTTGTCATCCTTACTGTTTTACATAAAGATTACAGGAGCTGAATATAAATTCTAAAACAAGATATTGTAAAATCGATTTAAAATGGCAAACCTACTCCCCTCCCCCCCAACGGAAAAAAAAATGATGGGTCTTTATATTAGTATAAATTTGCAGCAGTGTTGTTGTGAAAAGCACTGGGGACTGATCCAGCAAAAATTTGCCTCCTTTTCTGAGGAAAATGTCCCACTGTCTTGAACAACCATGGAATACTTTACCTTTTTCAAGACAATTCTATAGGCCTAATTGTCCACACACTTTAACAAGCTGATATGTAATTATGAGAAAAATTAGATTACCTGACTCCATCCTGCTTGCAATTCTATGTCAGAAGCCTTAGCGGAGAATACTTAGGGCTCCTCTGATATCCTAACATGAGGCTGAGTTCCTCCTTTGCTGAATGAACAGCAGAGCAGAACTTAATATCCATCTCTCTCTTCAACTGATGATAAAAGGGCTAAATTAACAAGTAGCTAGTGACTCTGGAGACAGAAGTTGTTACCGGTTTGATTTTTGACAGCCCCACCCTCTGTTACATTTCTTAACCTTGTCATTCCAATGTAACAAAGACAAATATGGCATCTTCTGTGTAAGCTGAATACCAGCTTGCCTGGTTATCCAGTGTGTGGGGGCAGGTAAGTAAGGAGTAGAAATCTTACTTACCAGAGGGCATATTGAAGGAACAAAATCATTTTCCACACATTATGAGGGTTTTTTTTACTGCTAGTAATGCAGAGAAGATTAAAGTGAAGTCTGTATTTCACAAATGGGAGGACCAAAATGATTTAAAACCTTTGTTATAATGGCCTGCTTTGGAGTGAAAAATCAATTTCCTTTACAGCAAGAATCTGTTAATCCAGGAGACGTGGAGAATGTTAGAAAGGGAGGAAAGGAAAGAGTTGGTTGGGTGGTTTCCTAGGTCTACGTTTTGATATGACTAATGACAAAGACTGTGGCCATTATCTCGATTCTGTGTGTTTAAAAGAGGCTATGATTAAAAGAAATGCAAAAAAGGTCTGAAATTTAGAAAACACTATTAAAATCAGTGTGGCATCATTATATTTTAAACTGATTTTTATTAAAAATGTAGCTGGTACATTTTTGAAAAATATAGTATACTAATTATGCTGATGCACTGGTGCAAGACAGAAAGCAAGCCCTAGTACATGTGATAGCCTAGATTTCCACTGGACAGAGAGCCAAAATTTTAAATGTGGTACCTAAAGTTAGGTGCCTAAATCAATATTTAGGTACTGCCATAAAAGCTGTCCAGTTTTCAAAGGTGCAGTGGTGTTCTTCATACTAAATCAGTGAGAGCTTGTATTTAAACAATCATATTGTCGCTATTTAAGCACTGAGAAACAGATACCACAGCATGCTCACATTGTAGCCTGTAACTCACTCACTGTCCCTACAGTCCAGGCCTCACTATCCAATAATGAGGATCCCCTCTGACTTCTGCAGCCTTAAAACACACCAGTGCTGGCCATTTTTTTTTTTTCATTTCAATAGGATTTGTAGGTGCCCAACATTTCAGAACAGTAATCCACTTTTATTTCCGTGGCTCAAGATTTAGAAGCTTAACTTCAGGTATCCAAATTTGGAAATTATTGGCAATATGTATGAATATCAGTCGCATTCCATGCAACAACAAAAGCATATGAGAGCCTTCTAAATATTGCTCTCCACGTAATCAGCTAAAGCTAGATTCTCTTCACATTGACACACTGGCATTCCATTGGCGTCAGAGAGTTATTCCATTGCTAATAATGGTTTTACATTGATTTATATAGCCTATTATGTAATTAGTGGTCACCAATGTGAGAGAAGAATCAGGTCCAGGCTCTGGAAGGCCATATTATAGAGTTCCATACTCACCACAGCCACTGAGATTGATCGGGATGCATATATTGTGTCTGAGAAGGGCCCGTATATGTAACTATCATATAGAATGTAATAGGGAATTGTGAGCCGGATCAAAAGCTCACTGAATCTTTTGTATAACATTCTATAGGATAGTTTTTGAAAATGCCATAAAAAAGACTATTCTTTATTAAATTTTGGTTTGCAGGTGCCTTTTAGAGCACCCCATTAATTTCATGCCACTTACATTTTATAGAACTGTTTTCCTATCAGCTGAATGAAAAACCATGTATATGAGATGCAGTGGCCAAATCTGTTTTGCCATCTTCATGTGAGTAGTGCCAATAAACACAGTGGGTATAAGGGGAGTAGAATTTGGCCCCAATTTGATTGTAGAACAGAAGCAGTGGCTAAAGCTCTTCCTCATTTGGACTAAAGCCATGGAAACAATTTACCTGGTATACAATAATAGTTAGGGAGGTTATATAGTAGTCGCAGTCTTCAGCAAGCTTGCTCATCTCTGCTCATGAACTCTGGAATGGCTGTTGTATGATTGGGTCATGCAACCACCTAATCACCAAATTAAATGTTGTGATGAAACAGGAAGACTTTCCTTATGAATCCCTTCAGGCAAATTTAAAATAGTCTAAGGAAAGATGTTGTTTTCATCTCTTTATGGTTGTTGTTGTTGTTATTTATTAATCTACTATATATTTGAGAGAGCCTGTTTGTCTGTCCATCCATCTGTTCAAAAACTCCTGCTAAACCATAAGAGCTAAGGCCACCAAATTTTACAGCTTCTTCTTATCATAACTCAAAGCAAGGTAAGGATTTGGTTGTACCAGGAAAATGGAATGTACCTGGAATGGGATTGCTTATCATAACACCATAAAGAAAACAGACAAAATCATCAGGTAGGTTAAAGCAGTTGTCTGGGGGCACCCCACTTCCCATCTGGGACTTCCCCATCTCTGAGCCTTTAGATGCCTTTTAGGAAGGGCTAGTGTTGAAGCTGATTCATATGGGGACATTGCTGACTATTCCCCATGGTCAGGGAGTGAGGGAAAAGTGCACAGTTTGCTGCATTCTTCAAGCTGGCTGTAGCACAGGAGACAGATGAACCTGGACCTGCCCCAAGATCTACTTCTCCCCCAGATGTGCCGACTGGAGCTGCAGTGGCCATGGAGAAGTGCTTCTCACCTGGCCCCAAGCTACAGTGGTCAGAGAGGGCTGGGGTAGTCCTCTCTCCCCAGGGCAGCCTGCATACTAAACCCCTCATCCCCAGCCCCACCTCAGAGAAATTATTTAAAATGAAAATGTACATGCTTCATTTATTTTAAAAAAAATTAACTGAGTGAAGGACCTGAGCAACATTAGGTAAATCTTCTAGTTCCCTATATTTAAAAGTTCAGACCAATACAAAAACAAAAACAAAACAAAACCAGGAACGCACAAGAGTAGAGCCTATTAGGAAATTTGTATATGTGCCATTAGCCCAAAATGAAATTTCAGTGTGCAAAAATTATCCAGTCCTCAAAGTTCATAGAATCATAGAATAATAGGACTGGAAGGGACCTCAAGAGGTCATCGAGTCCAGCCCCCCGCCCTCAAGGCAGGACCAGGCTCCGTCTACACCATCCCTGACAGATGTCTATCTAACCTGTTCTTAAATATCTCCAGAGAGGGAGATTCCACCACCTCCCTTGGTGAAAATGAATTTTCACCACTTTTAAACAGATGTTTCCAATGCCATCAATCCTGTATGTTTTCAAAGCATACACATTAATAAATAAAAGGAAACAATATTAGAGAACAACAGATAAAGTTTGCAAACCATCATGTTTGATAGGAAAATTAATTTGGATGTAAAACTCTGAATCTCTAAAGCTTTAGGAGAACTCAGATCCAGAACTAAGCAGCTCGGATCCATACTTACAACAGACAGAACTAAAATCATATAAACAGAGACCCACCAATACTATAAAAGTTTGGATCCTGTTCTAGAATTTTACTCTTCAGGCTCCTCTACTCTTTGCTTTTGAAATACTGAACAAGACTATGCAATTTGAGAACATGCACTGAACCATATCTAGCTACTCTGGTGAACATCTGGAATAATTTCATAGGTTTATATGAATTTTTCCAATTTTACTCCAGACCAGAACTGATCTTACATAATATCTCTGCAATATCAAAGTACTGTAGAAAAGTGGTGACAGAAAATGTTAGAACAGGCAAAATTATCAGTAAACTAAGAAAATGAATTATTGTACAAATAATAAATTGAGTAAAATGAATTGCCAAATGTCACTAATTTAATGCTTTCTCCAAGCAATAAGATATGTAATGGCTGAAACACTATAATGGGGTTACAAACCAGGCATACTCAAAGAGATTCTTTTGAAATACTGCTTAATTTTTCCTTATGAATTTTCATCCTCTGTGATCCATCAAAACAGATATTACATCCAAAACTATGATACATCATTAAGGATATCACAAGCAGCCCCTGGAGAAACTGCAGCAGGAAATGTTTACAATACTGCGTGACTGAACCTCAGATTATTTGGATTTTGAGTTCATGTTGTAGGTTAGAAAGGCAAGATCTTCAATTGATGCAAATTGGCATAACTCCACCTGTTTCAATGGAGCTATATCACTTTACACCTGCTGGGAACAAGGCTTGAAGAAGCCCAAGGAATAAATTGGCAGACCATGGGCAGATGCATGAAAGAAGGAATTCCTCCCCAGAGATTGAGGACAGGAGAATAAACATAATAGTGAATTCACCAGCCTCCATTCATCCCTGCCTGGACAAATATATAAATCCATGTACTTAACATCACATTCACACACGGCTAAATTTAAAAGAAAAATCTCCTCTAAAAATTAGAATTTCCCATGGCTTGTATTTCCTCAGCATCTGGTTGATAATTCCAATGGAAACTCATCACTGGTTTCTATTATTTGCCATTTATAAATAAAATAAGTCCAAATCCCCAGTCTGCTCGTGGGACTATAGAGAGATATTCACCACACACATTTTCTGAGGGCTTGTCTACACTTTGGAAGTGGATTAAGCTGAACCAGGAAATACACTTTTATTCCAGAACAAGAGTATCCATACGTAGAGTTATTCCAGAAAAGCTATTCCACTTTAAATTCCACCCCTACATTATTCCTGAATAACTTTCTTGTGTAGATTTCCTCAGATCCAAAATTTATGGACACACATGCATAAATGTCAATGTGATTTCCAACTAGTAGTATAAAAATGGACTGTTAATACCCCTGTGTTATTTCCTGTTTAAATCAATTGTAAATTCCTCAGGGCAGGGACAGTCCATTTATTCTGTATCTGTCCAGTGCCTTTGAGCTGGGTCTCTGACGGGATCTATGACTGGGGTCTGAATTTATTATTGGGCCCCTAAGTGTTTCCGTAATAAAAATAGTAACAATTGCCTGTATATTCTGTGTATCTGTTTACTTTCTGTATCTTCCAGTGACTAGTTATTTGAAAGACAAATAAACTGTTATTTAAGATATACACAATCTAGAGCTACTTCACTGTGTCTGGGTGGGTGAAAGTGGTAGAAGCAACAGGCACTGACTCTACTTGTGCTGTGCTAATACTCTTTGTGGAGATAAACTAAGGACTTCATTCTCCAGAACTGGCAAATCACCCCATGAACACTAAATCCACTTCAAAAGTTCCCAAAAGAAACAGGCCCATATGCAGGGGGAGTGCAAAGGGTGCAAAAGCACTTGTCCCCATGGTCCCCTAAGTAATCATGCTCTGGCCGGCCAGGGGAAGGCAGGAGCGACACACTACCTAAGCCTCCCTCCCTCATGTTCTGCCCAGCAGGGGAAAGATTGGGGCTTATTTCCCCACTTACTTGGGTGGGGGGGACTCACAGAAGATGCATTCACACCCTTGGGTCCATATTTACAAAAAGCACACCCCCCACAAAAATTCTTGCATACAGATCTGAGAAAGGATAGAAAGGAGCTTGGGGTTGGACAAGACAGAGGAAGAAGAAAGCTTAAAAAAAGATGACAGTGGGAAAGTAAATTTGAAAGGAAATTTGGAAAGGAGGAATACAGATCTGAGTGTATGTGGAAGAAAAATGAAGAATTAGAGAGAATAGAAGAAGAAAAATAGGTGGATTTTGTGTAGCAAGGCTTATTTATTAAATGTTATAGGTTGATAAACTCCCGAAAGTGCAAAAAGCTGTCTATGTGTATATAGCTCTTTAAAAGTCACAAAAGGAAATAGGAAATGAATTCCATGCACTTGCTTTTTGTGTTGCACTTTTTTTAAGAGCAGATAAATGCCGCTAACAGAGCTCTTTGCAATGTTTCAAAATGAATAAATAAAACCATCCCTCCCAACTTTTTTATTATGATGTCTGTGTCTGACTTTTTAAATGCTTTCCTTAAAAATGTTTTCATACGTCTTTTTCCCTGAACATTTTATAGTTTTGCTTTCTTAAATTTCACCGGAGACCCACAAATCAAGTTGAATCCTGCTGATTTGATAGCTGCTTTTACATGTCCCGGCAGAAGGCAATGTGTTAACATCAGTCTTGCTGGGAGGAAAGTTTATTAGAAAAGCCTCCCCTGCTTTACTGGCAAGGAGATGTGATCAGAAGGAATGTGGAGGAAGCTGTCTGCAGGTGGCTGGAGCAAGATGTAAAGTGCCACTTTTGCCTTCTTCAGTCATGACTTTCACTCACATGGTAACAAAAGAAATCAGGTCTTTGACACAATGTAATTAGGACCCTAGCATTTCACCAGATTGGGGAGAGAAACAAAAGAATAATACTTGTTTTGCAGCCCGAGTAATTAGTCCTGGAGGATTTCTCCAACTGCTACTGTTGGCAAAGAAAGCACAGGAAAAGAGCCACCATTCTTGCTGTACATGCCTGACTGTTGAGTCTTGCTTCCTGCTTGAAATTCAAATGAGCACTGCTCTGACCTTTACTGTCACATTTTTTATTTCATAGACAGTTTACAAGGCCTCTCCACCATGCAGGTCATGTTTTAGTTTAAACAGAAATATTCTCGTAGGTGTTAGATGCTAGTTAATGATTACACTGAAATCATTCTAATTAGGTTCTGTTGTTACATGCTGCCCTTTGGGGCTGCTGCTGTTGTCACATAAAGTATTTTGTAGAAAAATAATTGGTCTGAGGTCTTTTCCCTTTTTTATTTTTACATTATTGATCTTTTCTGTACTTGATCATCCAGAATACAGTGCATAACTGTTAGTGACAGCCCTGCTCACCACCCTACCTACTCCCTGCACATGGAGCAGGTAAAGAAGGGTTTAAAACTATGTTGTGCGTGGGATTTATTAAATGTGGATGGGGGGAAGCAGGCAAGGATTTTCATTGTGTCCTTAACTGAATACACACGCCTGCCTTCTCTCTAAAGGTGTGTCTAGACTACAGGGTTTTGTCAACAAAAGTGGCCTTTTGTCGACGAAACTATCCTGTGTCTACACTACTGCCAAGTTCTGTTGACATAACGTCAACAGAACTCAGCAGTTTTGTCGACGGCAGTAAACTTCATTCTACGAGGAATAACGCCTTTTGTCGACAGAAGGCAATATTACATCTAAACTGTCCTTTGCATCTACACTCTCATGTCGACAAAGCGACTCGCTTTGTCAACAGAACTGGATGTAGTCTAGACGCTCTTTGTTGACAGTATCTGTCGACAAACCTCTGTCGACAAAAGCCTGTAGTTTAGACGTACCCTAAGAAAAGTGTCTCTCTGCATGTGGAGACTAGCAGATAACAGAAGAGTCATTCTGTTTACTCCAGTGATGGAATAACTTGGCGGGAAAGCAAGAGTGACTCTTTAGCCTAGTGACTTTCAAACTTTCAATGCGGTGCTGGGTCATGGAATGTCAGGAAAAGGATCTTCTTGTTTCCAGGAAGATCAGGTGGCCAGTGGGAATGTTAAGGCAGGCTGCCTGCTGTCCTGGCACTGAAGTTCCCTCTTAAGCTGTGCGGCAGTAGTGAGGGGATGTGTCCCTACTGACTGGGAGAGACTCACTGCTCTGTCCTCAGCAGGGAGCTGCTGCTGTCACTGAGGGAGAAATCCTCCTCCCCACAGCCAGGCAGCTCTGTGCTGAGTCCTGAGCCCCTGGTCAGGTGGGGCTGATTAAGCAGCTGCAGGGCCATGCTGCCACACAGCTTAGAGAAACCTGCCTAACATCACAGTCTTTGCTGTGCTCTAGAAGTGGCCACCTGCATACCGGGTTCCTTAGGTAGTGGGAGGCAGATAGTGCACAGGGCTTCATGCACTGTCCCTGCCCTGAGCGCTAGCTTTACACACCCATTGGCTGGAAACCTGCTGTTGGCTGCTTCTGGGGCACAGCATGGTCTACCGTGCCAAGAGAGGCAGGAAGCCTGCGTTAGTACCTCCTCTTCACCACTCACCAGGAGCAGCTGAAGGAAAGCCTCTCCTGCCCCAGCCCTGACCCCCCACTACACCCCAAAACTCTCGTTGTCACACTCTAGTCAAATTATGTTGAATTACAGGCATCCATGATTTTCTTCAACTGGGTCATGAGAAAAATAGTTTGAAAACCACTGCATTGGCCTTCTGATGATTTGATAGGCAGGCTTTACTTTGTGAGAGAGCATGAAGCAAGCAGATTATAAAGAAAGTACTAATTGGGAGGAGAAGGTTTCCTTTTGACTCCTTAAATGGGGTGGGAGGTATTTTCTATCAAGTGTTTGAATTCTAGGACTGGATTCTAACTTCTTCTTGCTATGTAGACTGTCTTTTACTCAAGCGTGAAAAATAAAAGTAATATTTGTTCTGTGTTTAGAATCTCTCCTGTTTTTCAGAAGTGATCAAATTTTAGGTGCTCAACTTAAGACACCTTGAAGAGGTCTGATTTGCAGAAGTGCTGAAAACCTTTATGTTGCCACAAGTGTTGCATCCTAAACTATGAGGCACCTGAAATCCATAGTCATTTTTGAAAATACTTCAGAGAATATAAATCCCAGTGTCTAGGTTTTGAAATGCAGATGCTACATACAATGCATGCTACTATGCCATGTTACCTAGGTGAATTTGTAGCACTGGGTGTGGTTTCAGTGAAATGAGGAAAGCAATATTTTCCTATTTACAGTAAGAGCAGATGCATTATTCCCCCACCCTCCCAATAGTCCAAAATGCAGCCCATGACACTTAGCCCACAACAATCAGTTCTAATATAAGAGGTCAAGGTAGGCTAAAGAAAGTGGGAATACAGTGTGACCGGTTGGGTCACAAAGATCCCCTTGAGACTGTCACCTGATGAGCTGATCACACCGCTGAGCCTTCCAACCTGTTCCCTGGGGTGCCAGCGGAGACCAAAGTTTTGCATTCCATTATTTTTTTTTGCACTTCAGGGGGTAGCTGAGTTAGACTGTTACAGAAAAAAATAACAAATGGTCTGGTAGCACTTTATAGACTAACAAAACATGTAATGGTATCATGAGCTTTCGTGGGCACAGCCCACTTCTTCAGAAGACCGGAGTTATGAGTAGGGGATATGAAAACTCGAAATAAATAGGAGAAGGGAAAGGATGGGGGGAAGAGAATGATGCTCTGTCTCGTCTGCCCCCCCCCCTTCCTGTTTTTTCTCTAAGTATCTGGAAAATGGGTGCTAAACCTAAGCAGCTAACTGACGGCTTCTTAAAAATTTTAAGACGCTATAGTTATTTGTACTTAAATATATATAGCAATCGTATTAATATTTCTATGTGTGGTTCATAGAATGGCTTGGTATTGTGCTGATTTATACCAGCTGCAGCAGATCTGACCTGCTTCTACCAGTTGCTGAAGTTTAAGTGTATTTATGTATTAATATTCCTTGTTTTATATGCAACAAACATAAGAAAACGTATTACCAGTTTTGAGAACAATACACAATGGACACAGTTCCCAAGAGTTGCTAACTCAAAATTGACCTTCAAAACAGCTGAAATCTGAAACCGTGCAGGACGTTCATAGATTCTGTGTTGTCAGCACAAAACTGGTACATCATGCAAGTGCTAAGTGTCCCCCAGGAAGTACTGATGCCACAGTGCCACCTCTGCTGAATGTCTCATGTATGGAAGGCAAGATCAATACTTTACTGTGCATTTGGGCAGCTTTTAGTTGCTCACTCATAACTCACTTTTCAAATTCTGCTTCCTGAGGGAGAAAGGATTCCGCTTTAATTATCCCTCTTTTTTAGATGTAATTAGTGGTCAAGGCCCCAATATGCTAGGTGTTGCATAGACATATAAATGGGAAATCCCTGTCCCAAAATGCTCCCTTTCACAACAGGCAGCTCAGGACACATGCTTCAGGCTCATTGACAGAATGACTGTCAAAACCGGAGATGTACCTTGCACTCTTTTCTATCTGACAGGGTGTAACTTAGATACCTGCACGTTGAAAATCCATCTCTCAAGCACTAACACTGGCAGTGCCCTCCAAGGGAGGCCCTCAGTGAGGTTGAGGCTTTGATACGAGAAAGGGTAGATTTGAAATGGCACCTCTGCACTGAGGCCAGGGAACAGGTAGGCTATGGAACAGAGCAGCACTCGTAGCACCCCTCCTTTCTTTGAACTCTTTTCTTGGGTGAGCAAAATAGGACATCTGCAGGCTGTTAAAAAGCACTGATGCTTTGTAGTCAAGATGCTACCTATGCCAATGGGAGGGCTTCTCCAGTTGGCACAAATACTCCACCTCCAGGAGAGGTGGTAACTATATCAATGCAGGAAGCCCTCCCATCAACAAAGCACTGTCTACACCAGGTCTAGCGTGTCTACACCACACCCCTGAAAGACATCGTTATATGGACATAAGGCTCTAATGTACACAAAGCATAACTCAATGAAGCCACTGGAGTTACATACACCTCTGCAGATGAAAGAAGAATTGGTCCATCAACTACAGCTATCATCCTGACTGCCGCTATAACCTTACAGCTGTAGCACTTCATTGCTAACATCTTTAGCACTAACTAAATGAAGTATCAATAATTAAATTCCCTCTTATAAAAACAGGAAATTATTCATACTATCAGCCCTCACCCTCAATAACAGAAGTAAACCTAACTATCTCATTAATGAATTTCATTGTGCGCAAAGAGATCTGTCCATTGTTGACAATAAATATTTGATAAGTGAGGAAACAGGAAGGATAAACCAAGGATGTATAGTGTGGCTGCTTTATAGTTGCCACAAGAATTAACCCAGATGGCTATGGTTTACCCTGCTAATACCTCAACTTATTTTCTTTTCATTTTAAAAGGAAACTGATTCCAGTCAGGCTGGATATAAAACATCTGTTCTTTCACTCTTTGTGTACGGTATTAAGTCAAGTTAAAAACACCAAATTCCTATCAAATTCTAGTAATTCTGGTGAGCTTTCAAAATTAGCAACCAAATGATAAATGGAGACCAATTAATAATTTAAAATATTTACTAATTAATAATACTGGAATGTACTATAGTTTTACTCATGTTCAGGACAGGGTACATTTTATTATATACTCAGTCTTTATGAAGTGAAGTTTTAATGTGTACCAGCTAAATCCAGCCCATCCATTCTAAGAGAAAAGAAACGAGTTTGGTTTAACATAGCACCTTTCATACTCCATGTCTGCCACAAAGCAGTTGGCTGTGTTAGAAACTGCAGCAGCTGACCCTGTGATTGGGCATCTTCAGCACTCAAGAAGACTCTCAACAAGTTCTACAGCTTCCACCTGAACGTTCACCAAGATCTCAGTTTAACACCTCCCCCCAAAAGACAGTATCCCTCACCTTATTGCTGGACTAGAATCATCTCAGCTTCACACAAGTTGTAATGTTATGTAAAAATGGATACACGACAGCATGTGCATCCTGCTGCAAATGTGTGTATTCTTGGAGCCCTTATCTTTCTCTGCAGGATCAGAGTTGATGTCAAGGCAAGTTATTCATTTTATGTGCATGGAGAATCAGGCTACCTCGGGGAACAGCAGCATGACCATAGCTAGACAATAATGGTGCATAGGTCATTGCTGGTCTATGTAGCACTTGCTGGTGATGTGCATGACTGCCAGAAGTTCACATGAAGCTGACTCCACCCTATGTTTCCCTCTGCCTCACAAAGCATCCAGATACCAAATCCCGGATACCTATAGAAGCAGCTGGAACTAAGGAGAAGCTAGCCTAGTTGTATCTTCCTGGGTCCAATGGTACTTAACAAGAGGCAGATAGGAAACAGAGGCTGCCCTCAGGGACCAGATACCAGTATTTTTTTTCTGCAACAAGCAACTATTGGGTTGACATTGGAATGGTACAATGAGGATGTTGGCTGTTGCGAGACGTGGCCCATGGAATTGTAAAAGAGAGGGGAAATGGTAGGCTGTTGGTTAAAATGTGATCCCCTGTATGTAATATCTGAGAACCCCTGTATTAACATACCCTAAGTGTGTGTGTACTGGTCCACAAACACATGTTCTGGGCTGTGTTGCTGTGCTGATTAAATTGTTTACTGAAACAGCAAACCAAACATTTTTAAATATTTAAATGTAATTCATTTATGAAATATTCATTTGCCTAAAAAATTCCATTATAAAATAGTAAATAAAATAAAATAAATTACTGAAATCAAATAAAGCAGCAAGTGATAAAGAGAAAACAGATGCACGCACAGGACGAGTTCTGGCTGCTTTTGCATTACGGCATGTGGGGGAGGGAGAGAAAGAGAGAGAAGAGTACAGAGTTCTTGGCTACCACTCTTGTATCTTTACACACATCTGCACAAAGAGCAAACCAAAATCCAAGTTATTGTGCTTCTTGAGCATCACGGTACTACATAACCACAACTGACTGTTGCTGAGCAGGGCATGAGAGTTGTAGCCAGGCTGTGCTGTCTCAGCCCAGCATAGGGATCATTTTGAACAAGGAGGTGCAAGATCAACTCCCAAATATGTTACCTTAGCCCTACCCTGGAGGCTCTCTGTATACCTCATTGCTGTGCAGGGTTACTGTTTCCAGTCATTTTGACTGGGGCATGCACCTCTGAACCTATGGCTAAGGCTTTGATTGTCACAATCCATCCCAGCGTATGTATACATGGAAAAATATAGATGACACAGACACTTGTGCCTGAGAGTGTTTACAGTGCCATTTTAAGCCCCCTTTCCTCCCTTCTTCTCTGCCTCTTGTCCCACTTCCCTCAGCTCATTAATGAGATAAACTTTTTTGGCATTCTTCTTAAAGCCTAACCAGGGGGACTAACCTTGTGAAGCCCATGTATGCCATCACTTCTGAGAAGCAAAGGAGGAGACAGAGTGCAAAAAGAAGAGTGAGAAGAAGAATCTGACTGTTGAAAAACCTGTATAGTCCTGCATATGCATTGGAAGATAATTGCATGGTCTGAAAGTAAAGGATGAGTGAAGTCATTCTGTCTAGTTTCAAACCCACTCAAATACCAAATGTTGGATATTTAGAATTATATTTGTATGTTACTGGGTTCACATTCCAGCTGTGAAGAAATGATCAGAAAAAGTCTGAACAAATCCTATGGAAAAGTTGGATAAAACTAGAGCAGGGCTCAATAGGAAAATACAGGTATGGAGAGACAGAGAAAAAAAAGGAACCAAGATCAGAAGAGAGAAATTCTAATGAAAAAAATTAGACAGGCTATTGTAGCCAGACAGGAACCCCCCTTGTCACATCCATTTTTGCTTGCCTGGCGCATACAGGGCACACAGAACAGTAAAAGCCTTACACAGAAGGCCCAGGCTGCTGTGACCGTGAATGGCTGTAAACTGAGATATGCCAATTGCTGACCAAGAGGCTGCCAAGGAGTGCCCTTGACTCAAACCCATATTGATACGAACACACAGCCATCCGCGGGGGGAGGAATCTCTCGCCCAGTAAAAAAATGTCTAGTACTCACGATTTAGTTCTCTCTCTTGCAAGTGTAAATTAACTTGAAACTTGCTTGTAAGAACTGGTGCCACAGAAACGGACCAGTACAATTTGGCATCTTAAGATAAGAAAGAGGATACGGGCCCCAAGGGTATAAAGATGGGTCCAGCAGCACATTTACTCTGAGCGTCAATCTACCATCTATCTGCTGGTCAGGTTAGGTGTTTGATCTCCCAAGGTTCCAAGGGGACGCCCACCTCATATTCGTCTTTCCTAGGAATTGAGAGACCGGCCCTGGCCTGACACGCTGGAGTCGAGAGGCACAGAAGGGGGTAAAAATTGTACCTGGATGTGGTCCTTTGTTTTAAGTGTACACATAGACTTAGAGCTCTTTAAAGATTAAGCTGTCACTTGGTACCATTATTTCTATTTTCTATCTTTATTTTCTTTGTAACTATTTTTTTAAAATCTATATTTGCTAGCAGTTAAGAAATAGAGCAATAGCCATTGTAACCATATGCTTTTATAAGTCTTTTTAATAAACCTGTAACTGTTTAAGTTTTTAACCTGACTCCTTCAGTTCCTGTAACAGAACCAAGCACAATTTAAAAGAACTTCAGCCGGTCATAAGGGACAGGTATAGGAAGAGCTTGGGCGTTTGGATTTGTGTCACTTCCAGGTGACAGATCTGTTGGGGCATCTCTCAGTCTTTCCCAGACTACCCGCTGCGACGGGATTCTGCATCCTAGCAGCTAAAATCTGAGATGTAATAAGCTCTTCCTATAAAGGGGCATCTGTTGGCCTGCTGGCTACCCTCTGCGACGGGACCCCGGTCCTAGCAGTAAAGACACGGACGTTAAACCTTTTCTCGGAAACACACACACACACTGCCCTGACCGTCGGCTGACAGCTATACAATAAATATAGACTCCCAACTTGTGTACGTCTAGCTGTATGGGGAAGAGTCTTCTACAGGCTTCTCCTGGCTAGACAAACATTTTCAATTACATGGATTTAATTAATGGAGAAAAAGGCTGATGAACAAAGACCCTGATGTTTCAATACAAGCAGGTGTAATTGTTATAGCACAAAGAATCATGTTAAAGCCAGTGGGACTACTCAGGATAATAAACAGTATGGCTATTAGTCTTTACTATTCAAGTATTTACTAAGGTTGCAAACCTTGTATACCTGTGAATGGTGGGATACATTCCTAAAACTATTAACTCCGTGAGTTTTAGCCAAACTTAGCAGAGAGCCACATAAGCCATTCAAGGTACAGTTTTTCCTCTAGAGTACTTTAAAATAATGTTTTGGGACAGACATTTGGTTTCTGCATGTTTGAGGATGCAATGAGGATATTGAAAAAGGAAATGGAATTGTAGGAGTGAAAAATTTCACTGCTACTCACAGCAAAGGCAACACCAGACAACTCAAGATATTCTTGTCAATGCCGAACAATAACATTTCTATTTAATTTTCTATGTGAATCTGAAGTGTTACTAATGAACATGGATGAGCTTAAAACCCAGCATCTGATTTGAACTCCTGACCTTCTGGTTCAGAAGGAAGAACAAGCCATGCCAGAATAATTATACACTGAATAACTCACCTCATTCACTATGGGCCATGTGCATGACCTAGCAATTGAACTGTTAGAGTTCCAAAGTCAAGTGTGCACTTACTTAAATTCAGCTAATAAATGGAACAGTGAACAAAGCAGGTATTTCAGTATCAAGTCTGACAAATGTCACTATAAGCTTCTGTTAGACCTGCTTTTATTTGATATTTATTTTCAACCAACTTTGCTCTGAAATGAGTAAATCTGGGCAAATTATTGAAAATAAATATTGTTCATGAATGTGAGAGAAAGAAAAATAATTTTTCTAAAATGTGAAATTCTCTGCCTAAATATTTTACAGTCATGGAGATGCCCATAACATGTATAAGCTTCACCAAAAGCCTCCAAATCAGCGACATTGTTAATAGGAAGCCAAAGTACTGAAGGTGACAATGGAGAGACATTTTACATTTTTCTTACTTTGGTCAATCCAAAACAGAGAACATAACTAAAGTAAATAAAATAGAAGTAATTTCAGTTGAGATGTGACATTAACGTATAATGGACTCTTAAGTTGTTTGCAAGACAATAGCAGTTGATCACCAACTGGATTATCATGGACTGGATTCCTTCACTACCTCAGAAAAATCAAAATGCCTGTGCTTCTATTGATTTACTGATAGTAAGCTCGTTGAGGGTACATCTACCCTGCACGGCTCTTTCGAAAGACGCTTTTTAAAAAAAAAACTTTCGAAAACGCATCATTCGAAAAAGAGCGTCTAGACTACAATATGCAGATCGGAAAATCGATCCGCTTTTTCGAAAGAGAACATCCTGACTGCTGGACACTCTTTCGAAAGAAAAAGCCACCCGGAACCGCTTCTGCCAGGGCATGGGGGCAGCATTTCCTTCCAGGTGCTACTGCCTGCCCTTTGCAGAGATGCGTGGTTAAAGGGACGCCCCTGAACACCCATTGCTCTGCTCCTGCAGCTGCCTTTGCTGTCCCTCTAGGAGGTAAGCAAGGTATTGCAGTGCTTGTTTGGAGTGCCCAGCTTCCTGGGATACCCCGTCAAATTTTTTGTTTGGAGGTTTTTCTGATTTAGACCCCTTTTTTTGGCATGGAGCCAGAGCTGCCCCTGGGCAGGCGATGGCCCCACGCCATCATACTGCAAGTTTTGCTGCATCTGCATGACACAGTCATGAGGCTACTTCCCCATCTGGACCCAGACCAAAAGTACAAAGGGTTCGCCCATCATGCAGCCCTACTGCCCTTGCCTCCAAACTTCTTTGTTTTTGGAGGCTTGACACCAGCTCTGACTGGTGGGACCGGCTCGTTATGGAGCTCTGGGATGACCAGGAGTGGCTCCGCAACTTCCGGATGTGGAAGGCCACTTTCCAGGAGCTGTGTACCTGGCTCGCCCCGGCTCTGCAACAGCAGGACACCCACCTGCGGCCCGCCATCCCCCTGGAAAAGAGGGTTGCTATTGTCCTCTGGAAGCTGGCCACCCCCAACAGATACTGTTGGGTCCATCCTGATGGAGGTAAGTCATTGTCGGGGAACAGTCACAGTTTTTTGGGGGGGGAGGGAGAAGGGAGACTGACAGGAAAGGGCAAGGTGGAGTGGGAGTGGGAGTGAGCTCCTCCACTCACCCTGAGCTGCAGTGGGGGGGAATTCTGAGGGGGGATTCCCAGGGTGTTTGAGGGGGAAGGTGGGTGGTGGGATCTCAGCCTAAAAGATAAGGCACCCCTTCTAAAATGTTGTTGTCTGTCTCTTTCTGCAGGTGGTGAGGGCCATCAATTCGGAGCTGCTCAACAGGCTCATCCATCTAGCAGACCTGGACAGCGTAGTGGCCGACTTTGCTGCCCTTGGCTTCCTGAATTGTGGAGGAGCACTCGATGGGACACACATTCCAATCCGTGCACCGCCCCATCAAGCAGCCCGATTCATTAACAGGAAGGGCTACTTTTCAATGGTCCTCCAGGCCCTGGTCGACCATCGTGGCCAGTTTACTGACATTTGTGTTGGGTGGTCAGGGCAGGCACATGATGCCCGCATCTTCAGGAATTCGTACCTCTACCGGAGGCTTCAGGCAGGAACATTTTTCCCACATCGTAACTTTGTGGTTGCACACCGGCATGTGCACGTCTCCATAGTGGCTGATGCTGCCTACCCCCTGATGCCATGGCTGATGAAGCCCTACACCGGCCACCTGGATGAGAGCAAGGAGCAGTTTAATGCTCATCTTAACCGGGCTCACAACTAGCCCGTTCGAACGTTTAAAAGGGAGATTCTGTGCTTGCTCACACGGCTAGATATGGGGGAACGCAAAATCCCTGAGGTGGTGGCCGCGTGTTGCATTCTCCATTACCTGGTGGAGAGAAAAGGAGAGGCCTTCCTATCAGGGTGGGGTACAGGTGCTGATGGTCAGGAGAGGCACTTTGCCCAGCCCCAGACAGCTGCCATCCGCCAGGCTCACCAGTCTGCTGTTCGCATCCAGGAGGCCCTACGGGAGCAATTCTCTATTGGAGGCCACCGACTCTCCTGAGGGGCTTCTGTCTGGGGGCTTGGCCCTGGCCCAATACAAGCTTCCCTCCTCAACCCTTATCCTGACCCTGTTTGTAGAAATAATAAACACCAGGGTTCGTCTGAAAAGAATAACTTCTGTTTTATTGTTATAAATGTCAATAACTGAAAGAAGTATAACTGTTGCAAACATAAAAAAGCTTTTGTTCATTTTTGCTGGAGAAAGTATACTTTAATGACAAACTATGTACAATAAACGTTTTCTTAAACACAATGTTTGCTATTTTACTGGGGTGATGGGGGTGCTTGAAACCTGGAGGGGGAAAGGGGATCACGTTGCACAGTGCTTGCCTGCTCGCAGTCTCCTGCTGATGCCTCGTGTTCGGGGTCCACCATGGCCTCGGGATCGGGTGGGGCGACTGTCTGTTGGCTGGACGACAGAGGGTAGGTGCACTTGGGTCTGGGAGGCCTGGGGGAGAGGAGGGCCAGTGGGAGAGAGGGACTCGGGGGGCTGGGGGAGAGGGAAGTACAAGGGGGGGAAGGGATGTTGCTGTGGAAGGGGGGTTCGGCGGGGCAGGGTCATGGGGTGATGGAGGAGCAGGACCAGGCACAGGAGCAGGCAAGCGACAGACCTCCCTGAGAGTGGCACACAGGGACGTGCGCTGCTGGACAAGCTCCTCCATCAGCCAATCATGCCACCAAGCCTCTGCCTCCGCCCTCTCTCACAGGATGGTGTTGAGCACCTGCACGGCCGCCACATGCTGCCTCAGGATGTCTGCATAGACATGCCTGTGTCTGTGGCTCCCATGTCCTCGGGATGGAGGTGGGGCTGGGGTGCTGCGGCCCTCTTGCACGGCTGGTCCAGCTGTGGAGGAAAAGAGGAAGATACAATCAGTCATGTGTGCAACAGCTGTCCAAAAGGGCATGCCCTCTCCTTCAGACAGGGGACTCAGACATTCTGAAGGTAACACCATGTGTGACCTGGGCATCAGCCTGAGCATCACCTGAAGTGAAGGGGTCCTGAAGTGCCAATGGGACCTCGCACTGACAACCCACCTGGGTGTGTTCCAGACATGGTTTGGTTTATGCCACCACGTGGTGCATCCCCATGTGTCACACTCTACCACTGAACATGTTGGCACATGGACAGCCAGCTGCATGATGGCCATGGTGAACATTACAGGTTTCCCTTGTGCAGCACCCACTGTGCACCCACCTCCCCCACACTGTGTGTTACACAACCTCATTGCACTCACCTGCTGCTTCGTCTCTGGCATCAGATGACACGTGGGAGGCCTCTGGGGTCTGGGTGACTGGCTCCAGAGTGAGGGTCACCATCTCCTTGCTGTCCTCCTCCTCCGGCACCATCTTCCCGTCTCCAGACTCCCTGGACTGCTCTAGGTCCTGCTCAAAAAAAGGCTACTTTTTTTGAAAAAAACCCTGCAGTCTAGACACAGCCTGAGGGTTTTAGAAGAAACATTTCTTTACATTTATGAATCCATTATTTTGGATGTTTTGTTTTAATTTTCTAGATGAATTTTATAAGTGTATAATAATCTGATTGGCTGGGTAGACTCCATTTGCTATAATATGCCTTCATGACGTTACAGGTGAAAACTAAAACATGCCACTGAATCTATGAGGTACAGAAAAATGCCTTTGACATGTTGAGCCCCCACATATGTATTGAGATGGATTTCAGCTCCCCAACTTTAGAATTTTAAAACTAGGAGTTGACATTAATTGGATTCATTTTACTAAAAATAAACACCAAAAAGGTATCAGTGACCTTGAGAATATCTCCCTGGTATTTTCAGGTATCTACATAGGCAAAAACGGATTAGTCCCATGAGAGAGACTTTGCAGGTACAGCCATTTTGACAATATATAGACTAAATAGTACCTTGTTCTTATTATATAGAATCAGATTGTGTGTGAATACTTGGAATTACAAAGTCAAAATTAATTTTGAGGATATTTTATCATATTTGTATAAAACACATTTTCTGTGAACATTCCTCCCAACAAATGTGTTCAATAGAACATGCATGAAAAGGGACTACAAAGTAAGTGATCATAACTCTAACGGAATTTGTTTAAAAATTCACTGGCATTTTTTCAGTATTCACCCATGAGACAACTATTAGTTTCATATTAAATGGAAAAGAAAGTCAAATCCCAACGGTCAATTTAACAAATAATGGTTATCTGTTGTTTTATTTCTTCCAATTGCTTTTAGCTCTACCATATCTGGGCTATTATTGGCAACTTCAATTTAACTTTAATTTAACTAACTTCTTTCTGCTGAAGTGCATCCTTCCCACCACATCTATATGCATCTCATCTTCTTACTTTGGTAAGCTGCTAATGCAGTGGAATAGTGCATTCTGTCTCTGGTTAAATCAGATTTTCTGTTCTATGGAGATAGCACAGCCATCAGATTTAATTTCATATCCTGATATCTTAGCAATCATGCATAGATATCTGTAGACTAGTGAAAATGAAATGTCTTTTTGACAACAAGTCTCTGCATGTCCCACATATACAGGTTTATGAGAGAATGTCCAAGCCTATTGTACACCTGGATGATGTGACTAAATCAGACATCAAAGTGATGGATCTCAAATGTAAATGGATATGCAACTGCTACACTTCATAATGTTTTCCTCGGTTATTTTCTGTTTTAACTAAGTTCTGTGGCACAATTTAATTCAGTATGTGTCTCTAGATGTGAAGTCAATATTTCTTTATCTTTCTAAAATGCAAATATATAATGAAGCTAAAGGGAATTCTATCACCTCAGGTGAAAAAGAATCTTTTGTATCTTACAGACCACATTCCCATGTCAATTAAGTATCTTACAAGTCCACCTACACATCTGAGCCTCTAGTGCAGTGTAAATGAAAGAACTGCCTATGTTTCATTCCAACTCTGCGACAAAATTATATTCTTCTCTTTTCTCCATCCATTTGAGAAACTAATTGCATTTTGTGCAGGCTAGAGAGAAATACACATCTTATTAAAACAGTGAGATTATATTAAAAAGGGTATGAGCTGATCAAAACAAGAAAGTTATGTTACAATATTTTCCCAAATATGTAAACATATGGGGTTTCTAATAAAAATGCAAGGTTACAAAAAAAAATCATAAATGGCAGTGCAAACATTTAGATTAACTAGCTAGGAGCTATCCATGTGTTGAGATTCAGAAGATAATTTTCAGTTCAAACACTCTTGGGTTTGATCTGGCTCAGAAAATCTATGTGCCCTTTTCCTGCATAGTTTCTCCATATGGATCTACAAAACTACTTCCCCCTCCCCCCTCAACCACAGTATAATACAACATTAAAATTAATAAAAGTCTGAATAAAGGTCAGAGATAAAAATAACAATAAGCCAATATATTAAATAACCATTGTTATCTGAGGAAATATACAACATGGAAACTGACTGTATATTACAGCATATGGAAATAAATGACTGCTAAACAATCAGTGGGCCTTTATCCCTTACATGAATGATCTCACTGAAGTCAGTGGAAAAACTCCCAATGACTTCACTGGTCTTTGGATCAGACCCAATGTGAATAAAAGTTGTGGGATCAAGCACAAAGCTAGGAAGAGGAATAAATAAATAATAATTATGCCTATGCTAAAGCTTCTAAAAACCAGCATCAAGCATAACATAAAATGCCCATGAATCTGCCATACTTTTTTCTAAGAAAAATCCAGAAATAATACCCAGAGAAGCAGACTGAAGGACAATAGACATCTGCAGGACACACCAATTTACCTCACAGTTCCATATCTGACCCTTGTATGCCTGCCTGCTAGGAGCACAGCTCTGCACCTGGTAGCTGACTATTAGGAGAAGAGAAATAAAGATACAAGTTAAGTTGGAATGTTGGGTTTTTTCCTGTGCTCTAGATTAAAACTGGCACTCTGTCACAAATAACAGAAATCACAGTATTATAACTGAAATACTTCCAGATGTTCGTGTGCATGTCACAGAAAAATCACAAAAGACATTCTTAACACAAGCCTGCCTTCCTTTCAATCCTCAAACTCCCAATGACTCTATTGGGAGCTTTGCAGGAATAGGGGATGTAGAAGAACCCTTGTGGTCTGCATTGAAACATGTTATATCCCTGCCACTCACCAAAGAGGGCTCTTACCCATCACATTTCCTGCTTCTCCTACTGATAGATCTGTGTGGAAGCATTTTGGGTTTGATGGGTCAGAATCTCTGTGATGCATGACTCCCAGCTGATGCTGATGAGGTGGGGGAGGGTTGCTGTGAGGTGTTAAAGTGTCCCTCTGCACAAAAAGTTGATGCCCAATTAGGTTTAGAAAAAGTGACAAAGAGTTGATGCCCAATTAGGTTTAGATAAAGCTCTTCTCTGTAAACCTCAATTACCTGTGATGCCTTATGACATTCAGCGTTTACAAAGTATAATTACACAATAGTGTCTGACATTTAACGTCTATGGATAATTTAAAAGACTTCTACTTCAAAAGGGCTGCTCATGAGCAACAGTAATCACTTCAATTAGCTTGGCACCATTACAATGTAACAAGACCATTTGACTGCCTATTAGAACCAGCCAAGCTCTTCAAGTGTGTTAATTTAGCAGTCATTGCTAATTTCTGGGCTTTGCAACATTTGCATAGGAAAACATAGGCCTGTTAGCCAGAAAGGGAGTTTCATTCCTGTAGCAACTTCCTATTCTTAGTAAGTTTTTTATGGTGTTATTGTTTTCAACCAGAAACATATTTCAAACAGTGAACTATAGTGAGTAAAATGCTCTTGTTTTGCCTCCATTTCATCAAGGTATTTTAGTTCTCCAGGATCTGTGTCCAAGCTATTAATACAGCTTTTGCACTTACTGTACTACACAAAATATATACTTTTTAAAAAGACATTTTCTATACCACCCGGTTTTCTGTGGTGCAAGATCACAAAGCATAGCAAAAGTAGCTTTTAGCCACCTTAGTGTTTGCCCATGAGTTGCCTGACTCATTAGAGCAGATTTAGGGTACCCAAGGGGTCACTGTAGCAGCTGAGAATAGATAGAACACACTAGCTATCTCCTATCCCCCCAGACCACATCAAATATGCTATGGGCTGCTCAGTGACACTCAGGAAACCTTATATTAGGAGAGTTCCCTATGGCCTCATTGCTCTTTTACCTCATTAGCTCCCTTATACATTGAAGCTGCACAAAGAGAATGGAGTGGAAAGAAGAATCAGTTCCAACACTTTTTTGCCTCTTAGTCACTGAAGAGATATGCTGCATATATTATATTCTATATGAAGCTGACAACCTTAGTCCAGTTCCTAGAGGGCAGGTGTCCACAAAATAAAATAAAGTGAGTAAATAAACCCACCATTACAAGTAGGACCCTTGTCAGCAATCTCAGCAGAGAAGCTATAACCACATGGGACTATAAACTGAATTGTGCTCTTAATCTTAAAAATATTAAAATGCTGAGACACATTGATGGAGTAGAATGTGGAATTCTGCCACTAACTCTGGTGTACCTGGTCAGTAGCTGTAAAGAAACTGATTTATAGTGTCATCTGTCTGGCAGTTTTCCAAGTACTAATTTTTTAAACATTATAAAAACATAGTTTAGTTTATGTTTTATAGAGTCTGCATATATGATGTCTCAAATGCCTGCTAAATCTGCAAAACTGGTAATGAATATATAATGAAATGTCATGAAGCAGATAGCCATTAGAGAAAGGACTGACACATATACAGAACCAGATCTATTCTTTTTTGTAATAATTTGATCCTATGGCCTAACATTTTAGGAAACTGCTGAGGATAATTTTATGTTACATAAAACAGTCCAAACATTTTTTTTTTTTTTTTTGCTTCTTAGATACTGAAAACAATACAACCTTTTTCTTTAGATATAGCATATCTAATTTCCCTTTCACTCAGTTCCTTAAATCAGTTGCTGGACAAAAGATTTCAGAGATGAGCAATTAAAAAGATCTAAATTGAGCTACAATTCTTGAATCTTCACGTGGTTGCTGGAACTTCCTTCCTCCAGTCAATAAATATCTTTTAAAAGTTTTTATTTACCTTTCTAATACTATGTATTAGCAGAGGGGGAGGTTTTTAAAGATGCAAATGGATATTAGACCCCAATTTTTATAGACTTTCTATATAGACTTTCAATGTTGATATCTAAATATCCTTTTTACATTTGTATATTTTTCCCATAATCTGTTGGTAATCTATATAGTTAAAAAAGGGAATACAGCTAGTAACTTTAACACTTACCAACTATTTCGCTTAAGAAAAATTGCAGTTGTTCCAAGCCTCTCGGCACCTGGACTTACATCATTATTAGCTATTTAGCAATTAATTTGAAAGGCAGAACCAGATCGTGAGGCTTCCTGCAAACTCTCTATACTGCTTTAGAGCTGTAAAGAGCCATGAAGCTGCCTTGAAAAGTTATCTAGATATATTCTCAGCATGGAAGCAATCCTCTATTAGCACAAAACTGGAGTAGTGGCACTTTGCCACCCCACATTTCGCCATCTATAGTGGGATTCATGGCCAAGGAAAGAAGGACGCTAGCCAGATCTTCTCTGTGTTCTCGTGATCCCTGAATAGTCGTGTGGAGCTACCTGCCTCTACAGACAATTTCAAGCAGTTTTGATGTTTCTGTAAGTTTCACCGAATGCCTTGCCAGTCCCAGGTTGCTACTTTACCTTCCCTCCACTCCTCCAGTCCTACACTCACTGTATTTTTCCTGCACTGAAGGACCCAGCCCAAACAACCCAAGAACATCAAGGTCACTAGAGAAATGCTAAAGAATTTTTTTTCTTTCTCTTCCTCTCTCTATTCCCCTCCCCCTCCTCTTTTTTTTAAATGTCATATAGCAAATATGAAAAAAAACACTGAAAAGATCATCAGTTCCATTTCACATTTCCTGGCAGCCATGAAAGCAACATCTCTTTTTTTGTTTGTTTGCTTAATTCATGAAAAATGGATACAAAAAGGAAGGTTATATGGACAGCAAATAAGACCAGTAGGTGTCTAATGAAAAAAAAATCCGCATAAAACTGATTCATCAGCAAAACTTTTATGAGAAAAGGAGCACTTGACATATATGTTCAATATTGGAAATCTTCTTTAATTTGCTCCCTGTAACAATTCTTACAAACTTGCATCTTTTATAAGAGACAAGTCTCATCAGGAATGCATTACGAATTTCTCTATTGCCCTTCTGGTGTCTATTTCCACTTATTGCCTTACAATAAACTGTGTGGTCTATCATTGCTCTTTTCAGCACAGTTTTCATGGAGTCATATGTTCCTCTCAGGGTCATGTTCATTCCCATTCCCTAAGGTAATTTATTTGCTGTGGAGGTTGTTTTGTTTTTTGTTATTGGGTTGCTTTTTTTAAATTTTGAACTCTGTATTTACATGGCCAGAATCTAACCTCATGTTTGGAAGCTAATAATAATAATATTCTTTTTCTGTAACACTTTTCAACCAAGCACTGCAAAGCACTACTAACTTTGATTACTTTAATGTGTGAGGTAAGGTAACTATTATTTTTCCTGCTTTGCAATAGGGGAAACTGAGGTACAAAGGTTGAATGGCTTGTCTGAGATCATACAGGAAGCCTATGACAGAGTACAGATCTGTGTAAACTTATGCTTTGTTGAGTAATAATGGAATATATCTTGTTAAATCTTTGTCCACATAAAGGGTTATTATTATCTTCCAGCTAACTCCAAGAAGCTAGCAGGAATCCTAAACTGGGCATTGAGATGGGATCACTGAGGCACAATCTGGAACTGGGGTACCACAGTGCCACCTTAACTATCCAGCCTGGATTGTCTCTCACAATGTTTTGCTACTGCCAAGCTGCAAACACTTCCAGTATAACAAAATGTGAAGCCCCACATCCAGTTAAATTACATGAATGCTCCCTGAGACACTCACAAATCAGACAGAGAAAGGCACCAAAAAAAAACCTTCCAAGTTCCCAGTCTTGTATTGCAGAACTGTAACATCTTAACCTAGTCAAAAGCCTGACCAATGTACGTTCATTACCAGTCCACCCCTGATTCGAAGTGGAGAAGACAGGCTTTATCCCTTGTAAACTAAGATGAGACTTCTCAAGCACTTTATATTTTACAGTTTTAGATAAAATATTATCTACAGAAAGATTTAAGTGATTGAAAGTGGTAGGCACAAGAAGTCAGAGATAGTTACCGAAGAAAATAAAAGATAACCACATGGGCTACGTCTAAACTGACATGATTTTCCACAAATGCTTTTAACGGAAAAGTTTTTCCGTTAAAAGCATTTGCGGAAAACAGTGTCTAGATTGGCACGGATGCTTTTCCGCAAAAGCACTTTTTGCGGAAAAGAGTCTGTGCCAATCTAGACGCGGTTTTGTGCAAGAAAGCCCCGATCACCATTTTTGCGATCGGGGCTTTTTTGTGCAAAACAATACCGCATTGTCTACACTGGCCCTCTTGCGCAAAAGCATTTGCACAAGAACGCTTTTGCCCGAACGGGAGCAGCATAGTATTTCCGCAAGAACACTGACAATCTTACATTAGATCGTCAGTGTTCTTGTGGAAATTCAAGTGACCAGTGTAGACAGCTGGCAAGTTTTTCCACAAAAGCAGCTGCTTTTGCGGAAAAACTTGCCAGTCTAGACGAATCGTGTAAATCTTAAGCCTTATTAGACTAAGTTAGGGGTTCTCAGTTAGGGGTTCTCAAGACAAATTTTTTGGTGGCCTGGCATTGACTCTTGCTGCTCTCATATTTTTTCTTAAATACTTGGGGACTAGAGGCTGAAGCCCAGTGTCTAGATCCCAAAGCCCCACGCATGGGGGATGCTTTCAGTGCAGGTGAAGGAGGAAAAGGTGCTTCATGATACCTCTGTCTCTTATTTTATAGTCCTAGTTCATATCCCTGAAAATAAATTAGCACAGGCATGCAAGTTGAGCCTTGCTGAGTCACCTGATTTAGCAATCTCCATTGTGTGGTGCTTCTCTAACAGAACTGTAAATTCCTTATTTACAAGTCCACTGCTTCCGGTCTACACTATGACTTTATTTTGAAATAACCCCCAAGGTGGAATTTATAAGCAGAGCATCCACACTACCAAGCCCATTATTTCAAAACAATGGGCCGCAGAATTTAAAATTTAAATTTCATCAGGAGTAATGCTAATTCCAAAACAGTTATTTCAAAATAACAGTAGTGTGAGTGCTATGGTCCTGCTTTTTCAAAATAATTACTTCAGAGTAATTTGAATTAACTACTCCCCAGAGCTTCCTGGGGATCTAAGTCTGAGGTAACATGTCCACATTAACAGAGCTTCTCTTGGACTAATTTCAAGGCTTCCCCATAGTACAGAAATGCTAGTTCTAATGTGTTCAGTCAAATTTCGAAATTTCAACATTATTTCCTAATGTAGACGTAGGCACTTTTAAATCACGAGGTCTCGGGACAGCTGCCCCTTGGCTCCCCTGTCAGCAAGCCTGCTAACATGGCGTGCTTTGTCTAAAATATCACAACTGCATGTGAATGACCACCGTGGGGGTTGCAGGGTGGTAGTTTGGAATCCAGTGTGCCACAAGCACCATATTCTGTCCTTTTGTATACTTACACAATTCCCACTGAGATTAGTGGAAGTTACACGCTCACAAGTGCTTAAGGATACCAAATTGGCTATTAGTATGTAGTAACCCTCAGCTGCTGAGATAATTTACATTCACTTTAGTGGAGAATACCCCATTCCTTTAGGCATATTTACCACTTGTCTCAAATTCTTTCCAAAATGTACAGCAAGCTGGGAAAAATGCTTTGGTATAGTGTATACAGACTATTTCTACTATATCTTCTCAGGTGTTTCCCATTGTGCCAAAGCCTCCTTGTTCCACTTGTGTGCACATGTATGCAAAAACTCACACATTCTCTCAAAGAATGAAAGACATAATTCTCTGAGAATGGGATTCTTTAAATTCATGTTGGCCCCTTCAGTCCTCAGCCACTGTTGTATTTCAAGCAGTGAGCTGCTAAGAAAAAAACCAGCAACCACTATCGGTGGTTGTGTGTGAGCTACTGCTGAGCATATAATGGATGCTCCATTTGCTATGTATTTGTTACTCTTGTGGGATCTAAAACACCATTTGTCTGTGCATTCTGGGACAAGAGTTAGTCTCACAAATTTCCAGAGGAAACAAATGAAGGTGTGCCAGTTTCTTGGCTGAGATAGACTCAGCTATCCTACTAGGCTCCCCAGCACCTTCTTTCCCCCAATCTTCAAATGTGAGGTTGCCTCCCAGTATGTATTATTTTGAACCTGCTCATGCTTTGACATCCAGATGCATTCCTGTCTGCCCTCTGAGTAACTCTACCAGAGGACCTTCCCCTCCATTCTTTGATCTCTACCAAAATCTCCACTCATTCTGTCTTCCACAAGCTCTACGATTCCAATAGAATGATCCCTTCCTTTCCCCTCACTTTTCCTCAAAACCTCTTCCACCCCACCAAGCCCTTCAGCTGCTCAAACCTCCAGCTACCACTAATAAGGAAGCCAGGTTAATCATGGACAAATCTCTTCTCTTCCATAATCCACTTGTGTACATGGGAATGGAGATGATGTGATACATTTTTATTTCTCCCTCCCCATGAAAAAAGGCAGTCAGTGACTCATTTTTATTTCTCTCTCCTTCTCCTCCTACCCCCAGACTTTGTGGGATCTGGGTAGGTAATGAGAAGCATCAATGCCAATTCTCTTCTTTTCCCCACCACAATACTATGTAAGAGCACACAGCAGCACTTCTTTTGCTCGGCACCTTTCTGCTGCCCACACCTACAGAAGGAGAACTAGGAGAATCCACACTATCTGGCCGCCAAAATAGGAAGTAGTGTATAAGGGTATGTCTACACTACAAAGTTAGTTCGAACTAACGGACGTTAGTTCGAACTAACTTTCATAGGCGCTACACTAGCGCTCCGTTAGTTCGAATTTAATTCAAACTAATGGAGCACTTAATTCGAACTAGGTAATCCTCAATCCATGAGGATTAAGCCTAGTTCGAATTTACTAGTTTGAATTAAGGGCTGTGTAGACCCTTAATTTGAACTAGTGGGAGGCTAGCCCTCCCCAGGTTTCCCTGGTGGCCACTCTGGCCAGCACCAGGGAAACTCGTCTGCCCCCCTCCCGGCCCCAGATCCCTTAAAGGGGCACGGGCTGGCTACAGTGCCCGTGCCAGGTGCAAGCCTGCCAGCACCCAGCCAGCAGACCCTGCACCTGGCACGGATCGAGCCACCCACCCGATGCTCCCCAGCCCTCCCTCTCTTCCCGGGACCAGGCTGGCGGCTCCCGGGAGCTTGCCCGGGGCCGCAAGAGGCGGGCACCCGCCTGGGCTAGTGAGGACATCGTGGACCTCGTCCACGATCTCCGCACTAGGCACAAGAAAGTGGCCGGCTAGGGCAGGAGAGCTGCCAGCCTGGCCACCCAGGAGCAGGTGTGCAAGAGAATCAAGGGGGTCCACTGAGACCCCCGACACTGAGCCCTGAGCTTACAATGGCCGTACTGGGTCAGACCAAAGGTCCATCTAGCCCAGTAGCCTGTCTGCCGACAGCGGCCAACCCTACAGATCCTGGAGGGGATGGACCGAAGACAGTGACTAAGCCATTTGTCTTGTGTCATCCCTCTCCAGCCTTCCACAAACCTTGGGCAGGGACACCACTCCTACCCCCTGGCTAATACCACTCCATGGACCCAACCTCCATGACTTGATCTCACTTCCCTTTAAACTCTGTTCTAGTTCTAGCCTTCACAGCCTCCTGCAGCAAGGAGTTCCACAGGTTGACTCTTTGCTTTGTGAAGAACAACTTTCTGTTACTAGTTTGAAGCCTTCTACTCATTCCTTTCCTTTGGTGTCCTCTAGTCCTTCTTTATGGGAACTAATGAAGATCTTTTCTGTATGCACCCTCTCCACCCAACTCCTGCTTTTAGAGACCTCTATCCTGTCCCCCCTCCATCTCCTCTTTTCTAAGCTGAAAAGTCCCAGTCTCTTTAGCCTCTCTTCATATGAGACCTGTTCCCAACCCCTGATCATTGTAATTGCCCTCCCCTCTCCTAGCTTCTCTTTTCCCCTCTCCCACCTCCTTTTCCCACTCTCCCCCAGTTTTGTTCAATAAAGACAGATTCCATTTTGGAAGACACATTATCTTTATTTTGTACATCAAGAAGAGGGGCTAGGGAAGGGTAAGTGGAAGGAGGTGAGGGAGGAATGGGGCACGAGCCCCCGATGGGGAGGACTGGGCTGGCTCTGCGGGCTTCTGGGGGTGGAAGCTCTCCTGCAGCCCCCCAATTGCCCTCTCTCCCCAGCCTGCGGCAAGTGCAGCCGGGCTGATGGCCGAGTGCTGTGATGTGCCCAGTGTGGGTAGTCCGGGCAATCCAAGCCAGGGCTGCTTTGCAAGCGGGGCTCCCCTGAGAATTGTCTGTCCGGGGTGGGGGTCGGGACCCTTTAAGCACAGCCCTCGGCTAGCCTGACACAGCATCTCCACGCTCTAAGTCCTCCTCTGATGCCCTGCCGGCACTGCTTCCGGCCATCCTTAACCCGGGTTCAGGGTCCACTTAATGTGGACATGCTAGTTCGAATTAGCAAAACGCTAATTCGAACTAGTTTTTTAGTCTGGATCCGTTAGTTCGAATTAGTTTAGTTCGAATTAACTAAGTTAGTTCGAATTAGCGCTGTAGTGTAGACATACCCTAACAGACAACTAGTCTGGGAGCATCATGTGGAACCTCACACATCCCTAGAACCAGCACAATGTTTCAAACAGGATATTTAAAAGTCACAGAGGGATAGCTGGATTAGTCTGTAACTTTAAAAAAAACAACAAGTTGTCCTGTAGCTAGGGATGTAAGAGACTATAAAAGTAGAAACTCTGTTTTTGAAATGTACAAGAGCCTTAAGGTCTCTTGTACACTTCAAAGGCTCAGGCATCTCAGGGAGCATGGGGCCAGTGGAGGAGTTCCCCACTGGCCCCACACTTGCTTGTGCCGGGGCTCTTGTACATTTCAAAGGCTGAGGTGCTTCAGGGAGCGCAGGACCAAAGGGGTCCCCCACTGGTCCCATACTCCCTGCAGGACTGCCTTTTGAAATGTACAAGATCCTCACTGGGGCTCTTGTATATTTTAAAAGGAAGCCCCACACTCTCTGTGGGGCTTTCGCTTTTGAACTGTAGCACAAGCCCGGAAGGGCTCTTGCTACAGTTCAAAGGCGGAGGCGCCCTTATAGAGGAATCGAATAGTTGATGGCAATTCCGACTATTCAATTAGTTACTTAATCTAAATTTAACATCTCCACCTGTAGCACGTTTGAGACTAACAAATAGATATAGATATTTGCCCATGAAAGTTCATGATATTATATATATCTATTTGTTAGTCTCTAAGGTGCTACAGAACTACGCATCTTCATACAGCGTATGAAAGAGGTGGGTGGGCAGGTGGATGTTTGCTGGATTATGTACCAAGCACACATGTTTACAGATGGTCCAACAGATAGCCACATGGAATACTTCACCACCCTCTCTGTACAAAGTCCAAACTAAACGATGGCAAAAATCACTAATTGTCAAACAACCCAACCCCATACATATATCCTGGTAACAGTCAGTGCTAATCTACTGGCTCCCAGTCTGATACAGCCTTTCAGCAGCAGGGTGAAGTGAAGAGCTATCTCACTCTCGCCTGCAGGGTTGTTTTGATCAGCCAGAACTTGATCTACACTGACAAGGCAGTAGTGAGCAAATGTCAGAGCATTTTTTATCAGAACTTCACCACACCTTAGGATTGCTCCCTGCATGTCTACGGGCAAGGGGAGAAAACAACCTGCAATATAAAATACATTTCTCTGGTTCTCACCCACTGTAATACCAAACACCTGGATATATGTGCATATTACTCAAAATTATGCATTCTCTCCCCACCAAAAAAAAAAAAAAAAGGCTAAAAGCCACTGTGTGTATGAGTCAGACTACAGTAATTGCTGCCACTCCTCTTAAGGAAAAAAGAAAGAGTCACGGAACAAATAAAATATAGATGAGGGGGAATCCATTTAATTTAATTTAATCACTATAAGTATGTTGTAAAATCACTTCATCACTTCATGCTGGATGAAATATTCAATGGTTTTCCCAGCCCTTTCCTGTTCTTTCAGCTAAGGAGACACAGAGTATCTTTGTCAGCAGAGGCAGCTGCTCTGGGGGCTGCAATGAGACCTGCCATCTGTCCAGATTTGATCAGCTCATCTCTGATTTGGGTGAACATGTCCTGATCAAACAGCAGGGGAAATGAAAAATAAATGCTCAGATTTTATACCAAACAACCCAGGAACCACATTTTAGTAGTAAGGGCCTGATGAAGCGGAGGTGGACACAAAAGGGAGGGGAAATATTTTACAGTCAGGAAGAACCCCATAAAACAAAACCATCCATTGCAAATTCAAGCAATTTCAGTGGCAAAATTGATATCAGAGGCGGGGGAGGAGGGAAGGGGAAAGGAGGGGAGAAAGAGTTTTTACTTCCATTCCTGATGGAAAGAATTTGACATCTGAGGAAAATTTGACATCCGACTCAGTATTGTAGCGGCAGTGTTCTCATACAAGTTCCCCTCCAAAACCTATCGCACACTGTTGCAATAAGGAAAGTCTGCCCTGAGCTTCCTTCACTATGCCAAAGCATTCCAGTCAGTCCTCACTTTCCTGTTCCTACCCACATATTCTAACTTAACAGCTTCTCACAATACTGAAATTGTACCCCTGTGCCTAAACGGTAGGAATCTAATACACAAATACAGCAGGAGAGGTTTCACCACAGCTGTATCATGTTGGAAGAAGCTAGGTATTATAGTGTGTAAATGGACTTGCCTTTTGTTCTGTGAGAACAGGTAAGAGGAATCCCAGAATACCACCATTTTCTAACACTGAGCAAGGAATTTTAATAGAATAAAGTATATTTATAAAGCAATATAACTAAAATGTTGCTTGCACTCCGTATCAACGTCTCTGTTAAGCCCGGACCTAAAAGCTCTTTCATTCTCATTCCTTCTAGACTTCAGGTTTTAAGAACTAATTCACATATCCTCACACCATCCTCCTCCAAAGCTCTGGATTTAAATTTTGGCTCATGTCACAAGTCAAAATGAGCTTAATAGATTGCTCTGAGTCCTTTGTGAGTATTTGCGCATATCAGATGGTTGGCAGTCCCTGTTTGAGAATACTGCAGATAGTTGTTTAATATACTAGTGGAAGATGCTCAGATACCAAGATGATGGGGCAGCATACCAGAATTAAATCAATTAAAATAGAAATAGCTGTATTTTTTAGGTCAAGAAGTAAGTATATTAACAGAACTGCATGAAGAAAATTAGACTTATAGGCTACGTCTACACTGGCCCCTTCTTCGGAAGGGGCATGCTAATTTTGAACTTGAGAATAGGGAAATCCGCGGGGGATTTAAATAAACATGGCCGCCGCTTTTTTTCCGGCTTGGGGAAAAGCCGGAAAAAAGCGTCTAGACTGGCGCGATCCTCCGGAATAAAGCCCTTTTCCAGAGGATCTCTTATTCCTACTTCGAAGTAGGAATAAGAGATCCTCCAGAAAAGGGCTTTATTCCGGAGGATCGCGCCAGTCTAGACGCTTTTTTCCGGCTTTTCCCCAAGCCGGAAAAAAAGCGGCGGCCATGTTTATTTAAATCCCGCGGGGGATATTTAAATCCCCGCGGATTTCCCTATTCCCAAGTTCAAAATTAGCATGCCCCTTCCGAAGAAGGGGCCAGTGTAGATGTAGCCATAGGGTATAACTACACTTGCACCCTCTTTCGAGAAAGGGATGCAAATGAAGACATTTGAAATTGCAAATGAAGCTGGGATTTAAATATCCCGTACTTCATTTGCATATTCACATTATGGTGCTATTTTGAAATAGCGCTATTTCGAAATAACAGACACTGTTAAGATGCGGTTATTTCGAAAGAAAACCCTTCTCTCAAAATAACTGGTAAACCTCATTGTATGAGGAATAAGGGTTATTTCAAGAGAAGGGTTTTCTGTTATTTCAAAATAGCACTATTTTGAAATAGCACCATAAGGTGAATATGCATTTGAAGCTCAGGATATTTAAATCCCAGCTTCATTTGCAATTTTGAATGTCTTCATTTGCATCCCTCTCTCGAAAGAGAGTGCAAGTGTAGACATACCTATAGATTTTAAGGGCAGAAGGGACCATCCTGATAATCTATTCTGACCCCCTGAACATCACAGATCACACACAAAAAACCATTTGGCTCTTCATAAATAATATTTAATATTGCTATTGTGAATAAATAATAGCCCGTCTTGAGCGGTACACATTTTATGCCTTCAGATTAGAGTACTGTATACAAAAATATCCGGGGCCCTACAGGTACTATCCAACACTGACACCAATACAGACCTAAGAGACATTTTGACTGTTCCCATTGTGCTTTACGGAACCTGATGCACAGAGGGCATATGAATGCCGTGACGCCTTTTAGGAGTATGCAGTATCCACACTCCTAAACAACCAACGTCCTTCATTGGTGTAGGGTTTGGGGCCAGGCCATCAATACTAAACCTCTGACTCCTCCCCTGCTGTATTCCCATGCAGAGGCAGAGCACCATCTAGCCCTTTAGGATCATAGGCATTTCCAGCTAGTCCAGTATCCTGTCTCTGATGCTGGCCAGCACCAAATGCTTCAGAAGGGTGTGCAAGAAACCCACTATGTCCCAGTAGTTTTAAATTGGCTTAAACAGCAAAGCCTAATATTTATTATTGTTCCCAAATTTATGTTAGTATTATCTATTATCGCTCTTGGTAGGCTGGTTATATCTATAAAAGTCCAGACCCTTTTTGCTAATTTCTTATCTAGACAACATCATGTGACAGTGAATTCCACAGTCTTTCTCTTTAGTGAAAAGTGGTCCTTTGTTCAGTTCTGAATTTGCCACCCTTTCATTTCATGGACTCCCTTGTCTCCCATCCTCCTGCATTTGTGCTATGAGTCAGAGAGGACAGAACTCCCAGTCTATCATCTCTGAGCTATTCATTAAGTTTTTTAAATATACTTTGGTTTTGTATATGTGATCCTTTGAGACCAGTGACCTATGGTTTATGGGAGAATCAGCCTTCAGAGGAGCTATAAGTATTCATTTCCTTTGAAAGTATTTAAAAGCTGCCTGCCTATTGTTTTGGAGTAAATCCACGTAATGAGGCTATTTTTTCTTTTTAATTTACAGAGGTAATCATCAGTTTTCTGTCTAATTTTGAGCCCCTCTTAGATATCACCAAATATTCAAAAGTCAGTTCTATTTAGCCAAGAGATTATGGAAAAAGTTCTCTGCCCTATTCCCTCTGCACCCTTTAGGCAATGCAGAGGGAAAATATATTAATCTGAAGTCCACTGCTGGAAACTCTTCAATATGGAGGAATCCACAGCATGTTTATAACTAGTAGAGCTAGTTCCTGCTCCACCTTCTCTACCATCCCAAGCACAAGGGCTACGTCTACACTGGCCCCTTTTCCGGAAGGGGCATGTAAATTTCATGAGTCGTCGTAGGGAAATCCCCCGCGGATTTCCCTACGACGACTCATGAAATTTACATGCCCCTTCCGGAAAAGGGGCCAGTGTAGACGTAGCCAAGATGTGTATTGGAGGCAAGAGCATGATGTGTTCTAACACTCCTTTGCCAGCTGATGCAAGTTAAAACAGTCCCAGGGCTGCTCTAATATGCTTCTAGGATCAGAGTTTGGAAAAGAATAAGGACTTGTCTACCTGGGAAATTTATACCAGCATAAGCTAATGTGTAAATGTAAACTGATATAGTGATAACGGTATAACCCTCTGTGTGGATACACAGGGAAATGGAACAACATAGTTATTGCAGAATAAGATATTACACGATAGCTATTCTGGAATAGCTTGCCAGGTGGACATTCTATTCCTGAATAAAAGTGATTTTATTCTCAGATAATCTTTCACAAAGTGGTGTAATTGTTCTGGAATGAAAGTGTGCACATGGCAAAATAGTTATTCCGTGATAGCTATGCTGGTCAATTTTCCTCTGAAGACAAGGCTTAATTCTATTATATAAGGGTCTTTTTTAGTTTAGCTATGTTTCTTTGAAAGGATTTTAAGCTAAATTGAAAAAGGCCCTCTAATGCTGGAGTATGTCCACATGGGGATTTTCACAGCATGCGTTATTGGTTTACCAGTGTAACTTTAAAATCTTTCCCATGTAGACAAGCCCTCAGGGATCCATAACCAATGGAAGCTGTATGGAGCAGGAAATGTATGCTTCTATATGTAGAAAACTGACCTAATTGGAAACAATAACACATAGAATTTTCATATTCTACAGAACTAGGCCAAAATCTTGAGTTTTGCTGTTTTGTTTAATCATACCTGAACAGTTGCACCTGGAAAGTCCTTGACTATTCAGTTCTAAACTTCCAATTTTTTACTCATGGCCTGGGAATCCCCAGTTCATCTGCCTGAAACTTTCTGTTTATTATAGGAACCCCACCCCCCAAGACACACACACACACACACACACACACACACACACATATACCAGTCATTCTAGAACTGGGAACCCTCTGTCTGAAGGAAATTGGTTTTCTGGCATCAGAAAAGCAGAAATTTCTAAGGTCAACACACTTACAATGTTCTTTACAGGCAGCTGTAGCTTAGAAGCAATTGCCTCCCATCAAAGAAAAAAAACACAGCAGTACTCTTCATTAGTCATGAACAGCACTGTCAGAAAATTAAAAACAAGTAAAACAGCTCAACACAAACATCAGCAGAGTAGTATAAGGCCAATGACTTGTTAGAGACCTTTGGATATTGACCCACTCTGATCAACATATTTTCTGGTTTGATTTGCCAGATAATTTACTAAGGCGAAAGGCAAAAAGCATCTCTCTCAAGCATTATGGCAAGCAGTGTTACCAGCATTGTTGAACAGATAGGAAATTAACATGCACATTCGCCAACCTTATGTGAAAAAACCTGCTGCCTGTCAGCTTGCATTCTTGTATGTGGGAGGTAGCAGCTGGGGCAGCTGCTGGTACACACCGTATGACAGCATCCTCTCTAGAGGCCTGATATTATTACAACCTCCACCTCTTCTCATGTTGAATTAACTTGTTCTGACTGTGTGACAGTTCTGATGACTATACTGTCGGATGCAAGTAGCCTGGGTCACATGCTACTGCATGCATGGACTGTCACTAACTGTGCCACTAAAACCAGACAAAACCTTGTCAAGGGAGATAAACTCCTCTAGAGAGAAAGGTAAGTGACTCAACTCATGGCACAGCTTGTGAGGATTTTGTTCAGTTCAAGGACAGTATCCACTGACAGGAAACCTGAATGTAGTCAGGAAGACACAGAGAGAGAGAGAGAGAAATGGGTGGGATACAGACAGAGAGACACAGATGTCAGGGAAAAAGCAGAGAGGCTCACTGTCAGGGGCTCTCTGTCAACATTTTCACAATAAAAAGATCAAGAAAATAAACCTTCCAATACCCCCCTGCAAATATCACTCAAGAAATATGTTCTCATTGTAAAAAGAGAACTGCATTTTGGTTCTGCACAGAAATGAAGCTGATTCACATAGGTTTCTACAGACAGATGGTCCATTTCCATTCCCACTTGCTGGAGTTCAATCAGCCCCAGTCCCATTAGACACCATCATTCATGGCTGGATTCCTGTCAAACCCACTAAGAAAAATGGTGAGTCATTTTTTGTTCTCCTACTTCCTTCATTACAGCCACACAAATCTTCATTCAAAACCAGTCACCTTGTTGTTAGTGGTTGTGCCCAAATGCAATGATGTGCTGCCAATATTTTCACAGAGGTTCCCTGAAAATTTCCCCCTTTAGCTTGCAATGAGACCCATACTGAGGAGACAGAGGGATTAATCTGTTGTTATTTAAATGGAAAAATCTGTCACAATTAAGGATCGAGGCAATAAAATGTGGCAATCAAAATTATAAGTGTCCTTGTTGGAAAAGTTTGTATTTTGTTCCTTGAAAACACACTTGGCCCAGATTTTTAGTATGCTTGGGTTCCTTTGCACTGCTCCATTGCTACTAAATAGCTCTGACCACAGTTTAAATGGGTTGGCCTTGTGCTATTTAACATATGATCCTGAAAAAAACATAAAATCATCACTGATAAATGTTTTCAGATGAGACAAAAATTGGGGAAGTGGAGAGGTCATTGCTACAGAAAGATCTGAATCATTTGGTAACCGGAGCGCAAGCAAGTAATACTCATTTTAATGTGGCTAAGGGTAAAGATACACATCTAGGACAAAGAAGGTAGGCTGTAATTACAGAATGGGAAACTCCATCTGGCAAACAGGGACTCTGAAAAAATTATGGTCTGGGAAGCTTTGGTAGACTAGCAAGTGATCATGAGTTCCCCATGTGATACTATTGTCAAAGAGTTAATACCATCCTAGGACTGTTAAGAACAGGGTAGTCTGGAATAAAGTAGAGAGGTTTTTACAACTGTGTTTGGCACTGGTAAAGCTGCAGCTGAAATACTGTGTCCAGTTCTGGTGTCCACAACTGATGAAAGAGGTTGATAAACTAAGGAGAGTTCAGAGCACAGCCATGAGAATTATGAAAGGATTAAAAAACATGCCTTTGGTGATACACATAAGCAGCTCAAACTTAACAAAGAGATGGTTAAAGGGCAACTTAATTACAATTAGTAAGTATCCACATAGGGAACAAATATTTAATAATGGGCTCTCCAGTCCAGCAGAGAAAGCTGTAATACGATCCAGTGTCTGGAAGTTACAGCTACACAAATTCAAACTGGCAATAAGGCATACATTTTTAACAGCAAGAATAGTTAACTGTTGGAACAATTAACAAGTTTCAAGGTGGAGTCTTCATCACCCCCACCCCCTCCAGTAACCTACTTCCTGTCCAGACCCCACATCCTGCTCCTGTGCTCTACTTTTTGCCCAGACCCAGCACCCTATCTCCTGTCCAGATCCCACACCCTTACATCTTGCCCAGACCCACCACTCACACCCCCACACTGGCCCTTCACTCTACCTCCCTCCCAGATCCTCCACTCCCACCTTCAGTCCACTCCCGCACCCTACCTCTCATCCAGACCCTGCACCCCACCCCCGACCCATTTCCTGGCAGCCCCTTCCTATATACTGAACTTATAATTTTTGGCCCCATCACAAAGCCTAGTGGGTCCCACAAAGTCTACTAGTCCCAGGCCCCCAGAAGAAGTAATTCAGACTTGGAGGTTGTGAAGGTGGATTAGCTACAATGATGGGACAAATCTTTCTGTTGGTGCAATAGTGTCTTCATAAAGAATTACAGCAATGTAGCTGCACCATTGCAGCATTTTAAGTGAGGACCATCCTTAGTCTCATCTTGTAAAATGGCTCTCCAGTCCCATGATCATCGACGTAGTCCTTGGCATAGGTGGTTCAAGAATATCCCAAAAGGAAGTGAAGTCTATTAGGCCTTGCTTTCATTACCGAAAAGGGCATGTTTTAACACCTGCTCACTAACACCTGATAAAATCCTACTATAAACAAGGCAAGTTGGAAACTTCACGTGTTAGCTGATCAAGATAAATCTTGGACTCTCCCTTGTGGTTTTGTGAATGCCTTAACTTTAAAACGAAAGAGATGACCTAGCTCAAAGCAGTGGTTATGGGAGATTAATCCTTTTATATCTAGGTTTCCAGCTCAAATCCTTCATAGGTAAGTAGTGACCAAAAATCAATTTAATCCAATGGTTTTTTGTGTTTTGTTCCTATGTGAAGTCAATTATTGGTCTGAGTCCAAAAACAGCATAGTACAGTTGCAGCTAATTAGCATATCTGTTGACAGCACCAATAAGTCAAGGGATGAATGAGATGTTGTGTCTGAATCTCACCCTTAGTGGTGGTCTCTTCAAATCACTTTTGGCAGACAAGTATCAGTAGGTTGCTTTACCCTGCTGTCCCTTTTCTGTGGACACTTGAAACAGACGGCTTTAGTTTCCATTAAGTCATGTTTCAAAAGCTTTACCTTTTCAATAAGAGAAAAAGTATGTTGTGGCTGAACAAACTAAATACCTCTTTTTGCCTAGGGTGAAGACTTGGAAGATAACAGATTTGGTATCTGCAACTTTGTATTCCTGTCACATCACTGTGTGAAATATCTTTTTCTTAGCTAGTACCCTTTTTTAACTTTGAAGATAAGCAACCCAAACCTTCATTTTTCCCTACACTATCATCATCCAAAGTATTTCCAAGATAATAATCTGCTTTTTAGTAGAAATGGCCCTAAACCAACTCCCCACATCCCTACATCTCAAAGTTTTCCAATCACTTCTCCATTTTGGTACAGGGACTTGACCATAGGTCTTCTATGCTAGTAACCTACCTACCAGGTTCTAGAATATTTAGGGGAGCAGGCTTTCTCAATATCTGTTGTTGAAGCTGTTCCAATTTGAATCACTAATTAAATATTCAAGGGGCCAGAGAGGGGAAATGACTCTAGAGCTTGTTGGTTAGGACACTCACCAGTACAGTTTAGTGGCATATCCCATGTTCCTGGGATACAAAAGAGCTGCATTCGAGCCCATGCTCCAAAGAGGAGATTTAAATCTGTATGTCCCACATCCCAGGTTAGCGCCCTAACTATTAGCTAAAAATTACTCTGTGCCACACTCATCCCAACACAGAACCTCCTCTAAGTTCTGTGAATGGCACTTCAGTGACATTGTGAATACAGCTCAAAAAAGCAATAAGATTTCATTTACAAATGTAAGCATTTTTCATTTTTAAAAACTTTTTTGCCCAAATTAATATACATTCATGAAATGTTTCCATCAAAATAAATCTACATATGGGGAGAGGAAAATGTTACAGACAAAAAAAAATTGCCAGCTCATTTGAGACCGTGTTTTTAGACTTATTGGGATTTGGATGTTCCCAAGAGAATTTGGACAAATGTTAATTTCCAGCAAACTATCTGACTCAGTGATGTGATCATCAAGCTCTTTTTTCCATCAGATGTACCACATAAGGAAGCATAACCTGTCCATAGCACACTTAGGTTTGGTCAATTATCGGCCTCTTTTTATACTAAAATTTTCCCTATAATTTTGGAAATACAGAGCTATACCTGCCATCAGATATGTTTTAAAAAATCCCATTAAAGGCAGTGGGATATAGGCATTTCTAACCTGGAACAACATTTGGCCTACATTATATTAATGCATGGTTGAAAGTGTTATCACTAATTTTGTTGTGACTCGTATTGGTTTAAAGACAATTACAAGTAAACTAGGTAACACTGATCTTTTCTAGCACTAAGTTAATAATAATGTGAGTACTCTGTGGGAGGACTTTTAAATGCAGGTTATCTTCAGGGAAGACTAGCTCACAGATCAATCCATCCTTTACATTTTTGCTGACTGGGATTTGAGAATTGTTTCCTGCTGCCCTTCACATTCAGAAATGACTTCTGATTTTAACTTCTGAGTGGAACAGCATCCCTGCCAGTGAGCACTGATCAATCCTATTATAATCATGATAATTTAGCTTCCAGC